>NW_026623238.1:903181-986000 GCF_030028575.1 Malurus melanocephalus
TTCCCCGGGCAGTGCCGTTCCCCGGGCAGGGCCGTTCCCCGGGCAGTGCCGTTCCCCGGGCAGTGCCGTTCCCCGGGCAGTGCCGTTCCCCGGGCAGTGCCGTTCCCCGGGCAGTGCCGCTCCCCGGGCAGTGCTGTTCCCCGGGCAGGGCCGTTCCCCGCCCGCTGCTGCTGCTGCCCGCGGCGATGGGCGCGGCCGGAGCGGGCGGAGCCGCCCCCGCGTCACGGCCCGGGCGGGCGGAGTGCAGCGGCGGAAGATGGCGGGCGCTGCCGGGCCGAGCTGAGCAGCGCTCGGGGCCGCTGCCTCCGTCCGTGCCAGGCTCCGGCTGGGCCCCGGAGCCGCTGCAGGGCCGAGTGTGCCCCGCCGCGGGTGAGTGGCGGCGGGCAGGCGGGGGGCGCRGGCGGGGCGCGGAAGGGCAGCGGAAGGGCACGGGCTGTGGGGGAAGTGGCGCTCCCTCTGCCACACAAAGAGCGCAGCGGGGCCGCTCCCGGCGGGCYGAGGGGGAGCGCTGGGCTCGGGTGATTCGTGGCTGCCGTGTCTCGGAGGCCCGGTCCCCGCACGCCTCTGTCCCCTCAGTGCAGGGCCGCGGGTCGGGAGCGGCGCCGCGCCCGCTCCGCTCCTCCCTGGGCATCCCCGGGCTCCGGCGGCGCCGTGTGCGGGGCGGAGCGGRCTCGCTGTGCGGCTGAGGGGGCACCCACCGTGGGTAAAGCACCGCGCCGGTCCGTGTCACCGCCGGGGTCCCTGTCAAACCAGTCCCGTGGCTGGGGGAGCCTCTTCTATTGTGGTTCATCTCATGTTGACTCGGGAAGGGTAGATAAGGATTCGACCCGTCCGGAAAGTTTTTGGCATCTAATGTCSAAGGTGAAGAATAACAGAATTGTTGATGTTGAGAGGGACCTGCCCAGGTCACAGAGTCTAACCCTTTTCAAGTAGGGACAAGAGTGGATTGCTAGGACCGTGCCCAGAGGGCTTTTATGTGTCTCCAGGGAGGGAGACTCCCCAATTCTGGGGAGCCTGTGCCAGCGCTGGGTCACTCTTACAGTAATAAAGTGTTTCCTGATGTTCAGACACGATGTTCATTTGAATCAGAGAAGGGCAGCGAAGCTGGTGAAGGGGCTGGAGAACAAGTTCTGTGAGGAGCGGCCGAAGGAGTGCTGGGGAWGTTTAGCCTGGAAGAAAAGGAGGCTCAGGAGTGGCATTATCACTCTCTACAGCTGCCTGAAAGGAGGTTGTAGTCAAATGGGCATGAGCCTCTTCTCCCAGGTAGTAAGCAGTAGCACAAGAGGATGTAGCCTCAAGCTGTGCCGGGGAGGTTTAGTTTGGGTATTAGGAAGAATTTCTTCTGAGAAAGAGTGGTTAGACATTGGAATGGATTGCCCAGAGARTCACTGACCCTTGGAGGTGTTTAAGGGAAGACCATTTAGTGCCATGGTCTAGTTGATGTAATGATGTTCCATCATAGGTTGGAYTCARTGATCTCTCAGAGGCCTTTTCCAGCTTGATTGTTTCTGTGTTTCAGTTTCTGCCCATTGCTTCAGGTCCTGCCACAGGAAGGACATCACTGAAAGAGTAGCAAAATCTCTTAAAGGTCTTTGGCACTTCTCATATATGCTTAAAAATTGGTTGGAAAAGTGATTTCCTCCCTGTAACATTTGGGCAATGATTAATGGGGGGAATAATACTGTAAATGTCTTCTGCTGGAAAGGTTTTTTAATTTTTACCTGATTAATTACCTGACACTCCTCCCCCTCACATCAAATAATAAAGAAATGGAAAGAAAACCAGAAGACCTTATTCTGAGATCAGAATGTGTAAGAAATCCCATCTTTTTGTGTACTGGATAGGCATCTATTCTTTGTTMTGCAACAATGTTTATTTAAAATAAATTTATTATTAAGAAATTAAAATCTGCTTGAAATTCYGTGTCCACAGCTTATGAAATGGTGCCTTATTAATTTAAAGTTCTACATCTCACAATTCACTTTTTTCWTAAGTGGAAGCCCTCTAAAAGTTAGATTTTTGTCATGGGACTTGTGTCTGTGACTAACAAACCCCTGATTTCATGATACAGAAAAACGTGTTGGCCATATGAGACTGTGTAGGGTGATGTTGCAGACTTTCTTCTGCTGTTGTGTGTTTTATACAGGTTTTGACAATTGATTTATGTTGGTTAGTATCATTAAAAAAAACAAACCCTTAAGTATTGGTAACTGTTTCTGTTTGCTTTCTTTTATTTTATTTTTATTTATTTTTCTTTTATTATTTTGCATTTAAAACCTGAAATAGCAATTTGCAGGACTGAGCATTTTTTATTTTGTTTCAGAATTGAATTTTCTCTTAGAATTCASATGTCCCCAGCAATATGTTACTTTCATTGACCATATTTAAATTTTGTCTTGAAGGTGGACGGATTTTTTTGATAAAGTATAAATCCTGTTATCAGATACTTCATACTTTATTTTAACTGATTTTTTAACCAGGGTAGAAACATAGGTATAYGTAATAGCTGCTACCAGCTGACAACCAGCACTGTATTTTAAAAATGTATTTACATCTTTCTAGTCTTTTTGTATGTAATCCCCGGTCTCCTTGGTTTTATTAAAAAAAAAAAAACAAAATCCAACACTACTATTTTGGAAATRGCTGTTGCCTTGAGTGCACAAGGTAGAAAAGAAGGACTTGTGTATCACCAGTTTCCCATACTTTTGACTGTGTGCAGTTAGAATAKTTACAGCCATAGAGACCTCCTTTTGTGCATTTTTTTTTGTTATATTGATTTTGGGTTTCAAAATAAGAATATCTGTGTGTCTAGCTGTAATTCATTATTTGTGTCTTTTAATATTTTTGATCTACACTGTTTTATTCTTTGTGATAAAGAAACAAAAATTAAGGCAATTTATTATAGTGCTTCTCACCTGGATACCAGAAATGTGGTTAAAAAATTGAAAAAAATGTTCCCAGATATAAATAAGGAAAAGCAGAAATACAGCATAAGGTCATTAGTCACACTGGAATTTCAGACTCTGGAGAAGAGGTGTGGGTGTAGACTACTTATGGAGACTTAGATTTGTTATTTCTCTCTGACTCTGAATACCAGAAATTAATATTTTTAGAGACTCACTTCAGCTTTCTTGAAAATTTGTTCTCTAAACAGAGTCCTGGTTGACTCAGTCCCAATAGAAAGAATATTTTAAAATATTTGCTGCTTCATGTGATGCTTGACTTGTGATCTCTTCATGTTTAAGAAGTATATCTGTTTAGGAAGGGATTGCAATAAGGTGTCGCAAAGGCTGGGTAGTGCTTGTGTTAGCAAGATTCTGTGTGGTGTGAGTAAAGGTGATGTATCAGCATGTTTTTCATTTCCTTATGCTACCATAAAACATAAAAACGGCTGACAATATAAAACTGACTGTTAATTTTTTCTAATAARCATCATGTGTACAATTCTTGTGCTTCACATTTTTAAAATTCTGATTTGAAAAGATGGTGTTTCCAGTTCTTAAGGCTGAAATGCTGCATATTTACACATTTSAGTTGTTTGTACGTGCTCAGATTTCAGCAGCCTGGTAATTATTTCCTTTTACAGTTAGCTGAAAGATCTGCCACAGTGTTGCATGTTGGGAAGGTGGCTTTTGTGTCTGGAAATGGAAGGAAGCATTAAAAACAGTTCTTTTCATTGTATGATGTGAAGAATTAATTTAATGTCATTACTATCTTGACTTCCTTTTTTRGTTTTGTTTTCAGTAAGTAGTCTCAATAATGTTAGTGGTGACCAATTTTGATATTTATTCATAAAAGATCACTACACAATTTAAAAAAAAAAAAACCATGGGGAAGGGCTATGTAGATAGTTGGAAAATTTAGTGCGTAATAACATTTGTTATATAGTTAGGAACTGATAAGAGATTCTGAGAATACATAAAATACCTCCCAATTTGAGTTATCAGGACCTCTGCTGTCAATATTGGTGCTGTTGAGAGAAACTATATTTTTGTAAATTGACAAATTTTTGCAGTCTTTCCAAAATAGTGATAAATGCAAGTCTGCTTCAGCTCAGGATCTGAGAGCCTTACAAACACAAGTTAATCCCTGTGCAAACATTGCCTTCACCTGAGCATTTGTGCAATTTAYATATTTTCATAGTTCTTGGTGTGTTGTTAGTTTTATAAAATACCAGGATTTGCTGCCCGAGGACATTGTGAGATTTCCAAGCTTGAAAGTTTGGATTCTGAACGAAGTACAGATTTGTGCATTGGAAATTGGTTCACTTASGTGAGAGAGAAAAATAATAGCATCAATCCTTACTGGAAAAGGGATTGTTTTCTGAATGAAATCTCAGTTTTAATGGAAATTTTTGTTATAGATTGTGAAAATACTTCTGCTTTGTCACAGAAAAAGTAAACACGGTAATTGAGCAATTAAGGACCATTTATGTATAGGATGTTCATTAATGATACTGGTTTTGCACTATATTTATGAAATTTGGCAGGGATTAAGTTCTCATCCTTAAATTTAGTCAAGGGAAGCCTTAGAGTTTTCCTTTTATTCTGGGTTGTTTGAAAATGGTATGATGGTACATTTCAGGAGCTTTTTCATTAGAGGGGCCAGAATAGAATTCTTTAGCTGGAGACTGTTCCTCAGACTCTTGCTTCAGTTTTTATGATTATTTCAAAGAAATCTGAAGCATTGGAAGCATTTGCACTTTAGTGACTTGCACCCATATGGACTTTGAGTACAATGCCTAATTTTAATAACATAATAACAAAAATATTATTTAATAGAAAGGTTGACTGTGGCTGTGGTCAATTGATGTTGACTTCCTGTCATGAGTGAAAGTATCATGAACAGACCAATTCAGGCCTATTTTGGGCATGTTCTTTGTTCTTGGTGGGGAATAAATAAAGCAATGTTTCCAAAAATCTTACTGCCACCCTTTTTTAATTTATCTTTGTTTCCAGAGTGGTAGGGAGGTTTCTTTTGTCCCAAAAAAAGGGTGGTTGTTGTTGTCCCAAAATTGTSCTTTCCTAAAGCCCTCCAATGATGTTAATCTTTTGCGTGATGTAACGAGCTTGCCTTAAAAGGGGCAATTATAAGCACGAGGATATAAAATGCATGCTAATAATAGTTGATTTTGGGATTCTTGTTTTTATAAAATAGACTGTTATTAATTCTAAGAAGTAGATATGATGTGACAGTAAAGCGTAGGGGACAAGAAATGTTAATATTCTTGAAGATGGTTCACCAGTATAAATCTTCTTTCATTTTATAAAAGTGATATTAACATGGAGTTTATAAACACATCTCTAGGCACATTCATTGGCATCAGGTGTTTTGCTGTTTGTCAAAGGTTTAAGTTGTCTCTAAGGATTCAGCTCTGCATGAAGGCAGAAGCTGCACTGTCACTAACTGGTATTTCTGAAGCAGGATGCTTATCTACAGTGTAGCAGGGCTGCCTCTGCCTTTTGGAAATACGCCCATAGGGAACATCAAGGGAAGATCCTTACTTTGAGGAAAAAGCAATGCTGAATACTTTCTTTCTTCTCACACCAGCTGAGAATTAATTGGTGAAATTTTGATAGCAACCACAGAGATTTATGTGGTGATATATTTTTAATCATGTTTTGGGGATGTTCTTAATACAGTTTCCAATCTAGTATAGAAATTTGGTATGGAAAATAGCATGGGGAYTGAAGCTAGAGGAGGGAAGTTGTGAGACTGCATGGGAAAATCAGAAAATGAGTGTGGTGGCAGTGGCGCTTGCAGTGGTCGCATTTCATGGACTTCTGTTGTCATATGTAAAAAAATAATGGGAGGAATACAGATGCATGTGAATATCTAATATCATTTTAGGTGCCTGCAAATATCTGAGATACCTGCATAGGGCTCTAAGATGTTGCTCAGGCTGCAAGGGAGATGGGCTGTTCTGAACTGGCAGCTGGATGCCAGGCAAGATGCTAACTATCCTGGTATTTTTATGTCTGAAATGGCAGTAGGAGCCAGTGTGTCCACACTGACTCAGTAAAATCACTGTTTCTTTTCAAGCCTTTAATTTTTGGCGTGGTTTTGTGGGTTTTTTGTTTTCAAGTTTGCAGCCTCTCAAATTGGCTCTTCCTYCTACTGAAAAAAATGACGATAAATGCTTAACACCACGGTTGTGCTGCTTACCCCTTTGATGGTAATTTAACTGTATGGTAAATGTGACAGTCCTTTTGTGTTCTTAGTTTATTTATAGCTTTCTTGTGAGACAGACTGGCTGCTTGGGCAGTGCCTACGAAAACTGCTACTGGGCTTTACATGTCAAAACTAGATTTATTTTTTTTACTGGTTTTAAGTATGGGTTTWAAACAATCTCTGTAGTTTCTTTGTCACTAGACATTCATGTGCACCTCAGTTTCATTTGAACGAAGAGTTGCTGTCATCTTAACTGAGGTGTTAATGCCTTGAGCAAGGCATTTCTGTATGTGGCTCATCTGATGGCTGCAGTGCTGTAGGTGAGCTCAGGCTCTAACATATCCTGACAACACTGTGTAGGATTTTATATACTTACTTGGTAAAGAAGAAAGGATGGCGTAAAACTGTTGCAGACTACGTAAGTAATTTAGAGAAGGACTGGATTATTTGAATTAAATATTTAAATCTAAACTTCTCTGTGCTAAGCATGGTGAAGTTCTTGCTGGCTTYCTCTCATCTCTTTTTGGTCCACTTCAGTTGGAAATGTGGAAAAATTCACTGTCTGCTTTGATTTGAGAATAAAAGTAAGAACATTTGCCTGGGAAAGCTATTAGTCATTGGCTTCTCCCTGCAAGAGAATGGCCTAAGCCTTAGGCTTTAGCTAATGCTAAACTGGAGGTTTTCTTCTGCTCTTACAAGAAAACACCAGAGAGCATGATCACGTCAGCCACTCATAAGGAGAAAGGTGTGAAAGGTTGGTAGAGTTTTGTATTTAGCCCCACGACCTGTTCAATATCTAGTGAAAATTAATTTAGTGGCTCAGGTTCTGTTGCCATATGTCTATAAATTTGGCACAATAATGCTACTGGTACTTTGAACTTACTGGGCACAACTTTTTAGGAGGTCTGAAATGGTTCTTAATGGTCTGCTTTAAAAAAGTAAAACCTTTGCTGTCTTGCATGTTAGAGGTTGAAAGCATGATCAATTAACAGAAGTCATGTAAAATTTGACCGGCGAGTTAACAACGTGCCATCACGTGCAGGCATGTCTGCATAAAGTTGGTGATAATTGATTTAGTAAATGGTGTTTCTCGGAGTTCCATATGGCTGCAGTTTAGATAGAATCACTGTATTTTGTAATGCTTATTAATTTTAATGCTCTGCTTATGCACATAAAGGATAAGGGTTATATTGTAAGTAAATAGTATATATAAAGTATGTAACATTTACAGATATTCCTGTAATGCTGTATATACAGGAACTACTGTGCATTCCATTCAAAATAATTATTTAGACAAGACACAGCAGTTACAATAATTTCTGTAATTTTCTAAGAACTAGAAAGAATTAAGACTTCATGGAAATGTAGTGCATATTAATGCATGTCTCCACCAGTGTTTTTTTGAGGAGAATGGCAGGTGTTTTTACCCATCTGATAACTTATTAGCATATATAATACATGCTTTCTCATGTCAAATCTCATAGGTGTTACTTACGCTTTGCTGGTTTTTTCCTTTCCTGAAATATAGGTAAGCTTTGTTATATAGAAGCATTTTAAATACTGTGTGAAGATGGCAAGTCTGATGAGTCAGAGTCTGTTGACCTATGTAGAAGAAGGAAACGTTCCTGCTCTGAAAGCGCTTCTTGAGAAATGCAGGGATGTCGATGAGAGAAATGAGGTAAGATGATATTTTAAAAGGTCAGTTTCACATTGCAGTTTATTAGTTACAGAATGGACTATTAGTGAGATCACACTGGTTATTTAAATTTAAATTTCAGTTTTATTTTGAGGTAATTGCTTATCTTTGYGTAACCTGCATACTGTGTTTTCAGTCTGTCAGCACCTCAGCATCTTTCATAGTATTTGCTTTCTTGAGTGTTCTGAGCTGGAAAACACACCTCCACCCTTACTTTGTKAGTAGACTTTATACCTGCATTTCTGCAGCTAAGAATTATTTCTTAGTTCACAGATTCAGAAGCATATGCCCTTTCATTTTGGGGTGAAACCTGATATGATGATAGCCCTTGCCTCACATCCTGGTTTTCAGTCACGCGATACTTTGTTAAACAATCCAAATAGGAGCATATATTGCAATTTGCCTGAGCATATGCTCACCTAGATGAAAAAATATGGATCCAGGAAGGAGGTCTAGAGATTACCAGAAGTACATGAAGTCTTGATACACAGTAGGGATTTTATATGAGAATTATTCAGAATCTGTTATTTTGATCAATTTTTCAAATCTCCATAAGATGGARAGAATGTTTTCTTGGAAAGAAGTCCAAAAATTATGTATACTACTCAAACTCAAAGAGCATTGTGCATATGTAAAAACAATATACAGAATTTAGCCTTACTCTAGTTATTAGATCTGGTTTCAATTAAGACAGTTTTCTTTCATTGTTGGCACATTCATTCCATGCTGTGTATGCACATATGCTGAAGTATTTGAGATGGGGGAATTTCTATATTTCAGAGCATACACATGAACCTCACCACCTGGCATGTAGCATATCTGAGAGGGRGAATAGTCTGTTCCGTCTGCTGGCAATTCCTGTCAACAACATGGCTGAAACCAGACAGATCGTGTTGATTTTATCCAGTGTCATTGTCTTCACCTTCTTTTCTAAATTTTTCTTCATTTATTGGTGGGACTGAATGTAGTCCTGGGTTTCATTAACTGCCCTTTTTGCAGACATCATTTCCCTGATACCTAATGTTTTCAGTCTTCTGATATGTTGCATTGGAGAAGGTCATTTCTGCAGACAGACAAGTGTGGTTTGCATCAGTTTTAAACCCCTTGCAGGGACGATCCATATGTATAATGATAGAAGTTTCTTTAAGTGCTAGCTCTTCCTTGGAATTCAATGGCTTTGAGTGCAATTCAGTTTCCARTTTTGGTCCTGCCAAGACATCTTTTCTTCTTGGGTAAAAAGAAAATAACAAAATGGGAATGCCTTTGGAGATCTAARAAAGATTGCTGGCAAGCCAAAGTTTGTTGATGCCAAGACCTCCCAAGCTGCAGTGACTTGTCCAATGGTTAGATCACCCACATTGTTACCAACCCTTTTTTTCTTGACTGCGGTCAGTTGCCAGAAAAACTGGGATGTCCCAGTCAATTTGTGTATGGATCGTTTTGTTGCATTAACATCATCAGTTTTAGTTAAGTGGGGCAAGTCTCAGCCTTTCTGCCTTTTCCCTGCACGTCCTTCTGCTTGTATGATTTCTTCTTTCTCATACAAGACATGTGAATTAACAGCTAATGATAGATGCTTGCCTTATGTGATACAGTTTGATCTCAACAGCCTCCACTTTCCTTTGATGTGCCTTTCTTTCTGCTCTTGGTACGAAGGAGCTTCTTGATCTTCCATTCTCTCACGGACTGCAAGAGCACTAATCTGTAAGGTGACACCACTGATTTCCCTAAAAAAATGCAGGTGTGCTCCTTTGTAATTTGGTTATTCCAATGCTTAGACTGAGCTGTGATGTACAGTCAGATAGACAGTACATCGCAGATTCTTGATGTGAGTATGAGAAATATGGGCATTTAGTTGTTGTGGARTGTCTAGACTCTTGGGCAACTTTTGAGAGTTAATCTGGATATCACAGACATAGTAATTACCTTTTGTTTCTGTATTGGTGAAATCTTTGTGATGGTTGCTAAAACATGATAACGTTATGTACATTTGAGAGGCTTCTAACAAAAAGGAAAGGATGTTTTCTGTACCCCTATAGAAACTTTTACATCTGTCTCAGAAAACCAAAGCCAATTGGCAGCTGTATGACACTTCCTACAGGAGGGAATAAGTTTACCATCCACAACCTCTTCTTACTCAGATATAGTTTTATTKGGATTGTATCATCCTTTTGTGTTATCCATTTGTGGAAGACAATCAGAGTGATAAAAACAGTAACTATTCAGAGGAAGGTGAGATGAGTGGTCAGGCTAAAATAGGAGGTTTTGTGTATTTCTAAAGCACTACTTGGAAGAGATCCCTGTAGATTATCTTATGCTGTGTCCTGAGGTGGCTTGGTTGGTTGGAGCCAACAGGAACTGCCTGTGTCTGGTGCAGGTCAATCCCAGCCTCTCTTCACAGAGATTTACTGCAGTTCCCCCTGGATATCAAAACCTGAGACCTGTGCTCCTGCCTGCCCAGCCTGTCAGAGTCCCTCTGGATGGCAGCGCAGGCATCTGCTGCGTCAGCCACTCCTCCCAACTTTGACCAGGCTGCAAAGGTGCTGCGGGTGCAYTCTGTCCCATTGCCCCAGTCCTTAATGAAGGGGCTAAATAGGATCCCAGTATTGATTCCCTTCACTAGTGACTGGCCTCCAGCTAGACTTTGTACTGCTGATCCCAGTGACCTGAGCCCAGCAGTGCAGCCAGTTTCAGTCCACCTCACTGTCCATTTGTCCAGCCCGTACTTCATTAGTCAGTGTGGTTGTTGACAGTGTTGAAATCCTTGCTAGATAAGYCATAAACAGTGTCTCAGCTCTTCATCCACTGACCAGTGTCATCACAGAAGGCAGAGTGGTCAGTCAGGATTTCTGAAATCGCTTGGCATGTGTATTTCCAATTTATTAACTTGAATACATTAAAGAGTAAAAGTTATGACTGTTTTCTCCTCCAAAGAGAGCAGTTCTTTTCAAAAAAGTAGTTTTATTTCCTTTTGATTTTTTGAGCATTTTTATTCATTTTATTTTAAGGACCTGACCTAAAAATTACTTCTTGTTGATACAAAATATACGTTAGAATCTAAAAGCAATGGTGTCCTTTGGAATGTATACAGTGTGTGTTATAACAACATAAAATTACATGAGAGCATAATTTTTCTTTGTGAAAAATTAMATTATAGATATAATTAGGAAACAGGTGATGGACCAGAAAAATTTTTTGAACGAACCTATACATTTCTGTGATTTTGTGTGTGTAAAGAGCAGAAAGATTCATCAAGTATCTTTACTGTTATTTGTTTCARTTATGGAGATTAGTGATATTACTGTATTTTGGTTTTTATTCTTTCCAGRGAAGTTACTGGTATGTAGCTCCTAACATGTAGCTTTTGCATTATTCAGAGACTAGATAATTTGGGTTTTCTGTATGGTAGAGGGAAAAAATAGAAGAGAGGTCAGGAAAAAWTTGCTTGATTTRTKCAAAACTTGTTGTAATTAATTAATRTACTGTAAAATTTTGGAAGTTTTACTTTTCATCATGCATAGCTATTGAAACTCAGAAATTTGCTGACACAAAAGTAGTCTGATGGAAGGGTGACAGGTTCTAACTGATTTTTAAAACACTTCTGAAGGTGAATAAACCAGCCTTTCTATCYTTCATCTTCCCTGGGATGAGACGGTCTGCAAAGAACCCGTGTTGCAGAGGACAGCAGTGATGTCTGTATTTCATATGCTTTCAGATGAAAATGGGGTATATAACCTGCCTGTTTTTTCCGAGGGTTTAGCAGCTGTTCCTCTGAACCAGTGTGCATGTTTTAATGGCCATTGTGATTCCTAGAGTAGATTTATTTCTTTATTAATTTTTTAACAATGTGACTGACATTGTAGTAGAGATGTCTTCAGAGAGCAAATCATTCAGAAAGGTGGATATTTAATAATGTGACTTTTTTTCTTTTGGTAGCTCTTTTTAATGTCTGAAATGTTTGGGTTTTTTTGTTTTGTTTTTTTAATCTCCTGTGGGACAGGATTTAATGCCACATTCTTAATTTTTATTGCAAGTTTGCTGTGTGGCTTGAAAATCAGTCCTTCTCACTGGCAGTTAAATATGGAGACAATGTTGCTCTGTAGTTTCTGGCTTTTTGTTTTGTGAGAATGTGTGCCATTTTCATCACTCCCCAATGCATCACTTTTGCTGTCACTTTGATTTCAGAATGGCCAGACTCCACTTATGTTGGCTGCTGAGCAAGGCAATTTAGAGATTGTCCAGGAGCTTCTCAAGAAGGGAGCTAATTGCAACTTGGAAGATGCAGTAAGTATTAGTGCTTTATGTGATGGTACAAAACAGTGGAAGAACCAGTAATTTAAAGGGGCAGGCAAATGAAGGGAATTTAGGTTAGTGTTGAGCTCGGGGGGGGAAAAAAGCAGGTGGAAAATTATGACATCTAAGAGAAATTTTATTCAGAGTTGCTTAGCTTTTGTGTTTCTTGGGGCCCTCATGAAGAGTAGGGCCTCTTTAAAAGTCCTCAGATTTTTAAAGCATCTTGATCTCTTGGGAGTGTTGGTGCTGTTTCTTCTGGGAAATTAGAATAGAGAAATACAGCATCAAACATGAGGTCCAAGTGATTTTGCTCATCTCAGTGTTGTTGAAGTATGTCAGTGGGTTTAATTATTGTTTATTTGTGGGGGGTTTTTGTTTGCTTGTTTTTTTTTAATTTGTTTTTTGTATTTTTCCTGTAAATACTTAGCGTGAATTTAGATTAAAGGATTATTTCAGGTGAAATCCACAATAGTGGCAGAGAAGGGTTTCAAATTTATCAATTGTCTTCATGCCTCAGTGAAGGAGGTTGACTCCAGATTAAAGATGCCCAAAATGGTGAAGAGTCTGTATATTCCATTGAAGAGTGATAAACAGGCAAAGGATATTGTTTTTTTTTTTACTTCTGCACTTAGTTTAAGTGTAGTGGTATGGACATACAGGAAAGGTGTGCTATGGAATGTATCACCTGAAATACCCAAAACAACAAAAACCAACCAACCATGTCTCTATTGTTTTGAAACATTTTAACTGCTATAAATATCACAATTTCTATACTTCTAGGAAGGACAGCTACTGTATAAACTGTTGCTGTATTTTATAAGTGTGTAGCATTTAAAAAAATCAGTGCACCAGGATGAGCTTTGAGCAGTGGGGGAAAATAAGCATGGTGCAAGGGGATATGTATCTTCCTGAAGCTGTAAATGGGAAAAGCTGTGGTCCAGATTACCCTGCATAGCAGTCCCTTGGGTGCTGTCACCCACTGTCAGACCCACTGCCTCTGTTTTCTGTGGTCTTCATTACCATCTCGTCCCCTCTCAGCAGTTTTCAATGTCTTGATCTCATTCTCTAATYCTTTGGGGGTGCTGTTTCCTCCATATGTTTATTAATATAATCTGCAGTGAATTGAGGAGTGGAAAGGGATAGATATTGGGTAGGAGAGCACATTATTGGAGGGGTGATTTGGTGCAGTTGCTCTGTATTTCCATATGTACAACTGGCACACTGTGAGTACTTTATAGTACTTTTTTTATTAGTACTTTTATTTTTTCTTTGTAAAGGAGAGATATTTTAAGGGCTTCTCTGTTTCCTGTTGTGGATTAAACACTTGAAAAAYAAGATTACTTGTATGGAAATATTGAATATTACTTTATAACATTTTTTCCTTTTTTTCTAGGATAACTGGACAGCTCTTATTTCAGCWGCTAAAGAAGGACATGCAGCTATTGTAGCAGAGCTACTCAATCATAATGTCAGTTTGGAGCATCGGGATTTGGTATGTGTTGTCTTAGTGTAAAAAAAATAGAAAACACTTTTGCGAGTTGGAGCTTTTTAAATCCATAAAACTAAGGAAAGATCTTTCCTTTCTACTTTATGTAGTCAGTGCTGCTGAAGTGGAAAAGAATATATAGTTAAATATTGCTTTTTACACCTGTGAAATGATTGCTTTAGTGTTAATAAAGGCAACTAGGGCTCCTTTCCCCCCACTTTAATTTGCTTTGGAAAAAAGCTAAACTGAAGAACAGTTTGATTTTTGGGTGTGTTTTGTGTGGGTGAGATTTTTTTGCAGGAGGAGGGTTGGTTTGGTTTTTTTTGTTGGGTTTTTTTTGGGTGGTTGTGGATTTTGGGTTTTTTTAAGTATTCTGGTAAAATAAATATTATCTTTCCCAGAAGATACCTGTCTGTATTTACTTTTTTCCTAGGCAACCATTACTGTTCATACAGCAGTCCTTGTTTTCWGTCTCCTGACATTTGTTTTGATTCATCTTGCCAAAGTTTTATGTGGGAAAGTGGAAGCTACAGTCCAGCCCACTTAAAGAGTTAGAAAAGCTGCTGAATCATTTCTAAGGTTAGATGCCCCTGAAGGACAATAAACTATCTCCATTGACAGAAGATGGAATTAGTACATGCAGGGGCTAATTTAGTTCTGTTTAAGTTAGAGTATGAAAACCACTAGGGAACAGCTCAAGTGCTTCCTTTAATGGAAATTCCACTCTTTCTGAAGGCTGAGGCATCTTCACTAAACAAGATTTTTCGTTTAAAGCATATTAATATGGCCAAGTGCTTGATTTCTAGACCTCTGTCAGTCAGAGGGATCTTTTACATCTCTAAAAATGTATTATAAAGAAATAAATAAAAATTGTGCTTACAGTTACTGGAGGCATACTGTTACTTTATAAATTTGTTTACTTGACCTGTCAAATGCCTTAGGCAGTGAAGCCTCATTGTCTCCTGCAGACTTAAATGAACACACCATAGTAGTTTGAAAGTAATTGCTTTCATTGCACCCTATTACAGAAATCAAAAGTAAACTTTCCATGTGAATTGATTTAAATTCTAGACTTTAGGATAGTGGTGTGTTCCTTGTTTATTTTTTTATTAATCTTATAGTTGGATTAATATGCATTTGAAATCTGAATTGAGTGTTCAGTAGCCTTAAGGACATAATGTTTTCCCAAGTTCTGCATATAGTGAGAAATTAGTACTTTCATACAGGAACTTATTATTTATTCTACATGAATAGAATTACAACATTATGTGTGGTCCATCCTTACTGTATTCTGGATTTGCAAAATAGTCTTAGGACAAATGCAAAAGAAAATAAAAGTTATTAGTTAGATTTCTAAGTATTTTTCAGCTTTTACATTTCTTTGTTTTTTCTTGCCAGGGAGGATGGACTGCCCTGATGTGGGCATCATACAAAGGYCGTACTGAAGTAGCAAAGCTGCTGCTTGAGAAAGGAGCAAATCCAAACATCACAGGAATGGTAAGTTTAGTCTTAAAYGCTGCCCCCTCCCAAGTGTTTGAAGTCCTAAGTTGTACACTCATCTTATTTTGCATTTTTTTGCAATATGACAATCATTGTATTTTATAAAAGTCTTGCTTTAATAATCTGTGTGATTGCCACTCGCTTTTTTATTAATTCAGATTTTTTTTAATTGAAGCAGATAGGTGTATAGCTCATCCTGAGAATCAAATTTTCAGGAGAGGAAATAATAGAAAAGATAAGTTGGGTATAGAATGTTACTTGTATAAAAACTGTCATTTTTCTGCATCTGTAGAAGTTAATGGAGTAACTAATGTGTGCCTTTTAGAAACCATAATATGCTTTAATTGTTTCATAATAGTTTAGATTATATGAACATATACCATTTATGTTGGAGAATTAAAGAACCCTAAGATTTTGGAATTTAGTTCCTTTTATAAGTGTTTTCTACAAAAGCGTAGGCACTGAACAGTTTGTTTGTAGTCAGTTCTCATGTGTGAGGCAAAAATGAGCAATGAAGGAAGAGCCCCAGTGGCTGGAGCAGCCTCTGTGATAATTGATTTGATTTCGTTTACATATGCAGTGTCTGCATGCATGGCACAACTTCTGCAGTCCTGATTACTTGSGGATATTGCATAGCTGTCTGTTGCTTCCTTTCTACCTTACAAACATTCCTATTAAGATGAGGGTGGGAATTTACAAAGCTTGTTTGAAGAATTATAAATCAAAACTGATTCRAAACAGTGAACGAACATCTTCCTACATAACACAATGTGCTAGGTAACAATTGATGATAATGTAGTTGGATTTATTTCTGTATAGTCCTTCTTCTACAGGCTTAACTTCTATTGAGACTTGTTTTGTTGATGTAAAATAATTCAAATACATGAGACTATAATTATTTATTTGTTTTTTAATTCTAAGCAATACAGTGTTTATCCGATTATTTGGGCAGCAGGACGGGGCCATTCCGATATAGTACATCTCTTACTGCAGCATGGAGCTAAAGTCAACTGCTCTGACAAAGTGAGTTATACCTTTATAACATTTAATTTCTGTAACATTTGATGAATTTCTTGTAAATAGAAATCTGTGAGTTCTTGATTAGAAAAATACTTGCTGTTATATTTTGCCCGTGAGATTAGAATTAGTGTAAGCTAGAGTAAGTTGTTATGCTTGAAAGGGCTTTTTACCACAGTATGATCGAAAGGGTTGGAAACCTTGCTATCCTAGGTTGTGTAGAAAAATAATTCTTACAGCTATCATCTACAAAAGAAAAGTTGAAGTGGCTTTTCAAATGCTTGTATTAATTCACAAGATCAAATTATGTTTTTGTAAAAACTAAAGCAATAAAGTGTAGGATAAATACTAAATACATGGGATAATAAATACAAAAAGCAACATGATAAAATGTTGTGAATGTTCTTTCAGTATGGAACCACCCCGCTGGTTTGGGCAGCAAGGAAAGGTCATTTGGAGTGTGTGAAATACCTGCTGCAGATGGGAGCTGATGTTGATCAAGAAGGAGCTGTAAGTAACTGCTCATTTTCCAGTGATAAGTACATCTGTGTGTCCTGTTCATTTTTTTTAATAATACAAATACCAAGAAATACATAAAACARCATGAAATGTTGTTGGAATGTATTGCTTTCCAGCTATTTGCAGACTGCATGTGGGAGTTACTGAAATTTATTTGTGCCTTGTAATAAAACTRTGATGTAACTAACGAGTTGTATTGATACTGGACACACTGGTATATTTAGTGTAAATTTTAATGAACATAAATTAATGTAGATAATTGTTATCTGAAGGTTAGCACTATCAAAATTCACTCAGAATCCAGATCTGATACATCAAATATCTTATTCCTTAGTGCTATTTGAAAATTAAATCAAACACAAAGCATCTTTTGAAAATAATTATGGTGACTGCACCTTTCAGAAATTGAAATTTTTTTCAGGAACTTCAGCTGCATATTGTATTTAAATAAAACAGATTGCGTTTAAATTGCTTGTCAAAATAAAAAAAAAACTCCAAACATTAAAAGTTAAGTGAAAAATTAGGAAAACTTTTGGTATTCYTATGATTTTTTCTGAAGTTCTTCAAATATCCTCTGTGAACAGCATTGATAGACTGGGGTGCTCTGATAATACTATGTTCCCATATGACAAATAATTTTTACCATATGTGTGGCTTTCAGGAGATAGAATAAACAGATCTGAACTTTAGTTTTTGCATTTTAAGYGTTCTCTGCTATTGCTCTTAGTTTATGTCTTTGTTCTTAAAAAGCATGTTTTTGGTGCACTTTAAAACACGAAACTAAAGTAGCRTTTGGATGATTAAGGGAGTGGTGTCAGTGAGTGTTCTCTTGTTATTTGAAATGCTGATGATTGCTATATCCGCTGTACAATAAAATCTGTTGGTTTTATTTAAAGAATTCTATGACTGCACTTATTGTAGCAGTGAAGGGYGGCTACACTGACTCAGTAAAAGAAATACTGAAAAGGAACCCAAATGTAAACCTAACAGATAAAGATGGAAATACAGCTTTGATGATTGCGTCAAAGGAGGGACACACGGAAATTGTGCAGGATCTTCTTGATGCTGGAACTTACGTGAACATTCCTGATAGAGTGAGTAAATTTTCATCATAATTGTAGTTTTATATATGTAGTTTATATATATATATGTATATGTAGTTTATATATATATATAAATAATATATGGTTAAATACCAGTATATGCAGGTTTGTAAATATGTGATTTTTCTGGCTATTTTTCTGCCATCTAGGGGTATTTTTATGTATTGCTATTTTACAACTATGTTAAGTGCTAAATGTTGCTATGTGAAGGTAAAGGATAAAATGCAGAAATTACTGTTTTTCTTTGAGACTGTTGAATTGAGAGCACAGGCCATCTGTCACATCTGTAACATAAGACTAAWACTGAACTAATCAGTGGGTTTGGGGTGGGGTAGTGCTGTTAAGACTGTAAATCACGGATTCTGTAAAAAAAGAATTTATTTAATTCAGCATTTACCTTTATCTTTTACAGTGAAACATTTTACTAGCAAACTTGCATATATGATGTGAAGACTTCAGCTATGGGTTAAGRGGTGTAAATGTAACGCTGTGTACCTGATCTGTACGTTCATTACTCAGTAGAGATGTGACATGAAGAGTGTCCAGACTGTGAATCTGCTTGTTGGCAGTYCAGGATTTTATTTGGTTGCTTAGACAGCTGCCTTGGACTGTCTGCAGTGTCCCCTTGATAGTCAGGTTTTTCTGAAGTGTCAGAGACAGGTCAAGCACTGCAGCCTTGAGGCTGTAGTTGGTTAGATACCTAAWCTTAGATGACTCTGTCAGAGTCAGTGACTTAGTTCAGAGTGGTAATAAACTTTTGAGGCTACATTCCCAATCCCTAAATTGGATTGCTTGGGGTTGCAGAGAGTAGAGGAAAGCTTCTTGATATTTGCCTCATAAATTTAAAAGTATTTTTGGATGGATTTTCCTTTATTTCAAGTGTCAGTGCATTTCCTAGATGGCAGTGTACTGAGCTACGGTTTTGCATGTAACAACAAATTTGACCTCAGGCACATACCAAAGCAAAACCTTATAAATATTTAAGAGAATACATTGCATCCCTCTTAGCACCTCTTCTGCCACAATGTTCTACAATTGTCTGCATTTCTGTGCATTTAGGAAGGATAAATTACAGCTTTCAGCACAGCTGACTGCATTCCAAAAATACTCCTAACAATGAGTACTCTTAGTTTCAGATGCTAGAGCAGGTTTTGATAAAGAAAATTTCTTGGTTTGCAGCCAGGTATGCAATGACTGATTAATGGGGCAGTTCCTACTGCTGAGCTSTCTGAGTTCCACACCTGTGATTTTGCTATACTTCTGTTTATTTTYACTGTTTCATCATAAAAGGAGTACTAGGCAATTTCAGGAATATAAGGTAATTTCTGAAATTCTAGTATGTTCTWAAATGAGTTAAAATCAGAAGCCTTAGGCACAACTGCAACTTTATTTTATGTATATACAAGTCCATTTACCACACCAAAATATTTTTTTTTAGATCTATTTGAGATGAAGTCAGCCTTTTGCTTTTTTCTTTGTAACAGCATAGTCTATGTAAACAAGATAGCAGTCAAATCTGCACCAAARAAATAGCTTGATGCTATTCAAAATTCTTGAAGAGCTTTTGGCAGCTGTGAAACATCTCAAGGAGACAGATAACATTCTTGTCTGATTGTAAGGAGGTTATTACTGTTGAGTTTTTGGTCTTTTATGAACAGAAAACRACTGGGTTTTTCACATTTGTTATTAATTTATGATTTTTTTTTTAGGATAGTGGTTTAAGCTAGACCTATTTTTGGAGTGTTTGTTTTCCTGAACAGCTTCATCTCTTAAAAAAAAAAGTCACACATTTTTTTCTATTGTATACCCATTTTTTCAGTGATAGAACTATTTTTTGTATCTTGTTTAAAAAAATTATTGGAAATTTCTTAATATAAATGGGCATAGTGTATATTTTGAAGCTATAATTCATTCTGTTTTGCACTTATTTTTTTGGTAAATAATATTAATTCATGTTCAATATTCTTTCACAATTTTCCTAGAGTGGAGATACAGTGCTGATTGGGGCTGTTAGAGGTGGTCATGTTGAAATTGTGAGGGCCCTGCTCCATAAATATGCTGATATAGATATCAGAGGTCAGGTAAGTACAACAGTGTAAATGTTAGACTGGTTCTTAAATAGAATGTGAATTTGATAACCAAGCAATTATACTGTGTTTCTAAACAAGGCTTTAAAATTTCCTCTGTCTGCTCTGCAGGAAATTCAGAATTCCACCAAWCAGTAAAAATACATCACATTGCTGGGCAGGTTTTATGATATTAGACATATGTAATTGYAATGCCTTGTTAACAGTTTTTTCAGTTAATTTGTATAATGGTTGACAAGCAAAAGATGTAAACTGAACTTACTGCATCTGCACTACTGAACAGATTTAAAATAATGATGCACTTTAAAAGACACTTAATATAATGATTTCAGTAATATTTTAAATATAATATCAATGAAATGTGATGCACCTGAGATTATATCTTGTCAGAGCGGTTCTGTCACTGTGCTTGGTTGCGTCTKGTGTCCTTCACCAACTTTCTGTGTMGTTTTCTATTAAACACTGTTGTCAGTGATTCCCAGGTTTTCTACCTACCCCTTCTTTCATTTTTGTCCTTTGATTAAGGTATTATTTTTGCTCATTGGCTGGAAGCTGTCTTACTGAGCTTGATATTTGTTGTTTTTTTTTACATTCAGCTTCCTTTCTTTTACTTGATGCTATTCAAATCACTCTGTTTTGTATGTTGTTGGCACACACATACAAAAGTAACTAGACACTGAGAGCTGCAGAGGTTCAGTAGCTATTCCTGATGCAGAGCCTCTTTGAGAAGCCAACGAGTTTTTATTTTCAGGAAAAAGTAGCATTTGGATGTCTTCCTCTAACATGTCATTGGAACCCGTTATGTCYCAGCTTCTTGCTAATACGGATCTGAAAATCTGAAGCTTTTCAACATCTTGATACGACTGGGGCAATACAGAAACAGCAAGAGGATGCAATCTCTTTGGTGGCAGGGAAACTTCTGGCAGTGTGAGGTTGCCTGTATAGCCATTTGCAGTGGTTGATCCCAGAGAATACTTCTGTGGCCTTACAGGAGGCACAGCACCAGTCAGTTCTGTCAGAGGAGGGTTCTGGCTCTGCACTTCAGATTTTAGTTTAGGACCATCAGTATCAAAATCAGAGATGAGTGAGTGCAAAGTGCAACTTCCCTGCTGGGAGCAACTTTGCTATTTGGCATTGCAGCASCTGCCTGCCAGCCAGACCTGTTCTGGGGAGATGTGTTGACTGCCCAAATTTGTGATGTTTCAGAAAGATTGCTGAGTCTTGTCCAGCCTTCCAGCAACTCTGTTCCTTGACGATCATATGGTCATTAGCTGGCAGATACCTTCAGCAGATAAAACATGACCACAGGGCTCTTGAGAACAAGTGTTGGGGCAGGTGAGGGCTCAGGTGGTGTTTTCCTCAGCTCTTTTGCRAGGGGCAAGGACCCAGCTGGGAATACCTGGCAGACCTATGCCTAGCTGTGTAGCTGATCTACAGCTCAGGCTGATGTCTTGGAAGCCAGCTCACTGAGGGACAGAGAAGATGAAACCCAAATGATCGGAAAGAAATCTAAGTGACCAGGCCGGTTAAACTGTTGAGAAAGGCTTTAAACTCAGTTTGCTGTGAAGCACACGAGTGGAAGAAAAAGAGCTGCAAGTGAAAGAAGCAAGCAAGGCAGAAGGCTGCAAGGGGTGCTTTGACATTCTTGCTTAGAAGGTGGTGTGTGTTCAGAGGCTTTCCTTAAATGTCTTTACACAAATGTGCATCAAACGGAAAGAGTCATGGTGCAGTCACTAGGCTACAAAAAGATTGCAGGTGTGAAGACTTTCTAGGGTAGCACACATCACTGTGGGGAAAAAAGATGACAGAAGCAGATTTGCAGCTATTTACCACCCCGTAGGTTTACTGATAAAATGTTGGGCTGATCAGCATTCTGGTATTTGGTAATGGCTTTCTTGTCCATCTACTTTTACAGCTTTCTAACTTSCATGGCCTCTGAAAAAAAGTTGTTTTATTTCATTGGGTAATTTCTGAATTTGAGTTAGAACAGAATACTTACCTGTAGTTTTGGAAACTTTCAAGATAGGTCTGCTTGGATTKTTAAAGCTCTTAATATATTTGCAAAGATTTTCAAAATAGATTTATATTCCCTAGCCAGATTTGCATCCTCCCCCCTATAAATTCTACTGTTGTGCCAATTAGATTTGTTGACCTTTGCCTTGAATTGTGCTAAAAATTGCTGTATTAATGCTATTTTCAGTATATAGTGGTTGTACTTTAAATACAGTTTTTTAAATTAATCCAACTGAATGAAAATACTGTTAGTGTTTAATACTCTTTTTTTCTTTTTTTAGGATAATAAAACTGCTTTATATTGGGCAGTTGAGAAAGGAAATGCTACAATGGTGAGGGATATCTTACAATGCAACCCTGATACTGAGACATGTACCAAGGTAACAATTAGAATTTTAATTGAATTGCTTTTTCAAACATCTGTTCTTYTCTCAACTCCTATGTGATGTGAGCATCATACTGAATTCAGTTTTTGTCCAGCAAGGTACCTGGCGCACTGTTAAAAAAWTTTTTTTCTGAAATTAGGATGCTCAGCAATAGTAATATTCCTTTGTTGATAAATATGATTTGCTGTTAAATCCTTGATAGCAGGCAACATGTGGATTCTTTACCTCAGCATCATTGACATGACCAACAGTAAGGAATAAAGGTGCTGCTGGAATTTGAGGAATGAGGTTTCTGATATTACTAGCCATGAGTTCAGACATGTGCAGSAATAAGGAAAAAAAAGAGGAAGTAGTTGATAACAGCATTGAAGTATCTTCAAATATTGTGTATTATATCTGTATTTTGTCTTTCTCTATTTGAGGCTGTTATTGACAGAAATGTATTGTATTTATTTCTAATCAATCTAGAAAACTGGGTCTGGGATACCTTTTTCACAAACACAGGCACTAAAGTGTTGCTATTTGCACAGTAGTGTATTTAATTAAAATGATCTTATAAGTTTGGATTTAACTTGTTACCCAATCACTATTTTTTTTGTGGTTTTGGGTATACAGAGATCTTTATATTGGGCGTACTTTTCCGTTTTAGGATGGAGAAACACCGCTTATAAAGGCAACCAAGATGAGAAATATTGAAATAGTAGAGCTTCTTCTGGATAAAGGAGCTAAGGTCTCTGCTGTAGACAAGGTAAAGAGTATTTGTTCACTTTAATATATTTAATCATTTTAGTTTTGCACAGGATTTTGTGGAGAGTTGTTGAGGCTAATGCAGAAAAAGAGCTTCTCATATGCTTAATTAAATTGACCATAATACTTAAATGCTTAGTCTCCCATATGCTGAATAAATAAAGAGATCAGAATTCTGAGGTGTAAATTTGTTTCCACCTTTAATATATTGTTGGATTYAGTTTCGTTTTGTATTAGGGTTTTCTTAGTAAATTGAAAAGAAAAAAAATCTAGGCCAGGAAAAAAATTTTAACAGAGAAGACAGCTAATTCTTAATAACACTTGAAGAAGAGCATAGAGAGTAGTTATTTGTTACTAATGTTAGTTTTTGACTAATAGACATTAAACTAAAGGATGCCGGGGACAAATACACCTGGTTACTGCTATCTTCTTATCCGTTATCTACTTTGACTTCAAACCTTTTAAATAGAAGAAGACTTTTTGATACTTTTTTAATCTCCTGCTATTATATTTAGGATGAATAAGTAATYATGTTGATTTGATGCAATAAGAAAGCTTTTACTGAGAAGTTTTTTGGAGAAGTCTGAGCAGACATAACAAGCATTATTTCTTGTTCCAAGCAAGTCTCTGAGTTTGCCAATAGACCTTTGTTTCTACATAGAGACATTAWCTTTAGGATATTAATATAAGCATTTAAGAAAGAAGGCAGTGTCTGAGGTTTCTAACAACTGCTTTTTCTCATGCCTGCTCTGAAACATTTGTAATGCTTTTTCAAGGGGAAAAATGCTTGCTGTRAGGCACTGAGGCTTGTGAAAGTGCCTTAAGATTTATTTCAAGGAAAGAATGTATCTGAAACACGATTAACATATGGTCTGTCCATAATCTTAGGGATTCATGTCAGATATTACCATTTTTTCACTTAATTTCAGAAAGGAGATACTCCTCTTCACATTGCTATTCGGGGAAGAAGCCGTAAACTTGCTGAATTACTCCTAAGAAATCCGAAAGATGGTCGATTGCTTTATAGACCCAACAAAACAGGAGAAACTCCTTACAATATTGACTGTAGCCACCAGAAGAGTATTTTAACACAGATATTTGGTGCCAGTAAGTATAAGTATTTTTTTTTTAACACTCATATATGGAAAATCCAGTTTATTCAATTATGTATTGAGAAACGGCAACAGGTTTTTTAATCTTGGAATTAATGGGAAGGCTAAAAAAATCAGGTGGCAGAAACCCCCCATCATTCTAAAAGCCTGGTAAAGGTCAAATATACCTTTTACCATATGATTTCTGTTGATCACTGTGTTTTTATTTGAATCTTTCTTGTTAGAAATTACTTTCTTTGACTTTCTGTTTGGGATGTTGAATCTTGTGGTTAGCTTTAATAGTTGTGATAATTATGGATCATTTATGTGCATAATTTAAAATTCCTTTGAACAGGAATGTRCAAATAATAACAACTGTTATATGGGAGGAGTATATATACAAATACGGGTGTCATGACTTTCTGTATGACAATTGTCATATTAAAGATGTTTCTTAAGTCAAAGTTGTGTAGCACAGTATTTGTGTTGCAGGGCACTTGTCTCCCACGGAATCTGATGGTGACATGCTKGGTTATGATCTGTACAGCAGTGCTTTGGCTGATATTCTGAGTGAGCCAACCATGCAGCCACCCATCTGTGTAGGCTTGTATGCACAATGGGGAAGTGGAAAATCTTTCCTGCTCAAGAAACTGGAAGGTAAAAACTTGATTTAGTCTTTATCTATTTATCTTCAAAAAGGATCACATGGGAGTTACTAGTTTTTTGTCAGGGTTGTTTGTCCAGGTAGTGTTGTGTCTGGTCTCTGTTTCTATGATGAAARGATTTAAATTTTACTGTGGTAAGAACAATTTTCAGGTTATTAATATTTTATTCTCTGTAGTGTATTTTCTTTGCGTCTAGTTTTCTTCCCCTTTCCTCTTTCTTACTTTGAGTTTTTTGAACTTTGTGAAATGACAGAAGRAAGCAAATGCAGTATGTGAAATGAATCAATATTTTCCTGGTGGGCATAGGCATCTTACTTAGTTTTAGCACTTTCTGATAAAGGCTGTTTTTCTGAGATGTTGCAATACAATTCAGAATCTTCTACCAGTCTCGGTGTTTCTTACTTTCTGTGATGTCTGTATTATCCAAAATGGGATCTCTGCATTCATTTTTTCACCTCATGTTCCATATTATAAACAAAAACTGTATGTGTTTTGTCTGTGATATTTATTGCTGAAGAGCTCTTGTATTTCTGAAACACTTTCTCAGTGTTTTCTTCCTGTTCYTCATTTCTGTTTTTATTCTGGATCTATTGTGTATCTATTGTTTCTTATTCATAGAACCTAAGTAAGTTCCTTCAGGAATTCCTGTGTTATTAAATAAGAGTCAACAAACGGAAATACTACTGAAGCRTTCACGTGGTACTGTTATATCTGACCGAGGAGCACAGTCTATGTTTCAGTGACTGAGATTTTGGGAGATGGGGGCGGGTTTTGACAGATATGGTGGATTTATGTTTTTTTAGCGTCATTACATATGTTTTACACTTTTGAAGGAGTATAAGAAGTGGCATCACTTTTAATATGTTTTCAAAAGTAGAAAATCTGCAGCAAAAAATGTGAGTATTGTGTATTTAAATGTTTTCATTCATTGCATGGATGAAAACAGGGTTTTGCACTAATATTTGAACAAGAATTCAAGCATTGTCTTTTTTTGGACCAATAATCAGGCTAAGTTGTACAGGTCTGCTGAAAAAACTGTATTTTCTAAAATGATCTGTTCCTGAGTGGCTTCATGTGTTAACTGGTCTTTGTCTTTTTGTTTTAGATGAAATGAAGACTTTTGCAGGACAGCAGATTGAACCTCTGTTTCAGTTCTCCTGGCTTATTGTRTTCCTCACACTTTTGCTGTGTGGTGGTTTGGGTTTATTACTTGCTTTCACAGTGGACGCAAAGCTTGGAATAGCGGTGTCACTCAGTTTATTAGCTGTTCTCTACATTTTCTTTAGTAAGTCTTACATGGAATTCATGAAGTTTTTATCCATTTTTGAAATTCAGCATTATTTTGTAGTCATGTATTGCCATTCTGAAAAAATACTAAATGGTTTTATAGAATATAAGACTCGGTTTGGCCCTTGTGTTTTGCATGCAATTTGTGAGAGGGCATTCTCAAAAACAAAGAATAATTTTATTAATTTCATTGTGTTACTCTCATTTTTAGCCTAACTGCGAGAAGTTCCTTAACTTTTTTTAAAGAACTCCATGCTTTATCTGTTCAAATGTCATGATTCTTTCAKTTATGAACGTTGACTGAAATAAAACCATAACATCTTTTTGATTTTTAATATTTTAGCTGTAATTTACTTTGGTGGCCGGAGAGAAGGGGAGAGATGGAACTGGGCCTGGGTGTTAAGTACAAGGTTGGCAMGACATGTTGGCTATTTAGAGTTGCTTCTCAAACTCATGTTTGTGAACCCACCAGAATTACCAGAGCAAACCACTAAAGCTTTACCTGTCAGGTTAGTTATTTCATTTATTTACTCTTGAATGTATCAGTCAGGCTTACTCTGATACTTCTTAAACTTTGCATGTTTAACTTCATATTMAAATTTTTTGAGATTCCAGTTTGAAAAACAGTAGCCCTAGAGGGTCATGTAGTTAAGCTTTTCAGTGTGAAGAAGATAGTTTTTCTTAAAAACGCTACTATCTGCTGAAGTTASTGAAAGTTAGTGCTTTTTAAAATTTGGGATTTTGGCTGTTGTACTAATAAAAATTCATWCTAGACAAAGTAAGAATTTTCTGGTGTAGTGTATTATGTAGTATGTATGTTAATGCTTGTTTCACCAATTACTTCTGTTAAAATTTGGGKTTTTTTTCTTCCCTGTAAGAAGAGCATCAGACTGTTCAAAGCTTCTAGTTTACCTGAAAACAAGAAAATTTATGCCATATGTTTTTTAAATTTCATTTACTTCTATTGTTTAAAGATTTCTATTTTAGCCTCATGGTGCTTGTATGTGATCTTGTGCTTCTGTAATTTTTTTAATCCTCTATAAATATTTMAAAATAGAGCAGAATGCAGTTTTAAAGATACTAGTCAATATTATACTTCAGCATCGTAAAGATACTTTAATGTTTTTACTGTCATCTGAGGTGCTGTTAATGATGCCATCTGAGGTGCTGTTTGTGATGTGACCATTTTTATCTTCTTAAGARATCAAGTTTTAGAATAGGAAGTGGGGCAAAGAAAAGGTTGATAAATGGAGAAGTAGTTAAATTCCATGTAGAATTTTTTGAAAATTAAATATTTAAGTGTTTTGCATTTTGTGCCACTTAAAAAAACTTCTGGCTACAGAGATGCAGCAAGACTTTTGTTTTGGTTGCCAGAAAATATTTAAAACTTTCTGAAGTATACAAAACACRTGTTTTTTTCTCTTTCAGATTTTTGTTTACTGACTACAATAGACTGTCCAGTGTAGGTGGAGAGACTTCACTGGCTGAGATGATTGCTACCCTCTCTGATGCGTGTGAAAGGGAATTTGGTTTCCTAGCAACAAGGCTATTTCGAGTTTTCAAGACAGAAGATACACAAGGTTTTTTTTTTTACCTGAATGACATTTCCGATTATTCCATTTCAGTGCGCTGTTACCAAGGCTTCTGTTTCTCGCATTATAAGCTCTTTTTAGAAATTGTTGTAGCCATGCAGAGATTCATAGAGGAGAAGCTCTTTGTATTGTTTGGAAGAGAAAAAAATGCCTCATTTTATTTGCTAATCTTGATTTTATTAATATAATAAGGGAATGTCTTCTGTGAAATACAGTTTTCAGAAATGTCAATGGAAATGTWTCTTTACATTACATCCTTATAGATGCAGCATATTTCCATACCAATTAAGTTGTTGTATGTAAGTCAGTTAAAGGGAAATGTATGTTTTTGTGTATTGCTAAGATCTTGAGTTTGTTTCATTCATTAGATTCTAATTTAGAGCTTTTATGAGAGACAACTATTTACTCTTGGAAACAGTAAATGTGTAGAACATGTAGGTCCAAGCCTGTAAATTGCTGTGATCAGTGCTAGTAAGATGGGATGAAATGTACCTACTTGATCCAAATGGGACAAACATTTTTATTCTGTCCCATCYGTAGATTCCTAGAAAAATGAATACACATCTTAGAGTATGATATCATGAAGAAAGAGTTCTTGAGCTTACCTTTCAATTCGTTGAGGACTTATTTGTACTTTTAAATTTAGTCTGTGTCAGTTAATTCTCTTATTTTTTGTCCACACATTGAGAAATCAGTCACCTCTCACAAAGTGAAATGTTTAGACTCTTCTKTCCTGCAGAGGCTGTAAAAAACATGTGATCTGTGAGCTGAATACGATTTACTTTTCATTGTTCTTTCTCAAATGCATTTAGTGTTCTTTATGAAGGGGATGTGTGCAATTTTACTCACTTTTTTTCCATCTTAGATTCTGCAATTCCTCTACTTAAACTTGGTGAAACAGCTTTCATGATGCTGTAATTTCTCCTGAAGTTGTCTTGAGAATGGCAGTGTAGTGCTGGCTTTTTATGATAATTTGCAGTAATCATCTTTTCCCTTTCATTTGTAATCTTCRTTTGTATTTCTTGGCTTTGTTGCCTTCCTTATGCTCTTTCTAATTATCTAATTGATTTTYAAATTAWTTTTTTCTGTTTGATGATTTTGCACATTCACTCCTTTTCTCCAACTGTTTACAAGTCCAGGGTTATAAGTTTATTACCTCTAGATGTTCATAGAAWTTTCATACAGGTTTATTTTTAGCCTTCTGTATCTTAAATTTTTGTTATGTCTGTAAATTTGCAGACAAGCYTCTTTCAATTCTTATTTCATTTTTCATGATTCTTAAGTGTCTCTCTAATCCAGTTCTATCATCTCTTTCTAGTAAGAGGATGCTCACATTTCTACTTATGTCTAGAACTGACTCTATTTATAKCTGAGCTGTTATCCTTTGTTTTCTTGCCCCCCACTTCTGTCATTATGCATTTCTGTTGCTTTGTCCTGCAGCACAATCCCATGTGTCATATATGTCAGCAATGTGAAAAATCTTTGCAGCTCATAACCTTGGTGTAGAGAATATTATGGGCCATGTATAAGCCTTCATTCCACTTAGCATATTTAAAATTTGATTTTTTCCTTCCAGTTCAAATACTGATCTTTAGCTGCCATAGTTGTGTTTYAGATCATTGCTCTTCTGTTCTTTGTTATCAACAGATGTGTAGAGAAGATAGCAATATTGTAGATRTACACCACTCGATGTGTACAGGTCCTAAAGGAAGGGACTGCTGCTTTAAAAAATACTGTTTCTTTGGTCACTGATTTAGCTGTGCTAAGCTCCAGCTGCAGTATTTGTTTCTTTCTTATCAATCCATTTGAAGTCAGAAGCTCTGTGCTCTCTTCTGGGGCCCTTGTGATCTGTCCAAACCAAATGTGCTGCAGCCCTCTCRTTTGTGTGTGTTTCAGCATGCAAGAAAGAAGGCCTCAGGTTGCAGGTTGCAATTTTGGTTTAGTTCTTCAGTGGCACCATTGCTATTAGATTATGTAAATACCAGGTTCCAGTTTAAAACTGAGCAGTTCCCATACTGTTTTCCTACCATTTATTTACATAAATACACTTTACAAAGAGATGCCGCAAAAGGGGTGATACAAAATTGTCATTTCCATCCAAGATTTCTCTTGAAATGATGGAAATAAACTGTAGATTAAAGGARTATCTCTGCTTCATAATTTCCAAGAATTTTGGCAAATAATAGATAATTTTTTTCCATATGTGGCTGGATGGTAACAGTGCAGTAAGCTTTTGTGCCATTTAGTGTTTTATGAGAAGTATGCAAGTTAATAGATTTTGCATTCACCTTTCATTACRTTGTACATTAATTCTAACAGCAATACTTGTTTCCTAGGTAAAAAGAAATGGAAGAAAACTTGCTGCCTCCCATCCTTCGTGATTTTCCTGTTCATCTTGTCTTGTGTTGTTTCTGCAATTGCTCTGTTGGCGATTTTTAATGTGGAATCAGCCAACATGACAGTGAATGTTATTCTAATAACRGTGACCTGTGTTGTTGGTTTGGCCTTTTTCTTGAATTGCCGCACATGGTGGCAGGTGATGGATTCAGTTCTGAATTCTCAGAGAAAACGTCTTCACAATGCTGCCTCCAAGCTTCACAAGTTGAAAAGCGAGGGGTTCATGAAGGTGAGCATTTATATGAATTGGCCATTAGAGGAATTGTAACAAACCTCCAAACRTGGAGTATTATTAAATTGGGGCATGATGAATTTAATCAGAGCAAGTCTCACAACAGGAGAATGAGACTTGGTGAGTTTTTTCTGAAGGGAACACTTCTGTGCCAGTGGTAATTGTGCTTAGTGTATGAGATCTGTCCACTTAATCAGGAATGTTAAATTTGGGTTAAGCTTTCAGTTTTCTGACACTATTTTTGCTGGGAAGAAAATACGTGGAAAACAATTCTAAATTACCAGTATTTAGTAAAAGTTTACTTTAGATCATAGTGTTAGAAAGAATAACTTTAACTATCTTCTAAAGGTGAAAAAGCAAGCCTAACTTTGTCTGTCTGCAAGACTTCTTTGTTAAGAAAGGAGTTGTAGTGCTGAAAGAAATTCCAAAACAGACCACGTATTTTATGAAAAATGATTGAAAATACTATTGTTTTGCTGGCCTGTATTTGTAAACTGATAAGTATTATACCCTCAGGCTGTCATCAGAGATCCTATATGTTCCTATTTTAAAGTAAAATGTAGCATCATTGTGGTTACCTTTGTAGATTACAGCCAATATATTGTATAAAAATCTGTTGTACCATTACTTTTTATAGAATCATAGCATAGTTTGAGTGGAGAGGGTGACCTTTTAAAGATCAGCCAGTCCAGTCTTCCTGCAGTGAACAGGGATGTCTTCAATTAAATCAGGCTGCTCAGAGCCCCATCCAACCTGACCTTGACTGTTTCCAAGGATGGGCGTCCACAACTTCTCTCAGCAATCTGTGCCAGTGCTTTACCACCCTCATTTCAAACAAACTTCTTTCTTATAGCTAATGTAAATTGACTGTCCTTCAGTTTTTAAAACCATTCTCCCTTTTCCTCTTGCAACAGGCCCTGCTAAAAGGTTTGTCCTCATGCTACTTATAGGCCTCTTTAGATACTGGAAACCCATGATAACATCTCCCCAGAATCTTATCCTTTCGAGGCTGAACAACTGCAATTATCTGAGCCTTTCATCACAGCAGAGGTGCTCCTTCTCTCTAATCATCTTTGTGGCCTTCTGTGGACTTCCAACACACTGGTGTCATTCCCATGCTGAGGAGTGCACAGCTAGATGCAGCACTGCAGGTGGGGTCTCACCAGAGCAGAGCAGAGGGGCAGAATCTCCTCCCTCCCCTGCTGCCCACGGGGCTTTGGATGCAGCCCAGAACACGTTTGGCTTTCTGGGCTGCATGTCTGGATTGTGTCCAGCCTCTCACCACCAGCTCTGYCAAGTCCTCAGCMGGGCTGCTCTCAATTCCTCCATCCCCCAGCCTGGACTGATACCAGGGAGTCAATTCACAGGTGCAAGGCCTTGCACTTGGCCTTGTTGAACCTCATAAGCCCACTTCTTGATCTTGTCCAGGCCCTTCTGGGTGGCATCCCATCCCTCAGGTGTGTCAACTGCACCACATCAGTGTGGTATCGTCTGCAAATGTGCTGATGATGCACTTGATCCCTTCATTCATGTCATTAATGCAGATAGTAAATAACACTGRTCCTAATATGGACCCCTGAGGGATACCACTTGCCACTGATTTCACTTGGGACACTGAGCCATTGACCCTTTGTTATTTTTTGCATCTCTTGACAAGTTCAGCTCCAGTTGTGCCTTGCCCTCACTATGTGCCTTCACAAGCAGTCTGTGTCCCTATACTCTTCCTAGGATACCCGTGCTTGCTTYCACTGCCTGTGCATTTATTTCTTGGTCTTTAGTTTGACCAGCAGTTCTCTACTCAGCGTAGCCACCTTTTAGTCTTCCTTGCTAGTTTTCTTGTACCTGGGGATTGCAAGTTTAGGTGCTCCATAAAAAGCATCCTTGAAGGTCTGCCAGCTCTGTTGTTCTTGAGGGCAGTTTTCCAGTGGGTCCTGCAGGCTATCTATTTAAAGAGCTAAAAGTTCACTTACCTAAAATTCAGKATCCTGACTTTACTTCTTCACCAATATTCCTTCAGGACTGCACACCCCACGAGTGTGTGATTACTGCAGCCCAGGCTGCCTCCACTCTTGACATCCCCAATTAGCTCACRTTAGTGACCGTCAGGTCCAGTTACTTCCCTTCTGGTGAGGCTTGTCTGTTACCTGGCTGAAGAAGTTATCCTGTGTGCATTCCTCCAGTCTCCTGGATTGCTGACAGCTTGTGAGGCTACATTTCTAGATGTTGTGGTCATCTAAGTCCCCAGGAGGATGAGAGCCCATGAGTATGATGCCTCCTGTAGCTGGAACACAAAGTCTTCATCAATGGCCTCCCCTTGATCAGTCCTGTTATAGACACAAACCCCAAGGTGTCATTTATCAGTCTGGTCTTTGATTTTATGCACTGACTCAAGTAGTTTGTGGCTGCTTCTCACAGGCATCTCTTTGCAATCTATCCATCTCTTGATATAGAGTGCATCCCCTCCTCCCCTCCTTTGTCTCACATCCCTTTTGAACAGCCTGTAGCCATCAATTAGTTGCACTCCAGTAACAGGATTCTTCAAGTTTCTGGAATGGCAGCTAGGTCATAGCTTTCTGTCAGCACAGTGGCTTCCACCTCCTCCTGTTAGTTGCCCRTGCTGTGTGCACTGGCTAGGGGCACCTCAGCTGGACCATCAGCCATGTCATCTTCTTAAAGGAATTAAAGGGTATTCYTCTCWCTTATTCCAGTGGTGTTTCCCTGCYGASTTCTGTTACCTCAGGAGYTCCTGGCTGATCTCCATGAGACTTCAAGTGTGCTCCAGTGTGGCCAACACATCTCAGAGCCACCAGCTGAGGGCCCTCACTAGCAATCCATCCAACCTTGGTGTGTCATCCCTCAGCTTGTTATGGGCAAGCCTGATAGTATCACCCTCCTCCATCATGTCTTGTTTAAAGCTCTGTCAGTTAACTCTGCTGGCTTCTGGTCAAAGGCTTTCTTTGCCCTTTGAGAAAGGTGAATCCCTTCTGATGCCAACATGCCTGGTGTCATGTTTTTGCAGTGCAGAAGATCTGATTGTGTCTTGGTACTGTGTTTCATGACAGTTGTTTTTTGAGTGCTATTTATCCAATATAACTTCAGCCCTCTAGGGGTTAGGTTCACCCTTTACCATGAAAGGAGAGAAGCAGGTATTTCAGGAGAGCTGATCGTCTGTTTTATGTCATCTTCTTGTGCACATTGTAATGAATCTAGTGGTGAAGAAATCAGATTTTAATATCYAGTTATTAGCTACTGAAATTAGGGTGGTGAATTCCACCTTTGTTTCTATGTTATGGGTGATTATTACTTGTGTAACGATATTGAAAAGCTTAACATATCTTCACACTGCATATCTTGAATAGCAATGACTGAGCATTAAAGTAATAGCATAATGTGCTTGGCTGGAAGGCAGATAGAGAATTTTGCTGTACATTTTATGCAAAGCAATTTTTGAGGACTAGCTGAAGCTACAAATGCTCTTTTATTTACTTCTGAAATAATGTTTTACTGTGCATAAATACTACTTTCTTAAATAACATTGTAATGGAATTTAAATAAGAGTAGTTTGTTATGTCAAAGTGAAATAAGTGTTTCTGCTGTGCRTTTTTGTTCAAATAGGAAATTATTATGTTGGAAGTGACATTTTAGGACTTTTTACTCTGAGTATTTATTCTTCTAATCTTATTGAAGTATTTTTGGGATAAATAGCAATCTGCAAAAGAAAGTGTATGTATTCTTATCAGTTTCCTTMTTTGTCTTTCATTTTTATAGGTTTTGAAATGTGAAGTGGAACTGATGGCCAAAATGGCAAAAACCATTGACAGCTTCACTCAGAATCAGACAAGGCTYGTTGTAATTATTGATGGATTGGATGCTTGTGAACAGGACAAGGTTTTACAGATGCTTGATACTGTGAGTTGGATCATTTTATAAAGATAACCTCTGGATTATATGCATGATTGCTTCCACAGATGAGCTCATATACATACAGTTATTGGTGTTTTCTGTAGAGAGGAGGCTATGTTGTGGTATTTAACATTTGTGTACATGGGCATAACTATAATGCTAAGAGTGGTAGGTTTTAAAAGTTGAAAATTAAATTCCATGTTAGTACTTTTGAAAAGGTTTGAAATAATCAAATGTAGACTAATTTTTCTGTTGAAACCAATTTACAATGTTTGGAGAGTTTTTTATATTTACCCTTGAAGTACTTTAGTTGAAAAATACTTACACACTAGATATTTTTAGGGCCTGGGACATCACTGCATGATGCATCTCTGGTGATGCTTCTGTAAATGCTGTAAATTCTRCTGTTAAGTTGTTGACTGTGCTTATTTCTAACTATGGAGAAGTTCTTAGCATTAGATATCTCGTATGGAAGAAGCTGACATCTCTATACATCTCTCGGCCTCTCAGGTTTATTCCTTGAACAGAAAGAATATAAAATGTTTAGCCAAATGTTGAAATGATCTGCAGCTACAGTTAGTTATTACTAACAAGGTGTGCTGTCTRCTTTTTTACAGGTGAGAGTCTTGTTTTCAAAAGGCCCGTTCATTGCAATTTTTGCAAGTGACCCACACATTATTATCAAGGCAATTAACCAGAATCTCAACAGTGTTCTACGTGATTCAAACATAAATGGTCACGATTACATGCGAAATATTGTCCATTTGCCTGTTTTTCTGAACAGCAGAGGCCTTAGTAATGCAAAAAAACTGATGGTAGCTTCAACAACCAATGGGGATATTCCCTATGGAGATAATGCAGGTAAGGTTTTGCAGGAGGGTGATATGAGCATTACAAAACCAATGAATCAAAATCTGGGTTTTGGTAAGAAMTGTTTCAGTAATTGGCACATCATTAGTGTTATTTTTATAGATCAGTCAAATGTATATGACTTGAGAAAATACCTACCTTTGTTTTCCTTTTCATAGGATTGCATGAAGAGGTTGACAGGAGAGTTTCTCAAAACAGTCTTGGAGACATGACAAAGCTTGGTAGCAAAACTGCTCTCAACAGACGGGTGAGAAAGATTTTCAGTCTAAATAGAAATACTGGTAAAACCTTTTTTTCTTTTCTGTTTTTTTTTTCTTTCACCTTTTTAATATCAACTTAGAAGACTTATCAAACCATGCTTATGAAATTTTTACAAATGATCCATGTAGGAAAAGTTTATTCTTAAATCAGCAGACTGATGCTTTGTCAAAGAGGAAGAAGTTTGCTTGCTCACCAAAGTGTTACTTTCCACAAAAAATTAAGCTCTCTGTGAATGCTGAGATGATACAGCAAATCTGGTAGGAACTGTGGTCTGTGTATATGTGTATATTTCAGATTTTTTTTGTGTAAGCCTGGTATCACTTTGTTGCAGGATGTTGTAACAAGGGGCAGTAATTGAGTAACTCAAGGAATTYCAAATATTAAGTACTAGACTTGTACTGCAATGTCTACCACATTTTTTCCAGCATTCTGTTCTGTTTTTTTCATCTTTATATAAAATCACAAAGTGGTTGACTAAAAGGCATGTAGAAAGTTGTGAAAAGCAGCAGAGAATTCAGAGATTTTTGAGCTGCTGTAGGTAGAGATTTTAGGAGTTTTGTAGCCAGGAACCTGATGGTCACTTTTATTTATACGTGTAGTTAGTAAATGGATGGTATTAACTCTTTGGAGATACAGTAGGAAGCGATGATGGAAATGCTGAAAGTAGTAACCTTTCTATAAACTATTTTGCTGTGTCACTCTATTTTGCCCTCTCAGTATTGATGTAGAAGTAAAATGTGTAACTCCTACCACTTCTTGGCTCCTATGGAAATAATGTTCAGCTGTTACACAGCTAAATCAGAATTCTTATATGTTTGTTATTTCCTGTTAGCCTCACAGACTTATTCACAAAGGCTTTAATTTTATGATCAAGTGAAACTGAAGTATTTGAAATACATACGAACTTTTGGTATTAATTAGTATTCCTTGGATTTTTTCATCATTATCAGGATACCTACCGAAGACGCCAGATGCAGAGGACCATTACCCGCCARATGTCCTTTGATTTGACCAAGCTGTTGGTTACAGAGGATTGGTTCAGTGATATCAGCCCTCAGACCATGAGGAGGTTGCTAAATATYGTTTCAGTGACAGGTAAGTGTGACATGGTCGTGTGCAATAAACAGTACTGTGTTTTGGCTGCTTGTAGTTACCCTCAGACTTTTTAGTGTTTAAACCAAATATAACAGTCTAACAATCTAAATCAGTCATGTGTTAGTGTTCAAAATCCTTCTGAACCAAACTCCTCTAAAATGCAAGAAAATGTTATAGATCATTCTACATAGAATTTGAAAGATATGTAATATATGTTGTTTCATCAACTTCAGTTGGGAGGTAAATGATTTTAGTTTACATTTTTAAGAAATTTTGTATTTTTTTATTTTGAAATGGGGTAAGAAAATGACATTTTCCAGTTTCATGATACTGTAGTATGAACAAAGATTATAGTGATGACATCTGAAAAGGTAAACTGTGAGGAGAAAAACAGGTATATATCCTGTTCATTTTTGCTATGAATATTTGGAGTTTTTGTTCCCTAAGTGATTATGTGGAGCTGATGAAAGCGTTTTCTGACCTGTTGTTCTTTAGCAAAGCACCGTCAAGGCATTGGTATGTCTAAGGCTTAAAAATTGAAAATAACTGGAAAAAACTGAAAATAACTGGAAAAGAGGTTTATGGAGATTTAATAAAATCATATTTCATGTAGTAAGTGAATGKGGAGTGATTATTTACTGTCTTTACTATTATAGGCACTAGAAGGCACTGGGTAGCCCTACAGCTAACTGGTTCAGAATAAAGACAACAAAGAGTTACTTTTCACTCTGTGTATAGTTAAGAACATAAATGCACAACAGACCACAAATTCTGGGCTAATCTTTTAAATAAGTGTGCAGTCTCASTGCAATTTGTAGCATGTAACCTGTCTTGTTTTGGCAAATTATAGTGCAGTTACGAAAGTGTAACAAAATCACAAAGTGTTAGTTGTAAAATTAAACTTAAAAAAAGACCTTGCAAGAACACTTAGTGTAGTATAATCTGTGGTTGGATGTGATGATTTCATGAACAGCTTTATGAGCAGAGCCTTCAGGCCATAGGTTACATGTCATTACAGATATTAATAAGGGAATTAGAGAGAATTTGCTGAAACTTCAAATGCATAAATTTTAGCATTAACTTTTTCTGKTTTTTTTTTTAAATAAYTTTATTTATAATTTATGCYTTGCCTTATTAACTTAAAACAGTCTTTTTTATAGCTTTTAMTTTTACTGTATTGGCTGTTGAGTTAGCAGTTGTTGCTTAACATGTTTTGACAACATTTCATRTGCCAATGCATAGAAAATCTATCAAAGTATTAGCATGAATTTCTGTGTTTAGATGGAAAAATTAATGCTGTGGGAAATTCTTCATTGAGTTTTGTTGACGTAAGTTAAGATTCACCAGGGTGATATCACCGGGGTGATAGTAGTTAGTCTTTAAGCCAGGGCTGAAGCTGATAGTTTTAGAAAGTCTTGTATTTTGACCAGTATTTGGAGGGGKTTTTATTAGATTGTAAAATGATATTTTTAGATGCAATTTGAGATAATTTTGAATTTACTGAGCTAAAAATACAGTATCAGGAAGTTCACAGATCTGGTGAAAGGACTTAATAACAAAGTAACACAGCTGTTACTGTGAGGAGAAAAAAGGTATCTTTCAAAAGGGAGAAAAAATCCTCTGTTTTCTTTTCTCCTTCCTTGTTCTATTAGGTCGTTTATTGAGAGCTAATCAGATCACATTCAATTGGGACAGACTGGCAAGTTGGATCAATCTCACAGAGCAGTGGCCATATAGAACATCATGGCTCATCCTGCATCTTGAAGAGACCGAAGGTGTTCCRGATCACCTGACTTTAAAAACCATCTATGAAAGGTAGTTATTATTATGGTAATAGTGTGCACTTTCAGTGATTAAAATAGTGATCATTATTAACGATCATTAGAATAACACGGCTTTCAAACATCTGTCAGGTTGTAATATAAAATTGCCACAATCTTACTCTCTTCTGCTAACTTTTGAAATCTTCTGAGTTTCACTGCTATTTGATGCACCATGTATGAGTGAGTGCTTTGTATTTAAACCAAAGAGAACTACACGAGAATTCTTTCACAGGCAACTAGCTGTACTTTCGTCTCTTGATATAATTTTCATTTTTACCTTGGCCAAGCTACAAGTTRGGTACTTTCTCCACTTATTTGTTAATCTGAAATAAGCTCTGCACAAGCTGCTCTTAACAAGTAAAAATTTCTGAAGGTTTTGTGCTTAGCAATGCCATGTGCTATGGCAATGCCATGTGCTGCAATTAAGGGATGTGAAAATGAGGCAGRACTTTCTCCATTTCTTCTACAAGTTGCTGTCCAACAGAGCTGTCTGGGTATTGCTACTGAAAACAAATTGCCCCATGTTGCCAGTGACCATTTCTCTCCAGAACCCTCTGCTTGTAAGAAAGGATTTGTGGGTTGTGACCTGATGACAGTGGGGGAAATGGAAGAGAGAGAATGTGACTGAGGGTGGGGCCTATAGAAKAAAAGCAGAATCTGAGAATCAACGTCAGGGCAAAGAAAGAAAGGTTTGACTTGGATAAGATTGAGATCAGGTGAAAAGAAAAGCTCAGATAAAGAGAGGATTGTGACTGATTGACAAGTTACCTGAAAACCTAATGACTTTGCAGAGTCCAGGGTAATCAATTTAGAGAGAAAATTTTAAGTGTGCCCTGCATTAAAAGTCAAGGAATAGGAGCTGAATATGAGGGTCTGGGATGGGCTGAGAATGGTTGAAGTGTTGAGAATGGAATTAGGGTTGATTGGAAAAGATGCAGTTGATACCTGAACACAGAAACCCTAGAAGGCAGAGGGTAGACTTGCCATGATGAGGCTGAAATTGWAGACAGATGAAGAGGTCAAGTAGTTGACTGAAGTGGAAGCTGGAAATTATTTTAGAAATACCAAACTTTACAGGTAAATCAAGTTTATGATTAGGAAACATTTTCCCTAGAGTATGGATGCAGTTTCTGGGTTTTGCATTTCCTCTGTGAGTGTAATATATGTATGAAATCAAAGGTAAAGCCCTGGGAGCCCATCTGTCCATTGTGCGTTCACATGATTAGTGTCACATATGTGATCAGCCAGGTACAGTAATTCAGAATCATCAGGAATTTCCTTTCATGTCATGCTTTTCATTCAAACTTCCCTTTATTTAGATTTGCTGTACCACGTTTCAAAATTTTAAGTTTTCAGTATTTATCAAACAAACTCATTACAACTTTCTGATTATTGGCATCTACAGTAATAAATCACTTTGGGGTGATTGCAGTCCAAAGTTGTCTTGACACAACAATGTTTTCTGATAAAGCASAGGAGRTATTAGAGACCTAATATATTCTCAYRAATGGGTGCTMRTAATTCCAGTGTTAACTGGTWTTAAATCTGTAGTAAGTGAACATGAATAAAAGGAAAGGATAGTCACAGTTGAATGTGAATAACTTATTTGGGTTCTGAATTATTTGTTGTTAGTACAAAGACTTGAGCTGTTGATGCTCAGTGCCAGCTGGAGTGTGTCATGGTTTATTAGCTGAGGTGGGGGAGGAGATKCATGACTGCTGCTGTGTTGTTGTACCTTTTACTGTGCAGGTTTTTTGGGAGTAATACAGCCATTTGAGTAGACTGCTAGTTCATAACTGACAATTATAAGCCAATAGGTATTTTTTAGTGTATAAAACTAAGTGCATAATGTGAAGAAACAGTAAAAAAACCCTGTACCATGTATTAGAAAAGGGAAGGTGATGATCTCCTTTTAAAGGAAAGCTGTTTGTATTCTACCTGCAATGCCAGAAGAGTAAAGAATAGGAAAATAATACCAATATTCAGAGTTTTCTCTTTAGCAAAAAATACCAACAGGATTATTTGATATGAAAATGGTAAAGCTAAAAGTCTCAGTTTCTTTTTGGCTTCTTAACAATAAAAAAAAACTTTCCTAACAATAATGTTGCTGTGTGCTCAGCAAGAGAATTGATGTCTCTCAGCCCCTTATGTTGAACCTGTGTACAGAGCTAAATATATAACTCTCCTGAACCCTCTTTTGACCTCAGACAAAGCTGAGGTCTCATCTGTCTGGTRATTTGGGTGATCATCTTTACCATATGCTGAATGTGAAAAGGTCGGTGGACTCTTCTCTGGGATTATCTGGAACTCTAGAAATTCTGTTTTATCCAAAGTAAGCATTTCTGTGTCATTGCTATTATTTTTATCTACAATTATTTAAAGTAACTTGGCTTAAATAGTATCATGTTTCAGTATCATTTCAAAGTTAGTTCCTCTTTTAAAACTTCAGTTYCTGTTTTCTAAGTTTTATTASTTTATAGAACAGCTTTCCCATTTGKAGTCTCATRAATAGATACCAGATTTTGATATTTATGTAGCTTGTTCCTGTACTGAGTTTGTGATACTTCTCTGGTTTTTATTCTTCAAAGGGTTTTTTTTTTAATATCTTGGTATTTTAGAGCAGAATCAAGAATATAGTTTTCCTAGCCTTGAATAGTTTGTGTCAAACTACTTTCTGTTGAGATACTGCAGTCTTTGGCTTTGCTGCTTGGACATCTCCCTTGGATGAAAGGAATCTTGTAAGGTTCTGTGTTAAATGTAAGAGTTTCACACTTGGTCACATTCTCGSTGTAAGGAGAATGCTTTGATATTACAGTTGCTTTTCCAGATTTTAAAATAACTTGTGTTAAAAAGCTTTTGAATCACCAGGATTACCTTGCATTGAGAGCTCTCCATTGGCTTCCTCTCCGCTGCTGCTGACTGTGTGGGGCACAGGGTTACCCCACTGGTCTGTTGCAGCTCCTTTCATCTGAAGAGTTACGGCAGATGATCAGTGTGTGCGCTGAGGGTATGGCAAGGAACATTTAACCCCGTGTTACCCACAGCTGTGTCCCCGAAGGCAGGTGCTCCCGGGGGCAGGCTGTCCCCGCTGTCCCCRCKGTCCCCGCTGTCCCCCGGCAGGGGCTGTGTGTGCAGTGCGGCGCGGTGCCGGCAGGTGGCGCTCCCCGCTCGGCTCCGCGCGTCCCGACAGCCGCGGGCAGCGCTGCCGCCAGAGCCTCGGCTTTCAATGCTGCCAAGAGAAAGCGATACTTTCGCAACCTAGAAARAATACAGGAAAGTGAAAACAATCGGCTAGTCGAACTCTAAGAAGCAAAAGAATAAATATAATAATAATTCCCCTCCATGCACAATGATACATGATTTCCGTGATTGTATGATATTTTGGATGGGATTTCCATCTTGTAATGTTCAGAATTTAATTTTGCAAACTGTAGTAAGGGAGAGGGCCATTTTCTGTCACATTGCAGTGCTATCTGTTGTAGTTGAAAATAATACAATAACTAAACTAAGACAACTAAAAGCTGCTCCACAAAAACTAAGACAACTAAAAGCTGCTTCTATTTGTCAGTTTGTGTGATGCTGGACTAGTCACATCTATAGTACCTTTTACTTGGATAGTATTCGTGCCTCTGTGGGACGGTGGTGTACAGTTTATGGTTCTGTAGGCTGATATTGCTAAGTACTYAGTGTTCAGAGCTATATCTGGAGCTACTGGGAGTTCTGCTGTCAGTTGGGGGGTATTCTGAAAAAAAAAGGATGTCTCATTTTGGTAACTAAATAAGTATATCTATATCTTTATGCCTCAATTTGCCATTTTAAAAAAAGCTAACTAATGTATTCTTATTGTGAAGGCTTGCAGGGAAGAGTAGATTTGTTTGTATCTGTAGATAYTGTGAAGAATATTGGTATGAAACTGTGTCTGTCAGGAGAAGTGTATTTTTCTGCTATTATACTATGCAAAGATGAAAAACCTCCTGAATGTTTTACTGGCGACTTTCCTCCAGGGCCTGTAACAAAAAAATCAAGCAAACAAATTTAAAAAAACCACCAAACCCAAAGGAACACAGAAACCCTCACCAAAACWGCAGYCAAAAAAAACCACCAMCAACAATAAAAACAATTTWAAAAAACCCAAACCCACAAAAAACCTCAACACAAAACAAAAAAAAAAATCACAAACCCTAAAGAAAAATAAGATTCAATTTCTGGCACAGGCACATCTCTATGAAGAATCTTCATGAGCTGGAGTCATGTCACATCTCTTACAGTAACAGATAGTGGCGCTATGCTCTCAGTCTTTTGTAGGGGAGAACAAGCCCATGCTTTGTAACTGTGGCAAATTTTGAAAAGAAAATGCTGAATCTGCTTYGTTGCTTTCAGTCTATATTTCATTCTGTATTCTTGACAAAAATGCCTTTATTCTTTTTTACTTCCTGAAACTCACCTGCTCTGTCATCTCACTTCTATYCCCTCACTTTCAGCCTTTCTTTCTCTCTCTCTGGTCTGGTCTGGTTAGTCTTGCTTTCCACCTGGTATTTATATTGGTACTAGTGTTTATTCCTTTAGGTTATGTGTTGCCTTCTGTCATCATCAGGATTTTCATGTAGTCTCCCTCCTTACCAGGTTAAGCTCTTCATTCTGGTTTTGTCTCTCCTTCCCCTTTTGTGTTTGGGTTCTTCAGTGGTCAAGCTCACTATTGTCGTTACCTACCTCTCCATCCTGGTCTAATATAATTATCTTTGCCATTTTATTTATAGCCGTGGCATAGACATAAATATAGAGAAATATTATGTGTGCTGCATTCTCTTCCATGTTACTGTAAACAGTCTTCCCAATGTCAATTTTGCGTAATGCCGAAGTGGTTTGCAGAAGTTGCAAAAGGCAAAWTTTTCAAGCTCTGAAGTGGAATAAAATATGTGGGCTTTCTGCAAATAAATTTCTAAGAGAATTAAGTTGTCAGATTAAAGCAAGTTTCTGTTGATGTTTGCAACTGGGACTTCTCAGACTTGTAAATTAGCCAGCTATGGGAATGTGCAAATAAAGCATCCATGACACCAGAATAAATGACAGTGCCAGATCTAAATAAATGATATCTTGGGAAAAGTCACTGAGGGTTTTGTAGAAAAGAAGGTATGTTTCAAGGAACTGAATTCTCAAYAGGGCCAATGAGCATATGAAGAAGACAAGGAAATATTTTGAAATCTAAGACATGTTAAGCAAATCTTCATCTAAGAACATCTAAATGTATTAAAATCTAAGATAATAGTAGGCAAGATTGCCTCAGGAAAACAAAAGAAGGAAGCAAAAGGTAGGAGTATGTGTTTTGTGAGAAACTTGCAGGTGAAGTTTCCAAGGATAATTTTTGTRCTATTTGATGACATGCCTATGAATGGTCTGACACAGGGAGGAGATGCCATTTGGGGATATAACCAAGATAACTGTTTCACAGAGGGTTGTGGAAGCAGCTGTGAGCAAGTTGCAGATCAAAGTTATTGTGGGTATAGGTATGATACCCTACTGAAGAAAATTCTGCTAACGCAGTAGTGGGCGGTAAATCTGCACTAAGGAAAGGAATTTATAAATCATTGCTGATTTCTCTGAAAAATGTTCGGTGCCCCACTTCAGTCAGAAAATGAAACAAGTGTCTTTAGGAGTTSCGTACAAATCAATGGAAAGGCAGAATGTATTGTGTTATGCAAAGATGTGATTTTTTTTTAAAGTTCTAAAGACTGAGTTTCTAGTAAGTACATTTCAAAATGGTTRTGCCAAAGTAGAAAAGTTATTTGAGAGGCCAAGGAAAGCTGTAGTCTCACGTCAAGCAGTGACAAGTCCCAATTTTGCCAGACTACTTTTTCCACTCTCCTTAAGCCCTCCTCTTTTTAAAGACATTTGATTAATTTATTTCTTTACCCCAAAAGTCTTAWTTTTTTCATTTCAGTTTGAGGCTCTGAGTCCTGGTCATCTTTGTTTTTTGATATTTTCTACTTTTTAAGGCTAAAGATGTCAGGGATTTGACATTACCACCTTGTTGAACAAAAATCATGCTATTAAAGCCAATTGTAGGAGAAGAAATTTCTTCCCAGTCCCTTTCCTCAATAAGTTGCCTCACTAAAAAGATAATCTGCTGAAYACATTTCATCTTTTTGTATCCTTTTTATCATGGCAGAAATCAAAGTCTGCAGTACTTTGTCAATTTGAAGATGTTCCTAGGAATCACTAAAGTAATTTTGTGACTGTCTTGCCTGTTCTTCTGGAGGCTTTTTTCCTTCTGAATGCATTAGAGAGAGTTTCTGTATCTATGAGCCAATTCTCTTCTAGATATGGCAGATTTACCAGTGTGTGGCTTCTTAGAGCTGCYAGTAGCTGGACTGTAAGGTTTATACAATTGAAAGTGAAACTTCAGGCATGTGTGTGCCTCTTGAGTTCAAGAATGTATTGTATTGCATTTCAGCAAATAACTGTCCAAATTTCTAAACACTTGAAAAATTATGGATGGTCTGAATTTTTACCCCTGAAGTTCCTGCAAAATAAACAGTTCTGCTATTGTGAATGCACAGAATTGCTAAGTCGAGGCCTAGGTTACCTTGCACCTGGAACCTATTCAGTCAATAACTGAAGCCCTTAAAAAACCAAGTAAAGGACAAAAACGATGTGGTTTGAGCATGTTTGCAGCAGAAGGAAAAAAATGATGTTCAGCACAAAGCACAGCAGCAAAGGCAACTTTAGTTGGAAGATAGGTGTGTCTAAATTARTCTAAATTGTTCCAAGTATTGGGAGTGGCTGTATGACAAGTTGCAGGAACTTTCTGGTGCTGGTGAGCAAGATGTGTTTTCCAAGCAGGCAAAACCACTGTAGGAAAGTTCCAGTTGGTCTTTGAAAAGAAAACGGCAGGGAACACCCTGCTGGCTACCAGAGCAGTTTAATGGTCTACCTGTTACAGAGGGCTCTTTGGAAAGAAAAAARTCAGCATGAAGTTGATGACAATCCATAAGAATTTCCTCATGGTCATGTCTGGATACATTCGCCCAGGAATTGGGTATGTCTGTGATAAATATTGTCCTCCCTCTTCTGGGGTTAGGATCTAGGTTCTTTATATTCCTGAATGTAGTTCTAGCCATTACCTGCTGAAACTGTGAGAAATGTATGGCTGGTGTATCTGAGGAGATAGTCCTAAGACAGACCRTGGCTCAAAAGATGCTGAACGGGAGAATGCTTGTTCCCATGACTGAATATACAATTTRTTTAATAGTATGGAATTCAGGTATTCACCCAACCTTCTATTCGAGTGCGTCCTCCTGGCCACTTTTGATGTTAATGTGCTTGTTGGGCTTGAGGCTTATCATTCTTTGCCCAGACTTTGACCAAACTGGAGTATTAAGTCAGAGGCTTTTACCAAACTGGAGTATTAAGTCAGGACTGACCATTTTTTTATGAGGGTATTTGCAAATAGTTGATGGTCCCTAAGTTTCTGTGACTATTTTTACATATTTATTAAAAATATTAAACAGAAGAGCTTGGCTCAGGATAGAAAAGACTCTCATGAGCCATCTGTTCAGATTAGGATCTCCACCCTTACTTAATCTCCTTGAAAATATGCTTTTTGGGAAGCTGAAGGAMACTATGGAAATCAAGAATCTTAACTCCTTGATTTTGAAAAAAAAAAGATTTTCCAGGACAAGAAAATGGTTATACTTTCCTCACAGTTGTAGGTAACAGTTATTTAAAACTTAGCAACGTATAATTCATCCATCACTTGAGCTTAATTTAAGTTCTGTGATAAARTCTTTGTGCACATATGTGTGCATGCCTACCTATGATGGATGGCAAATTGGATGGCAATACGACGTGCCAAGGCAGAACGCACCAAATTTAGAAGAATAGCATAACAACTTTCTTTAATTCAGCATTCTTTTTTCTTTTTGGGAGGGTAGGGTGGGTAGGAATGAAGGGAACTAAAGGTCATTAATTACTTTCATTTTAATGCATTTGCAGTCATAGAAAGAAGTGCTTCTTAATTTCTTCAGTCCAGTTTCAGCACTGCTATATGATTTTGCTTGGGTCTTTTTCCAGTCTTTACTGAAGTTATCCCTTTTTGAAATCAACCACAGAAACAGTTATCTCTACTAATGGTAATCAGAGAAATACTTAATTTCAGGTTACTACAAAACTCATCCTCTTTTATTTTTTCCYTTTTTATTGAAATTAAACTGGTAAAAACTAATTTAGCTATAAGTGAAACAGCAGTTTATTGCTATAGATTTTGAGTTCTATAGCGTGGTTTCATTGGTGCCATGTTTTCCTTATACATTCAGATCGCTTGTGTGATACACCCATTGTAATCAAATTAAGAAATCACTTAGTCAGGTTAAAACATTTTTCTTTTTCAYGTACAGTCTAGTACTTCTCCTTCATTGTTTACTACTTTAATTTAGGAAAGTATATTTATAGCATACTAAAAATACCACCAAAATATAAATGATATGAAATTATTTTATTAAAGAATTTGATTTCATAAAAAAATAGTATTCTGTAGCACTAGTAGTAAAATTTATTTTTCTCCATATAAAGGCTCATTTATTTTTATAGCAATTTGATGACACATCTGCTTGCTTTATTCAGCTGAAAAGAAAATGTTGGTTCTTGGTGTTTTGTAAAATTGCTTTGTTAAATTATTTTCAAAATCGTTCAACTTTTAACAAATGACATTTGATACTAACATTGGAAAGCAATTTCAGCTAATTAAGTAGATCCTTCTATAAACCATTGGAACATTAAGATGACAAACTGTTCATTCAGGATTATTTTAATTGGTACAATTATTGTAATTTTGTTGCAATTATGTGTTGAGCTAAAAGCTTTTGTTTAAATCATTTGAGGGTTTTTTTGTTAATATACATAAGTAAGAAGAAAAGTAAAATAAATACTGAAGATAAGTGTTATCTGTTTACTTTTTCATTACAGTGCTTTAGACAAGTATCTATGGAATTATTCTTTTAGAAAAGTGTATTACATGCTTTCAGCAAATCTGTAGAAATTTTAGATGTTAAAATWGAGCAAGATCACTGAAATGTAACTTCTCTGATAGGTTATTATGTTAATTCCAGTTTTGACACTGTTTAAATACCTTTTAAGAAAAAGGGTGAAATGAACTTTTGAGGGATTTGTGAGTTGCTTAATGCCTATTGATGTATTAATTTAAGAAGTGYAGCTATTTAGTGATTATAGAAATTAAAAATGAAAAAGCCGTGGAAGGTGCCACATTCATCACTCTGATTATAGTGTTCTCTGCAATCRTCTTTGCCCAGGCCAGGTTTAAATAAATCACTTCCTTTAAGTAGACAATTTAGTATTCTTGTGGACCTCACAGTGAGGCATTACTTCTAAAATATTTAACCTGATTTTTGTTTTTTCCATTTCCTTTTATTGCCTCCTACTTAAAATGCAGGGCACATAAAGTTATTATGTTTCTTACTGTGCTAATAGTGTGGTCTCAGTGTTAAAAGGCAATGTACCMGTTGAGTAGTAGGTGGTTGATGCYCACMTTTTTAAAAATTCTTTTTCCTTTTGTAATTCAAATAGCACTGCAAAGCTGTGAATGAATCTAGGCATTTGTAACTGCATGAACACTTTATTTTAATCATAAAAAGTGCCAGTGTAGGGTGTGTTCTGGAGAGTTGTATTAAGAATAGAACTTTTTAATATGGCTCAGTGTCAGTGCATGATACTGGGTGTGGGAGATTAGTTTAATAAACATCAATCTTGTAAGGATCAAAATGTTTTTTTTTTCTTTCTGAAATGATCAAAAGCAGGAACACTGAGGAGAGGTGCTTTATCTGCTGGTACTTGAACAGAGTCAGTTTTGCAAAGCAAGCTTTCCTGAATACCTATGGTAATAGGAGGTTTTAAATAGCTATTGCATCTGTTCAGTGAAGTCTCTTCTGCTTAATATGCGCTGAGGGGGCTTGAATTTTTGTCTGCATAGATATATCAAACTATAGCTTTCTCTTTTTTTGGTCTTTATTAAGATAAGGAATTTATTCTCTTATGTTATAGTATTGAGTGTATGATGACTTTTTATTCTTGTCTTTATACAAATGTGTTTATAAGCTAATGTTCTTTTTTAGTGTCCGAATAACCTGTTGCAATTTTCAGTTTGAGAGAATATTTGCAGCACTGTTACTGATATGTTGATAGTACTGCAAAGTTCCTGGAGCAATTTGTGTGAGAGCTTTTAACTGTCACTACATTGACCAGGCATGAGGAGAGTAGGGTAAATAACTTCAGWGTAAAGCATAATATTAGTAGGATTTGATGATTAGGTATTAGAAATCACATGTCTAATTAGCAAACTGGTAAGCATCAAAATTTCATAYTGCATTCCATTGCAGCCCAGATTTTCTAGTTTTGTGTTTCTCAGGATCAAAAGCCTAGAATTTTTTTAAGCAACATTTTTTACTTGTACGRTATTGAGAGGAAAAAATTAAGAAGTACATTATAGATAAAACATGACATGCCTTCATGCTTATGCCTTCTGTTACTCTATTATTTAATAGCAATTAATTAWATCTGTTGTTTTTTATGGAGTGAAAAAGTTAAATGATTCCTGTCCATGCAGTTGTTTGCTGCTTTGAAACATATGAGGGAAAAAAAATTAGGTGTGCAAAGAATAATTTGAAGTATTTCTTTGTTTTCACCTTCAGGGACAGATGTTTGGAAAAAGTGGGGAGAATAGCCCTTCAGAGTATGAGGGCTTGTAAAGAAGTCAAGCTTCCTGCAGTCTGGGAACAGCAGGACAGGCTGCTCCATGAGGGACCATGAGCTGGGAGCTGAGGAGGACAGCAGGGCAGGCAGGGCATGGGGAGCAAGGGGAGCAGTCCCACGGAACGGAACGGGAAAGTCGGAGCAGATTCAGTGACTGGAACCAGGGACAACCAACAGCCCTGTGGTCTGCAGCCACCGGGCACGCTTTAGGCAAGGCAGGAAGTTAAGCCAGTGGTCAAGGTCAGGACCAAAGGTACATAGATGTAGCTTGGGGGAGGACCAGGGGCAAAGACCTGAGCTTGAAAGCTGCTCTTAACTCAGGCAAGAGAGCCCTCCAGTGAGGCTTCTTACTGCTCTTGTTACCGCAGCTTGGTGACAACTCAGCTGCACTGTGTCAGAGCCAGCCTTGAGCACAGGCCCCAGAATCCCTGGCAGTGGGGAAGAGGTGGGTCAGTCCTGCTGATTTTCCAGGGCCTGACATAACCCATGGAATTGGCTGTGTAGGCGCAGTGCAGCCTCCAGTGAGGATGAAGGTGGTTGATTTTGGCTGTTGCCGTTTGGGCACCGCTGTTGGGCAGTGAAGTAGGTGGTGGTCAGTAGGAGGGCTCTCATGTGTAGCCCAACAGCTCAGCACCTTYCTCTGAGCTATGCTGACACCATTCAGTGCTGGACACACTGTCAGCACGGTGGTTATTTTCCAAGTCGGTCACGGAAGTACAAGGTGAACGTAATTAGAACAAATTTGAATCTAATTTACAGTCTGTGGAATGGAAGATAAGATAATGTGCCTCTGTGTACTTGTAGTAAATTATCTGCGTTTGAGGAAGAAGCCAGAAATAATTCATCATTGTTGGAATATAACTTACTTCACAATGAAAGCAGTTTTTAATTTCAGCTGCTCATAGGAAAGATACCTGAAGAGTAGTGGAATGAATTTTTAAAGTTTACTTCCATCAATGTAATGTTTTGTTTTGGCCTCATTCCTTTTAAATTCAAGCAGTTTCTCCTGAAAACAGACGCTCTGTAATACTGACACTTTTTGATGTTTCTGATTTAAAAAATAATTCTTTTGCCTCAGGAATCTAGCCCCAAAATGAGAATAGTGTGTTCACAGTGCTTTATTTTTAGATCTGCATGCTTATATTTCAGAAAAAGTAACTCCTAAAGTGCTTTACATGCTAACCTTTTATTTTTTTATCTGAGAAGTGCAGGCACGTATGGGTTTTGTGGCTCTTCGCCAAAAGATTATCATTTACATAAATATTTCTTTCAAAGGCGTAGTTTAAGACATTGAGCTCGGGAGGTTAGAATAGAGACTTCAATCTGCACACCAGCAGTGGGCTATTGGCTTCTGAACAGTAGCTTTGTTCATCATATTCGGAACACTGTTCGCATTCAGACTTAAGTAGAGCTGGCATTAAAAATCAGCTAATTTGTTTCATGTGATTCATCAGCTGTGTGTTTTATTTAAATCTATGTCACATTCTCTTTTGGCTTTTTATTTTGTAGATTGAAGTGTTGAAGTAGGCCACTCTTTAACTCTTCAGTTCCTGACTTGAAAAGTGACTTAATTTTTACTATTCCAGTGTTGAACTCCTGTCTAAAATATGTTCAGTAAATATATATAACTAATATATATATAAAGCATGCATTGAGGATCTTGGTTTTTTCGCCATCTGATGTTTGATATAAAACATCCATATTTATAGTCAGTTTAGTTGTAATTTTATATAAGTCAAAATAGAACAACCTAAGGTAGTAGCAAAATATTAGTGTAAAATATTCACTTCTCAGATTTGGTGGAGGGTATAAGTTTTACTTACTTACTGCCAATATTCTTATTTTTTCCTTTTGACCCTTCACTTTTCRAGGTTAGGACTACTTTCAGCTTCTATTAGATTTCTTTAAATTCTGCTGGAGAATGAACTGTTCCTTTTATTTGAAATTGTAACCTTTGGGTGTCAAGTTTGGCTTCTCACAGAGGCAGCACCTTTTATTCTCTTAAGTTTGGAGTCTCTGAAGCATTACATATGTTGGACTTCWCCAAAGTTCATAATCCAACTGCCATCCGGACAATGTTTCATAATGATTTGCAGAATCAGAGCCTTTGTTAGAATAGGCTACACTTGCTTATATGTTTATATGTAAGTGACATATAAACACTTACATGTGTAAGTGTTTATATGTCTAAAACATATATGTCTAAAACATATGCTTATGTTTTAGATTTGTTACATTTTTGCTGTGCTGTAAAGTAATTTCTCACTGTCAGTGAAGTTACACATGCATACTGTTTCTGATAGCATGGTATAGCAGTATCCTGTCTCTTAGGTACATAGCCCATTTAAATGTTTTTTTCTGGTAAAACTTACAGGAATTTGTTAATTCTATTCTTAGTATATGGCAAGAATGTCCTAAAAGATCAGCCAGAAAGATTAACACAGCTGAAATAAATTTTTAATRTGATGGAGTTGCACTTACTTCAAGCATGTGGCATTGATTCTCAATAATTTTATTTTTCTTAACTTTAAATACTAACTACTTTGTGTAAACCTGCCCTTTTCATCTCTGGAAGAATCCCATGGTACATAAAATTATACCCTTTATGGAGGATCTAAAAATTAAGATAAGAAAAAGATTGCTGCTTTTAAGAAGCAGACAAATTGTGCAATAGGGTRAGATTGTTCAGTTAATGGTAGACTTAGCTCATTAGTTCTATTAAAAATACAATTCAATTACAATCGGTTGGGGGTTTCTTTGAAGTGTTTATGTTTTTCTCTCTTCCTAGACACAATGTGAGTGTGAATTTTTTTAATGTAAGAGATTCCTGGTGTACTGATGATGTGCTAAGTRTACACGAGTCTCCTTCCTCCCTTCCCATTAGTGCACTTCCCATAAGTGCATTAGTGCACTTATTTCCCCTATGACAGCTTTGGTAGTTGCCGTAGCTCTTTTAATTGTCCAGTAATTGGAGAAAGCCCTTACACTTTCTTTGTTCTGTGCTGCCTTCTTTTTAGCAAGTTACAGCAGCTCACAGAGCAGGCAACATATCTATGCTGTTGTCCATCTTTATCATGGAGCTGTTGTCTTAATATGTCTTTGAAAAGAGACATTAAAAATTATAATTAATTTTATATTTATATAAAGTGGGKTTTTTTTCTCATAATTTTTTTCTATTTTTACTTTATGTACAGTGTAGTTACTTCACTGGTATCTGTATAAGTGCTGTCACAGTCASTTACAGCCATTACTGTAACTATGTTCACTATTCTTAGTGCATTCTTTCACTGTTTACATTTTTATTATGCTGGATGTGAGAAATCTTTTTTCATCTTAGTGGTCTTCAATTWAGATTATAATTTCTCATTTGATATGAGATACTAGTACTGTGAGATGAAACATCAAATAATATAGGTCCATCTGACTAACCRTGTCAGCCTCCATCTCTTGCTTGGTAGGAGCTTTTCATAAACTTCTGCAAGACTAAGATTTAATCCTTCTACTTGTTCCATCCTGAAACTCCCCTTTATRCTGGTACTCACAAAACACCCACTGTTGCTTGACAATAGTCATAATACATGAACAGTCCCTAACAATCATGTCTCATGGTTTTGTTGTTTTCATTTGTTTGTGGCTTTTTCATAGAAGGTGAATTGCTTGAAAGCAGGTGGTTGTTTTCCCAGTTTTTGCAAAGAGTGCACAGTTAGATTTTGATCAACTTTTAAGATGCCTGTTCCTGTTACAAGAAGTGTTAGTTTAAAAATGTGATTGTTTTTACCATGGAATTTCTGATTTAGGTGTAGGAATTTGAATAAATATTTGAGGTTAATGTTGATAAATGTTAACTTCCTTGGTTTTGACATTACTGATGTTTGGCTTCTTTGAATTTCTCTGAAGCACACAATTAGATTAGATTGTTTAGCAGTTTGGGGTTTTTTGCATATTAGAAAATGTTACATTGATCTTTCTTCAGACAGTGCAGCTCTTTGTGGGTTCTCTTACTTTTTAGAGAACAGGGRGAATGGGTGCCAGTGTACCAGTATTTCACCCTAGAATATCACTTTGTAAACTGAAGTCATACTCTTAATAAATATGGTTTATGTTGTATCTAATTTCACCCCCCAGAATTTCAAAGAATATTCCTACAACTAAAGATGTTGAACCTCTACTTGAAATTGATGCAGATATACGRAACTTTGAAGTATTTTTATCCTCACGAACACCTGTTCTTGTTGCACGTGATGTAAGAACCTTTTTGCCTTGTACTGTGAACTTGGATCCCAAGCTACGAGAAATCATTGCAGGTGAGTATGCTTTCAAATAAATGGAAAATGACGAATCTGTTATTTATTTTGGTTTTAAGTAGAGCTACTTGGCATGTCACATGGAACAAGCATACCTTCATATTGTCTGATTTGACTTCAGTCAGAACTATTCAGTTTCACTTAATAGTTTTGCTTTAACAGCCGACCATACTAGACTAACGGTTTTGGAGGGGGTAGTCCATTGTTCTTGCTTTTCAGAATGTTTTAGGACMTGGAGGAAACCAGTACACCCAATGATATTTTAGTAGAAGAGATGCAAGTTGATTTCAGATCTTTGTTAACCATTTTGAAAATTCATGTAAAACCCTGTAGAAATGAAGTCAGTGCAACAAAGTCTTCTCCAGGCTGAAGAACACCAGCTTTCCCAGTCTTTCCTCATAGCAGGGGAGTTCCTTAAAGTCTTAAAATGGCTTGGGTTGGAAGGGACCTTAAAGATTGTCTGGTTCCAGCCCCTCTGCCATGGGCAGGGAYATCTTCCACTAGACCAGGTTGCTCAGAACCCCATCCAACCTAGCTTTGAACACTTCTGGTGTTGGAGCATCCATAAGTTCTCTGGGCAACCTGCTCRAATGTCTCACCACCCTCAAGGTAAAGAATTTCTTCCTGACGTGTAATCTAAACCTACTCTCAGTTTGAAACTATTCCTTCTTGTCCTGTGACAACATGTCCCCCTGTAAACAGTCTCTCTCCACATTTTTTGTAGGCTCTCTTCAGGTGCTGGAAGACTGCAGTTAGGTCACCCCAAAGCCTTTTCTTTTTCAGGCAGAACAATCCTGATTCTCTCAGCCTTTCCTCACAGGAAGGGTGTTCCATCCCTCATCAGTCATCTTTGTGGCCTCCTCTGCACTTGYTCAAATACATAGATATCCTTCCTGTTCTGGGGACCTCAGAGCTGGATGCAGCACTGCAGGTGGATTTTGACCAGAGTGGGGCAGAATTCCCTCCCTCCCTCCCTCCTTCCCTCCTTCCCTCCCTCCCCTGCGGCCCACGGGGCTTTGGATGCAGCCCAGGACACGTTTGGCTTTCTGGGCTGCAAGGACACATGGCTGGCTGGGTCATGTCCAGCCTYTCACCCATCAGCACCCCCAAGTCCTGGGCACAGCTGCTCTGGATCTGTTGGTCCCCCAGCCTGGATTGTTACTGGGGTTTGCCCTGACCCAGGTGATCTTGCTAAACCTCATAAAATTCCCACAGGTCCACTTCTTGAGCTTGTCCAGGTCCTTCTGGATGGCATCCCATCCCTCAGGTGTGTCAGCTGCAGCACTCAGCTTGGTGTCATCTGCAAACGTGCTGAGGATGCACTTGATCCCTTCATTYATGTCATTAATGCAGATATTAAATAACACTGGTCCCAGTACTGACCCCTTATGAACACCAGTTGTCACTGATGTCCATYGGGACTCTGAGCCATTGGCCACTACCCTCTGGATGCAATTGTCCACACCCAATTTCATATGTGTGTAACAGTCTACTGTCAATGTATCTCCAGTGTAGAGAGAAGGGTATCGTGGGGGTCTATAAAAAAAGCTTTGTAGAAGTACAAATAAGTGATATCTGTAGCTCTTCCCTTGTCCACTGATGCAGTCACTTGATCACAGAAGGTCACAGGGTTGTCAGGCAGAACTTTCCTGTGGTGAAACTATTGCTTATTGTCTTGAATCACTTCCATCCTCCATGTGCCTTAAGCAAAACTTCTCAGAGGATCGGGTCCAGGATCTTCACAGGCACGGAGGTGAGGCTGACAGGACAGTAGTTCCTGTGGTCCTCCTTGCTACTGTTTTAAGAATTCGCAATTTATCCATCTTTTGAGGGCACCCTCACCTCCGCTCCTTCCTCTCCGGTCCTTTTTGAACAGCCTGTAGCCAACAATGGTTGCACTCCAGTCACAGGACTGATCCCCCAAGTTTCTGGAATGGCTCCTAGGTCATAGCTTTCTAGCAGCACAGTGGCTTCCRGCTCCTCCTGTTGGTTGCCCATGCTGTTTGCACTGTTGGGGGGCACCTGAGCTGGGCTGTCAGCCATGTCACCTTCTTAGAGGAACACCCTTTAATTCCTTTGAGTTATTTCAGAGGTGTTTCCCTGTTGGCTTCTGTTCAGGAGCTGATCTCCATGAGACTTTCAGTGGAAGCTCCATGAGTCTCCATGAGACTTTCAGTGGAGAAATTCTTCCTGATGTCCAACATGAATGTCCCCTGGCACAGCCTTTTGCCTGCTGGGGGAGGATACAGGGTCCCCTAGATCTTGGCTTTTTTCTGGTGGCTGTTGTGTCTCAGGGAGGCCAGAGCATGATTCCAGCAGTCTCTGCCCTCTAGCTCTCTCATGCTCCTTAATCTTTCTGCTTCCTCACTTAACCACCACCAGGCTGGACCAGGGTGGTCTGCCTGGTCATGTCTCACACAGTTGTTGTCCCTACTGCCATCCGAGACTGGTGACAGGCTCTGTCCCCACCTGCAGCCTGAGACCTGGATGGGAGCTCTGTCTGGGTTGTYATATCCTTCCTGGTGAGTGCAAAGGATTATAGGTTTGTGCCTTGTGGAACCATATCTGAGCTCCTTCCGAGAGGATGATGACCACCAAGGGAGCTCACCTCTTGGCTAGGGTGACTATACCCTTCCTGTGCCTTTGTCTGCACAAGCTACTTTGTCATACTCCCTGGGCTGAGGCTTTTTGGGGACCTTGGTTTCTTTGGCACTTCCTAGGTTTCCTTAGCACCTTCTGTGACAGCACTGACAGCACCTGGTTTATAGGTCAGAAAGCCCCTGTATGCTGGGATTTGTKGCTCTGCCATGGTACAGACCAGCCTTGGAGCAGCTTCTCTTGGAGAGTGACTATTAGGTTCCTTTATGCCACATGTAAAAAAAAATCTAAATCAGAGAAATTCAATATGCTATATAAATTCATGCGTTAAGTCATCCTAACTTTCTTAAAGACTCCTGTGTAGATGTGATCATCAAGAGAAATCAACCAAATCCAGCTGAAATTTCACATTCTACTTGTTGAGTTGTAATTTGAGTTAATTACACAAAAGCATGCTGTAAATGAATTGCAAACAAATAAAACCTTTCCTAAATACTTCAAGCAAGATCTCATTCTTGCTACCTATTTATTTTTCAGATGTTCGTGCTGCAAGAGATCAGATGAATATTGGAGGACTTCCATATCCCACCTTGCCTTTACATGAGGCTCCTGCTAGAGCAACATCTCTGTTCAGTCAGCCTTCCTCAGCTTGCTCATCTACAACCTCTTTCAACGGTCCTTTCAACAGTGGAGTTTTATCCCCACAACCTCACAGCAGTTACTATAGTGGTATGACAGGACCTCAGCATCCCTTTTACAATCGGGTAAATAATTGAGATCCAATTAACATTCTTCTGATTTAGTCTGGTAATACTGCAGATGTCATSTATTAAATATTAAAATATGTGGAAGTGGAGAAAAGTCCAAAAGTTGACAAATTTTGTGGTAATGTTCAGTCACTGTTGTCTGGGGTAGAAACATGGTGAATTGCATCAGGAAAACAAATTACCAAGGAGAAAAAAGGTCAAATAAATTTGAGACGCTGCTCAGTTGTAGGATATTGCAGGGTTTTTTTTTTTTGTTTGTTTTTATTTGTTTGTTTTTTTTTTTTTTTTGTGAGGTAAACTGCTCAATCATTCACATGGCCACAGATATTGGAAGAGGTCCCAGCTTTTTTGTTAAAACATACAGAAACTCAAGTGGGGAGCTACATTACAAGAATGTATGTCTGTCTTCCCTTTTGTCTCTCTTTAAAATTATTCCGACATCTTTTCCCTAAGCTGATGTTGCACTAGTTTAAAGGAATTAACATGCATTGCATGAAGCATACATTTTTGATGTATTTGTGGGCCTCAGAAAGCATAGGCCTGGGAATGGCTCACGTGAAAATTTAATGAAGTGCYTTACTGCATAGTTGAATAGAGTCTAAACTATCTGGTTTTGTGGGAGGTATGCTGTACTTTGAAACTTTATTTTTCACTTTTTTCCTGCAGTACTGTAATGAAAAAAAACACAGAGAGCTGGTGTAAATCATAGCTTAYATCTGTATGTAGAAAATAGTCTCAACTTTTTTGACGGTAGACAAACATACAATCTAGTAAGGTGAAAAGTAAATTGAGTTATTCCTAAGTCAGTGTTTGTTAACCAAGGCAAAAAGGAGTGTATGTAGGCCAGAACTTTTTTAAGTTATTTATTCTAAATTTATTCTTATATACCTTCAATAGTGACAATATACTGTTTTGTTGATAATATAAAATGACGGTAAAATACCGTGAAAATTACATATATTTTGAAATAGTCCAACACTGATAAATGCTTGACACATAACTATTTATGCTGATACTAACTCAGTTAAAGTGGGTCTTTGATTGGAAGCCCCATGTTTGTGTCTGTTTTGCCCTGTTTTGTGTTACTGTACATGACAAGGTTTAAAGTCAGGGGTGATAAAATGTTGAAACCCATATGAATTTTTTTTGGCTCCAGTAAGTATTAGAGAAACAATTGTTGGTGAGTCATAAGCTGTTCTTACAATAAGTTTATTTGTTCATATGTGTTAAGTCTTAAAGGCATGATTGCTTCTTTTGCTTGCTGAAGACTAAAATACTTCAGTTTTGGCCTTTGTCACTGGAATTTTAGACTGCCCTTCTGAAGCATCATTGTTTTTAGTGTGTCACTTAACAAWTATTGTCAGAGAACTGTATTCATTACTTTGGACTCAAAAAGGTGCTGTCATGAACAGCACATACTGAGATAAACGATGAGAAGCTTTTAAAAGTAGAAAATGCATCCTGAATAACTGTTTCCTTTAGCATTTTCAATCATATTTCATTTCTCGGGTTTTTGTAAAAAATGGTGTTCAAAAAAAAGAATGGCAGCTGAAGAACAGACTCTCCCCAGTAGAAGTTTCCAAGAGAGGTCTTGGATACTGGTATGACAGAACACAATGGATTCAAATACTTCTGTGRAAATGGCTGGATATTATTCAAGGACACCCTAAGTTCTGGGGATCTGTGCCRTATTCTGATCAGTAAATGGCTCCTGTCCTGTTGTCTTTAATCATTCATTTATGCTTAAGGAAAAAACCTTTGGGCTGTTGAGGAAAACACTTARTTTATTTTTAGGAACTACTTCTTTGAAGAAAACCTAGGTATGTTTCTTTGTTCTTTAGATTCTCCTGTGTTATGGACCTGGAAGTTCCAGTGATGTAATGAATTAATTTTTGGTTTAAAACATGGTTATCCCTATGGATAGTTGTAAGGGGAAGATTATGATCCTATTTAGAAGCTCTTCAATGTAGCAGTCTGGTTCTCAGTACAATACTAGKCTGTACATGTACAGTTTACCACTGTCTAATGGCCTGGCTAGAAGCTGAGTTCAAGTTCAGCTTCTCAAAATTGCTGCTCTCATGGATCATTGTGGAGATGATGTTTCTTACAGGGAAGGTCAGAACAGCAGGCAAGTCTAATTGGGATTTCCTGGGTGGGAATGAGAAATTATTGTATGTGAATACTTTTTTTTTTTTTACAAAAGAGGAAAAAATCTTTTGGTATCTTGAAAAAAATGATGCTTTGCWATGTCTCTTATGCTTTGTAGGCTATCAGCAGACTTGAAGAGCAACTCTACACTAGTTTATGCCCAGTATTGATCTCATGTTTTTGTGATACCTGTATTGTGCTTCAAATGAAGATTGAGTCTGTAATGCCTAGCCTGTAATGGAGAGTAATCCCACAGTTAGGAAACAGTGGAGTAGCTGAAATGGGCTCAGGGKTTGATCAGAAATTGTGGGATAATTGCCTTAGAGGACAGATTTTTTCCATTGCTTTGTAGTTTGATGTCATGCAACCAGCAATGGGTGCTCTCTGCATGTTTTGGGAAAGAGGCTCTGCAGTGAGARCCAGGCACTTGAATGCAGTTTGATCATTAAGTATTTCATGCTTGGAGCTTTTCCACATGGTTTARGCTGTTGGTGGAAAACTGAGGTATTAAATTATTCTGTGGTATTTTCTGGAAATTAATCTGTCTTTAAAAATTTTCATGTTATTTCTAGAATGTGCCTTGACATATCTAGAATATCCTATGACAGTAGGATAGTTTTAATTCAGTAAATTTTTCTGCATCATTCTATTTTAGCCAAATAATTTAAGACAAAGGCTAGTTAACCAAACTTCTGCATTTAGACTAATGGTTACAGTGGATATTATGTAACTTGGTATGTTGGAAGAGCATCTGAAATTTTTGTGGTAATTGTGTGAAAGTGTTCAGAGTCTACCTCTAGCAGCTAAGAAAATGGAACTGTTTTTATTTTCCATACAGTACTTGAAGTTGTAGCATATGCTATCTACATAACTGATATACTCAGAAWTTAATTCTCAGTTAATTTAGAGCTGCTTCTGAATACAGAACRTTTTTAGTCCTTATTGGCAAATCTAAAATGGAATATTTCAATAAACTGTACTCCTTCCTAATAGATTCCCCCTTGAGTCATAAAATTATATATTCTATACTGAGTTTTTGTGCAGTAGACTAATCAGAATCTTGTCATGTGCAGAAACACAAATCAGATAATATGTTCTCTTGTGAAATATCTGGCTAATGCAATTTTGAARATGCTATATATAGAAACATCAGAAATCAGTAATGCAGCCATTGTTTTCAGATTTCTTTTAGATTTTTGTGGTGTTTTGTTGGTTTCTAGTTGTTTGGTTTTTTTTTTTTAATTTTGGGAGTTTTATTAAGAACTGGTCAATAAGTTGAAAGTAATGAGTGCTGTAATTCTGCTTTTAGTAAAGTCTTAATTAACACTGTCCTTTAAAATGGTATTTGTATTGAACAATATGCATTAATAGATTTCCAACAAAAGGAAGCTCATATACTATCTGCTATAAGAATCTGTTCATGGGTTTATAAAWTCTAGCATTTGTGCCAGCCCTCAGATTGGGTGCCACAAATATGGGAAGTTCTAGTGATGCTATTATGTATCATACTTTTTGTTTACTTGTCTATTGTGAATGATTCAAAGTTTTACTGATCATCTGATTCTGAATTCAGAAGGACAGAGAATGAAATTGTCAGAATTATCCTTAAATTATCCTTTACCCATATTGAAAACAGACATTAGAGTGTAGCTACCAAAACCATTCTGACTCTGTTCCTCCAGAAAACTAAACCAGAGCACCCATTGGCTTGGAGGGAAAATGGTGTCAGTTGCTGAGAGATTTTGAGTAACTCACTTCAGAGYTTTTGACTGAATTCTGTTCAATGCAAAAAGTAAAGAAAGCTATTAGTAATTGCTCTTTTTTACTTATAAAACTTGACTAGAAGATGTGTTTTGTTGTAATGATTTTTATTTTATTATTACATTTTGATTTGTGTAATTGTTTGTCCCTTTTTTGTTACACTTTTTTTTTTCCATAGCCATTCTTTGCCCCATATCTTTACATGCCAAGGTATTACCCTGGCAGTTCTCATCTCATCTCACGTCCACCACTAAAAACGAGTTTATCCAGAGATCAGAACAATGGCCTAGTAAGTATTTTGAAGGGTAATTCAAATACTAACCTAGACAATAAATGTAGTGAGTAATGAAAATGAAGGTTATTAATGATGATTCTCTATTAGACAAGTATAAGCTTTATATTATAAATTCTTTAAGCRTAGGTTTTATTAACATGTAATGTAAATGTATTTTGTTTTAACTTTAGAAATTCCTTACAGAGGAAAACCAATTCTAGCATCCATGTATAAAGATTAGAAGAGAATGACCCTTGATACTGGCAAAAAATATTTTAATGAAAATGCCAGCTGTACTATAGTACCAAAATAGATGTAGCGATATAATGGTATTTGTGTGAGTGCTACTTGTAAATTTATGTTCAATTTTTGTTTAATAATATGTCACAAATTCCTTGATGTATCTGAAGAAAGTAAAATTATATCCTTCAGTGTTGGAAACAATGCTTGAAACTGGAAGGTCAAATTAAAGTGTTAAATATTTAAAATACTTAAGTAAAACAAAATACATTTTATATTAAATATTTTTGCAAGTACATGTAATTCAACTTTACCCATTAGAAGGACAAAATGCACAAACTTTTCTAGCATCCTATAGAATAATAAATATCTAATTTAGCAATATTTATTTTAATGCAGATGGCTGTTCAAATGGAATTATGATAAAAAAGGAAAGATAAAAATGGAAAAGCCTCACTTGTTGGTCACTCTAGTTCTAGGGTAGTGATACAATGAGCAAGGCTGTTAAAAGGTGGTAAAAACTTTAATCACTTAAACAAATGTGTTTCTATTGAATTATGTATTATTATGAGATCACTCTCATTCACTGTTTATGTCATAATTTTTGTTGAGCCCTTGATCATTTTACCCAAACCATAATATTTTGTTGTTGTTAGGATGTTATCAAGGAGGATGCTGATGAGGGGCTTCCTTCACCCACAGACCCCTCAATGGTAAATGAGTAGTCATGTGGTGTGGAAATTTTAGCATCTCATTGCTTTTTCAGCAGTAATGAGTCTGCATTAATCGTAACTGCAGTTCACTAACACTGCATCRGTGGCTTTGGTGGGCAAATAGAGTAGTTGAAAACTAATGTAGCTYGTGAATGAATTTAAGAGCTAATATTTCACTTGTAAGATGTACTTTATTTTCCCCTGTAGTTTTCCCCTTGCCTTTCTCAGTAGCTGTGGTGAGCTTTCAGTAAAGTGTTGTGGTAGCTAAACAGAGTGTGGTCATTCAGTGCTTACATTTTAGAAGTAATTGTGTTTTTCTGCATCAGTCAACCCTCTTGACCAACCCTWCTTCTTTAGTTGGTGACATAAAGCTATTGCAGGTAACACAGTATAAGGCAACTTTGATAGAAATGGARAAAGAAAACATTACTGCTCATAAGCTTTTCCTTGAGTCAGAATGGTAATAGCTTTGTTTTCCATGACTTGTTTTGTTCTATGCTATGTATTCACACAAAGATGTCATCTTCATGGTGTATGTTTTAACTCTAATTATGGTAATCATGATTTATACCAAAACATAGAGGTTAATGTGACTGTCATGATTCTCTTAATATTTGCTTTCAATAGTTGTTTGCAACAGCTATAGTTTGATTGTGTTTATTTTTTCTTTAAGTAAATCATTGCAAAAATATCATTCTATTTTTGTGCAGTGAAAATAAATCAGACCCCACAAGGTTCCAAACTGTATTTAACTGCACAAAACTTTACTGAAAAACCACATATGTGCAGTGCCATGGAAAATGTACGCTGAAATTCTCCCATGTCATTTGCTTTCTTGTGTGAAGGGGTGACTTTTAAGTAATTTTTCCTCCRGAGATACTGATGCCGTCCTTGTGTTTGATTCCTTATCTCAGTATCCCGTTCTTAGCCCAGACCTTTGATACTTCACAGTGCAAGAGAATTAAGAACTTTCTCATCAAAAGTGTTAGAGTGATGGTGGMAGAGTGTGTGTTCCTGGTGTGAGAAGGGACACAAGCCTGGAAAAGTGGGATTTAGTCTTGGGGCAAAGTAATGAAGCAGACCTGSAACTGTTTGCTCTTCTGGCAGCTGCTCTGAGTGTGTATCTTAAARTATAGGTAGGCTGCAGCTTCAAATAGCAAAGTTTTCCTTGTGCAAAATTTCCTATAAGTTAAGTAACCTAYTGCCTCTAAGTAAGAAAATGCAGGAGTTAAAACATTAAAAAGAAACTCCCTTTAAGATAATGATAATGGAGGATTTTATTAGATCYATTTTTAAATTTAATTTATCCTGTTGTGAATCTGTGTAGTGCAGCATATCAGGATCATCTACTTTTCTAAGGCTTAGCAATATTTAACCTATAGTGTAAATCTTCAAATTTTTTTTAAAACTCTTGGGCARTTGACAAGAAGGTTGATAGTCAGGATATGGTATGTGATATCTTATCAGGGTTTCATCTATTCTAAACCTACTTCTTCTGTCAACTTTATTTAATTTTCCATGAAAAGAAATAATATTATATTTGTGTTATGTGCTACAATTATCTGTGGATGATGGGAACAATAATTTCATCCAGCTCTTTAGGTAGCTCTTAATTGAGTTGTTGCTACTGTATAAATGATACAACTTTACTTATTAAATGGTTTGGTGCGTGCAAAGTAATTAAATAAACTAAAAAAAACTGCACAAAGTACTTAATGAACACCAAGATGTGTAATTGGTTTGGTGATTGAAAACAAGAGGAGCATGCACAATCAAAATTGTCTCTCATGCTAAATGGGCAAGGAGCCAGAAATGTTGCAACTGCTGTGTAAAATAGAGGATAARCATTGTTTTGAATGTTTGAGTCATAACAGGGCAAAAAAAMCAGGATTACTCAGGAGTATAATTTGTTTTCATACAGATCATCATTTCTTCTTATTGCATGAGTTGACAGAGCTTTGTGGAAGTTGTTATGTGATGTAGTTAAGGGTCTGCTGTTGTCAGTCTGATGTTGGAGTGACCAACTTCTGAAACTTCAGACCCTCATCATTASTCTCATAATATCCTTGTAAGTCTAGGTTAGCTTAGTAGAAATCAGAAATATTTTGAGAATAGTCATCCTGTATCAAGGATTTTACTTCAGCCACCTTCTATATTTAGATTCTGTTGCTGCTGATAAAAATTGTCTATCTCAARCTGTAGTTTACTGTTCTTTGCTGAATGGATCCAAACATAGATGTCAAACTGGTAAGTTGACCAAATACCATCTATTTAATTATATCAGCATGAAGGTGCATTGCAAATTTTAGGTTATCAGCTTGAATCGCTAATAAAAATAGTTTTAAGGTGCTGGTCTTTGACATCTGTGATGGAGACAAACATGCATTTCTGCTGGTTTTACTATACAAATKCTTATTTCTGAATAACTTCAAAAACCTCAGGTCTCCCTTTGAGGAGTTTGCAGCTGGGTTGCAGTGTTACCAGTTATGGAATKGTAACATAGAATGGCTCAAGAATCCCCTTTTATGTTAGAAATCAAACTAGCATTAGCAGTGCTTATCTGTCATAAACTTGATTTTGTGCTTTAGTTTGCACTGTTAACTTTGACTTCTTAGAAATGTATTTATAAATACATTTTTTCRTACTGCACTGAATATATAATCCCTTAAGATACAGTGTGTGTGCTTTGAATGAGAATTAATGTGGCCCAGAGCATGTAGTATAGATAAACATACAATACTTCTTAAGAAACTGGAAGTGCTTTTCAAAAGTTTGAGCATGAATGAAACTGTATGGCATGGGAGTTTCCTTATGGATTTTTTCAGTGCTTTTGTGTAGCATTTTTGTGCTTTGAATATTTGTTCTTAACAGAAATAACTTTTGTGTTCTGTAAGTGGTGATGGTTTGTTTTTGGGGCTTTTTGGGTGTGTGGGGGTGAGGGGAGCTGGCAGGCTTTGTTAGATAGAAGTTTGTGAAGTTATTTGAGATATATTGGTGGTATAATGTGAAATGGCAAGAAAATGTTTTATTGAAAGGAGGATGTTCTGTCAGAAACATAATATAAAACCTATAAGCAAAACAAAATTTAGCAAGTGTTAGTTTTCTTACAAATGCAAAATGAGTAGTCTGCTCATGAAAATAGTATCTGTGTAGCATATGCTAMACATATTTTGAAGACCTGTTTTAAAAGTTTCGTCATATTATGAAAATATCCTTTCTGTCCTAACCCTGATTTCCTGTGTATACTTCAAAGCATGTTCTCTGTATGTTCAATCTTTGTGATGTTGCTTTAAGCTGTTGTTTCTTTTAATTCTGTTTTGTCCTCTTCTCAAAGCTGTGTAAGTCTGGGTTAAACAAAAACAGACAGGTACAGCCACTTTCTGTGAATTCTCATTCACTTGTTTCAGAGTCATTCCAGAAGCTATCACACTGGTGCTTCATGCTGGGCTGTCTGTAAACTAATGCTCATTACTAGCCTTGAGGTTTGTTTTGACAAGCTGCTTTTAGCTTTTGCATGGCAAATACTTTTCAGACTAATGTTCTCTAAGCATCTCTAACAAAACCACTAAGGCTGAAAAATGTGTCAGTTTAAGTACAGTTTTAATTCACTTACATGATGACAATATCCCTAAAGCTATTACATTACTTATTCTTCAGAGAGTGCTTTTCATAAAGAATGATTTGGATTAATGTGCATCTATTTGAAACAGTTCACACTTTAACAAAAATAGTCTAAATATTTCAGCTTTTGCATATCTTTTTTATACACTGAAAACAGAGTTTCTAAACTAAGTCTTAATGCATGCAGAAAGAATGGCTTGTCCTTGATTGTTAGGAAAATATTTTGATCTGAAGGAGAACTGTTAAATTAGAAGTGTTTAAAACTTTCCTTCATTTATTTCTGGATATATCTTAGATAATGTATTTAATAGATTCTGAGAACAAATGCAATTGCTAACACATGTTGCTTAGGRATAATTTATTTTAGTAGTGCCACAATGTAATTTTGGCTATAACAGTTTCTTTTATTTTAATTGATAAGCTTTCTTTCAAAAAATAATTAAGATTTGAATTAACTTAGTATCTTGTCTTTGTTGATGTATTATTTAACTCATGCCAATAGTAAATAGTGTGTTTATGAGGAAATAATAGACAAAGCTGGTATTTTGAAAAAAAACTCACAGTGATTTTTTTAAAGAGGAAAAATAAAGATGTTCATAAAAGAAATATAAGATAAATAGTTTATGGGTGAAGCTTCATTCTATCATTTTCATCATTTTGGTGATTGGCTTATATCCTTGACATGGTACAGATGTGCTAAAAATTAGACTAAATTGGGACCTAAAATATGTCCTTTAGATGCCTATATGATAACTAATTAGGTATTGTAGGCACTTGATTAGAGAGAGATTGCAGAATCTGAAAAGTAGCTGTCTTGTCCTTGAAGAGCCCTAGTTTAAGTGCCTAGACTGGAGTGGAATTATAATGTTTAATTTTTATGCAGTAATTAAGGTAGATTGTCCTCCCAGAAAATGGGATATATCTTTTGTTTATTCTCCAGTTGGCATGACATTAAAAAAAAAATTATAAATGGTTAGAAGAACAAAGATTACTGCCCGGCTATTTCCAGGCAAGTGTGTGAGTTGCCAGGTTCAAATTCCCCACAACCTCCAGCAGTGTTCCCACACGAAGCTGATAGTTAGCCAGTTAAAAGTCCATTTCAAGGACATCTGGCAGAGAACTTTGGGGGAATTACATGTAATATAATCTAAACTTTGAAACTCAGAGTAGCTTAGGTGGGGAGTGTGCCTAGCCCCCCAGATCAGGATATCTTTGCTAACACTAAGTCAGAAATAACTCTGAGGTTAAATGGTAGTAGATAATGGAGTTTTGGATTGCTGCCTTGGAATTACCAGTTAAATAAATTCTTTGTAAATATCCTAATTCATATAATTCAGATAAGGTTAATGGCATTCTGTCATAATCCTTGGTTTTCATTAGCAGTATATTGGGATCTAGTAATTTATATTATTTCTGAAAGACTTAACAACTTTWAAATAATTAAATAAAAATGGGGAACAATATTGCAATTCTTGAAACCAGTCTTCCTTGGTGATTTGAGGAATATAATAAAACTTGATTCGCTGAACACTGGAAAATCAAAATGCACTTTTACATCCCAGGGTTTATGTATGTGATGATGACCTCTGAAGCTTTAGAAGCTCTTTTACATCCTCCCAAAATGAGCTGTTTGGTGCACAGTCTACARTGCTGAACCCAAAACTTCATGATCAGAAAAAAGGAAGGGTGAAACCTCCCTCACAGAGGGAGAGCATAAAAATACTTTYTGATTGATAGAACTAATTCTGATTTTCGAATCACTGGTGTAGCTGTGCACAGGTTCCCATCAAAGGGGAATGTGGGTTTTTTAAAAAAAACATAAATGTACTGTCTACCTGCAGATGCATTTGTTTTCATTTTCCACCCTTTCTTTGAAATTGCCAGAAGCTGACAACATTAACAGCACAACTCTTGTGTTACAGAGATGAATTGTAAATAATTTCTGCCTAAGTCTTRTCTAAGTTTGAAATACATGAGGCATCCTCATAGAATCTTGTAGGGTATTTGCTGTTTCTGTGCTGTGGTACACAGCCCCTTGGCTGATCTTGCATAAATGAGCTGAAGGAACCTCTGGAAAATGAACAGATATTCTCTGGAAAATGAACAGATATTCCTCCTAGCAGTTGAGGAGCTATCTTTGTTTTGAGTATCTTTGGGTTTTAGCCCATCTTTGTCTGATAATAAACCAGGAGTTTTTAAGACAGAAAAATCTAAGTAGTATCTGCATTACTGGAGAAAAATCCCAAGCATCCCAAAACCAAACTAACTACTAAAGCTAGGGGAAAATGTGTGAGTGAAAGTGCATTATAAATTGATTAACCTGTACTTAATATTTGTGGTTTTTAAGTTTCTTTTCTTAACATTATTTCAAAGGATTATTTTGTCACAGAGGCAAGACTCAAGATGCTGGTTTTTTTCTCCTATAAATACATATTATGAATGTTTCCCAAAATATAGATATGCTGGTAGTAATTGAAAATGCCTGTGGATTCTTATTCTCATCCCTTAATTTTAAAATGTGGTTGAACACAGCTTGATTTTTGTTAGCGTGTACTGTGAATTTCTGGGTGTACTGAATACTTAAACGTGCACATTTTCTCACTTACAGGGAGCAGGAACAGGCACAGGGTCAACCACTGGAGCATCACATGTGTCTCTGAGCACRATGAGTGTGGAAGCTGTGTGTGAGAAGCTAAAGCAGATAGATGGTCTGGACCAGAGCATGCTACCTCAGTACTCTGCAACAATTAAAAAGGTATCAGCTGAATTTCATTAATGTATTTAGTTCMTAAACATGGAGATATGCAAAGAAAGGGAAATATGTAGTTGCCTTTTTTCTTGATAATGTTTAGTTAAACACATCAAATATTAAAATAACATCCTAAGTTCTGTGCGTGACAAGTTTGGAGGACATTTTAATACATGCATTTATTTTTCAGAGAAAATGTGTTCTGTCTAAAAGGACACACAATCAGAAATGTAAAGGTGATAAGGCTGGTTGTTCTGAGAAAAGAAGCAAGAAAAATGTTTTAAAAATTGCCATGTGTAATAAATAAATAGAAATGGTTGCAAATGTATTCTATATCGAGGTAGTAATATCCCTTTCTTTTTCCCTGTGAAAAATTGTCGCATCTTKCCTGTTGTAAATGAGTGGTGGAGATGGTTCCATTTCTTTATCATAGTCCACATCTATTTGCTTCAGAAAAAAGTCACTCTGTGTTTTTCTGCCTTCCCTCTTTTCTGTGATAGATAYATTAACACATAATTGTTTTTTGCCCTTAAACTTTTTTTTTCACCATTCTTCATGCTCTTTTTACAAAGAAAGAAGGGAAAATATGAAGGTTGTCATTAGTGTTTTTGTTGAACTTGCTTTGTCCTGGAACCTATGATATCGTAAATAATACAGGAAGAATGTTGAGTCAAGGATTAAGAGACAAGTTTATMATAGGAAGCTTCAGTGAAGTTACTTAAAACAAGAAGTAGGATGTTAGATTGCAGGTCATTAAGTGAAGCTGCAAAAAAWTTCAGTTGCTTCCATTGCTCCAGAGTGCAAAAAGAATGTGCTTGTCAGTTATCTCTAATGAGATTCGTCTTATTTATATTCTTGCATTTCTTGCAAGGGATGTCATGTAAAAAAGAAGGATGAAAATGGCTGAGCCTGGTTTTTTCTTGGTTTGACTAAAACCATCTGCTGTGATACAGGAACAAAAYCATTGAGATCCCTCCGTATAAGCAGAGCTCTCAACTTGAGTCTTCCMTTTTCTGGCTGCTCTCTTAAGACATYGTTCCTCTTTTACATTCTGTCTGTACACTGATACATGTTATAAWGAGAAATACCTCTCATTGTTATGTAATAAAAATGGTTCTGTGTTGAATTCGGTGCTTTTGGAAGTTAAACGCTATATAAACATGCCAAATGTAAGGAATCACATTTCTAGAATATGGATGTTGTTTAAGTACTTCTGTGCTATCTCTGATTGATGAACATTAGAAAGAAGTCTAATCTTCTATCCCTGGCTRTTTCTGATGGTGGGAGGAATGTAAGGCTGTTCTGTGCAGAGGGGGAACTTAATGGGGGTAGTGCTTGATCTTACATGCCTCAAGCCAGAGGTCAGATAATGGCTGGGACTTCACTGTCTGATTGTCTTCAAATGCTTGGGTATCTGTAGTCCATTTGTGTTCTGATTTGGAGAAATTTAGGCAGGTTATTGTGGCTTATTGTCCCTGAAAWTTTCTACCACTTCTGTGTTGTTTCCTTATGTCTGTTTATACAACACAATTGTATTGCCTTTCATATACACATTTTTAATGGGTTTAATATTTCTRTTTTTTCCCATGACACATAGGTGTTTCTTGTCCATCAGCAATCATCAGTAATTGTACTTCTATAAAAACACATGGRTGTTATATAGAATTGGCTTAAGAGTGACTTTGGGAAATTCCACTAGTAGTCTGCATCCAACTTTACCTCTGCTTTTTAGTCTGCTACTGCCATGCTTTAAGTATTGTATCMACAATTTACATTATTTAGTTTTATCGTTTTAGGCAAATATAAATGGCCGTGTCTTGGCTCAGTGCAACATTGATGAACTGAAAAAAGAAATGAATATGAATTTTGGTGACTGGCACCTGTTCAGGAGCATGGTAAGACTTTCTGTTAAGTGTTCAGGTCATCATAAATTAGTCTTTTTCAATATAAATATTCTTTTCTTTCTGGTTGCTTTCTTGTTGTCTTCATCTTTAAGTTTGTAAGTATTGTCTTAAAACATGCATGCATCTGCTATTCTGTTACTTTCTCTTTTTGTCTTAAGCACTAATGAATGACTGGTTGCCTATAGATTTGCATCTAAATTGATCGTGGACTCTAAAAGTTTTGCCTCCTTTTTTTGTGGCATCTGGTTTTTTGTGGCATCTGTTTTTTCCTGTATGGATTCCCTCTCCAAATTGGCCTATTTTAATGAAATTGTCAGAACTCTTCTTGAAATCTCTGTCCTACCACYGAAGTTAGGGAATTCAAAGTGTATGTAATAATTAGTACAAGGAATTGGGCAGCCAGGCTGTTACAGTGYGGTTTATGCATCACAGAGAACTGAGTTTTCTCTTAAATATTTTTAGACTATTGCCAGTTTTCTTTCTTGAAATAACTGGGCATGAGTGTGTCTCTCGACTTTAAGTTAGTCTTGAAAACACTGAGAATGACATGATGAGATTTCWTGGTAGGTACAAAGTGTTTGGTTTTGCTTTAAAATTTGTAATTTATCTCTTACTAGTTTTATCAGGATTTAAGTATTTTTGTATCATATGAGGTCTTTCAAGTGTCTGAGCAGTAATAAGAATAATTTGTAAATACAAAAGAATTACTAAATTATTTTCCTTTGTACTTTTCCATGGTCACAACTGGACACACAGGTACACTTTTGCAGCTGTGAATTCCTTATTCCTATTTTTAATGGAATTCTTGCTTATCAATTTTGAGAACTTCTTCAATTTATGAAATTACATTTAAACTCTCTCTCTTTGCATGTTAAGATACTTGAGATGAGAAATTCAGAAAATCAGGCTGCTCAGGAAGATCCTCGTGGAGCAACGGAGCATGTGAYGAGTGCGATTCCTCACAGTGACCTTGCTCGCCGTCCTGGCCATAACACCGAGCTGCCTCACACTGAGCTGACAGGTCTTGCTGGTCAAGCTCCCTACACACTGAACTTCAGCTTTGAAGAACTCAACACAATTGGTCTTGATGAAGCTCCTCCACGCCATAGYAACTTAAGTTGGCAGGTATTTAATAGAGAAATGTATTCTGCTTGCTTACCTGTATGGAAAAGAGATTTTTTACAGTTTTGGATACAGACAGGTCAAGAAATAAATCTGGGATAGTTCAGATGCTTTCAGTTCTTAGTTTTGGTAAAGCCTAGTTCTGCAGGTGTGTAAGCTTTAACCCTACTCTGAGTTGAAGTCTTTAGTCTTTGCCATCTGAAAACTATTCATCTGTTCCAGTKATCACTCTTCGTGACAAAAAAACTAAAGATATCATGCTTTTCTCATCTAGCCTAGGTRGTGTYCTCCAAGACTTCTGTATTTTTGTAGTATTCAGGCTTTGTGTAATGAACTATTTTAGCTATGTGCTAACCAGAGGTTAGGCCATTCAACAAATATATTTGTTAGGTTTTTGAAAATAGACAACAACAGTGCTCCATAACATCAGAACCTTGTCTTGACAAAACAKAACCTGTTCATAGATTCCAGTATTGACATCCTACTCTAACTGTTRTTTCTTTCATAGATTGTGGTCAGTTTTCTTCTGCATCTTATGAGACCACCTGAAGTGTTGGATTTTCATTTGTCTGTCTTAAAGAAATAAGACAAATCAGTTGGTGGCTAAATAGTGGGTAGAATTTAAAAAAACTCCACCAAACCCTGTGAGGTGAACACTTTTCATCTCTGAAAGTAAATTAAAAAATCTTGAAGGTGCAACAAAATAAAAGGACACCCCAAATTCCTAACTATAGTTGATACTTTTAATAATCAACATTGTCCGTGAAAGTGGGTTTGGGATATCTCAGAGATAGATTTCTATCCCAGATACTTTTGAGTGTGTGCACACTGGTGTATATTTATAATTACCCTTACTGCCCATTTCCACAGAGTATCAATGTATRGGTTTTCTRGACCAAAGTGGCATTACTCATATTWATTGTATTTGAATAAACAGTGTTTYTGATGGTCATATAGTTATCTGAAGTTCAATCAAAGGAATGAGAAACATAGTTTGTCCTTAAGAAAACATTAGAATTCACCTGTTAGAATTTTTGTAGTCAATACTGATTCGTATTGCTTCTTCTCTGTTGTGGTGGATTGACCCTGACWGGGTATCAAGTGCCCACCAAAGCTTCTTTATCACTGCCYTCCTCAGYTGGGCAGAGGAGAGGAARTGTAATGGAAGACTTGTGGGACAAGATAAGGGCAGGGAGAGATCACTCACCGGGGACCATGATGGRCAAAACAGACTCCACTTGGGGAAATTAATTAATTACCAATCAAATTGGAGTAGGGTAATGAGAAATAAAAACAAATTCTAAAAGCAGACATGGGGGCAAAGAGGATTATGTTTGTCAGGAAAGTGATTTTTCTGAAATCAGGTAAGTGCAATGGAATTTTGCTGGGTTATATTGAAATATGTAAGGTGGAGCTCTTTTAAAAATGTTGTTGAGAGATGTTCAACATTTAGATGAATTCTTGCTTTTTTCTAATAGATGCTGTCTAATAGATGCTGTTTTGCTGTCTTTGCTAATTTTGTAAATGTATGAAATGTATTTGAAAAGCCCATTTTGACACACTAATTCAAGTTTTATAATTATATACTCAAAAGAGCTTCAAATGCACTAGATAAAATGCTTGTTTTGAGGAAATTTTCTGTTACGGGGACCAACAATAAGAATACTTTATAAGTTTTGTGTGTGTGTGTGTGTGATTGGTTATATGTGATTATAGAAAGCATATTTTAATTACTGCATTTATAATTTCACTTGCACAATTTTATTTGCAGCAACAAAAATAATAATTTAAGTGCATATTTAATGCTCTTGRGTTATTTCATTTAAGAAGATTGATAAAAGTAAAAATAAATAGTTAATTTCACTGTTATCTCTTTCTTCTTTCTTTTTTCCAGTCACAAACTCGTAGAACTCCAAGTCTTTCAAGCCTTAACTCTCAAGATTCAAGTATTGAAATATCAAAGCTTACTGACAAGGTGCAGGCAGAGTACAGAGATGCCTATAGAGAGTATATTGCTCAAATGTCTCAGTTAGAAGGAGGTGCCAGTTCYACCACAGTCAGTGGGAGGTCCTCTCCCCATAGCTCAAGTGCTTTCTATATGGGCCAGAGCACATCAGGGGGCTCCCTGCACTCCAGTGCAGAACAGGAAAAAGGAAAAGATGGTGAACAGAAACAAGACGATGGAAGAAAGTCCTTCTTGCTRAAGAGGAATGATGTTGATTACAGTACTTCAGGTGTTTCTACTAATGATGCATCTCCTTTGGATCCTATTACTGAAGAAGATGAAAAATCTGATCAGTCTGGTTCTAAGCTTCTCCCAGGAAAGAAGTCTTCGGAAAGACCAAGTATTTTCCAGGCTGCAGATTTAAAGCTTAAGGGAGTTACTCTCCGGTATCAGAAACTTCCCAGTGATGAAGATGAGTCAGGAACTGAAGAGTCAGATAATACTCCACTTCTTAAGGAAGGTAAAGATAAGAAAACAGATATCAAAATAGAGAAGCAGCCCAAATCTCCAGAACATGGTTCTGAACCTATTAGAACCTTCATCAAAGCAAAGGAGTATTTGACAGATGCCCTTTTGGATAAGAAAGATTCATCTGACTCTGGTGTAAGATCCAATGAAAGTTCTCCAAATCATTCCCTCCACAATGAAGGAGCAGATGATTCACAGCTTGAAAAGGCAAATCTCATTGAGCTTGAAGATGACAGTCACAGTGCAAAAAGAGGAATTCCACACAGCCTTAGTGGTCTTCAGGATCCAGCTGTGGTTCGCATGTCTATTTGCTCAGAAGATAAGAAAAGCCCTTCTGAAAGCAGCCTGATAGCAAGTAGCCCTGAAGAGAGCTGGCCAGCCTGCCAGAAAGTCTATAATTTAAACAGAACCCCTAGTACAGTCACCTTAAATAACAACAGTGCTCCAAGCAATCGAGCTAATCAAAATTTTGAAGAAATACAAGGTATCAGAGATCCATCTCAAATTATCCTGCACCCTGGCTCGGGTTCCAATTCAACTGCAGTTCAGAATGAGAACCTGAAGACGGTTGCTCACAAGCGAGGCCAGCGTTCAAGTTATAACAGGCTTTCAAAAGATTCATCAGAGCTCCACACTGTTGCAGCCTCAGAGGGGGCTGGTTTTGGAGAAGAAAGAGAGAGTATCCTGTGAAAGCCACCAGGTTAAAAAGAGTATGCCCATGAATTGTAGCTTTGTCAGTCTGTGGTTACATTAAGCTCTGTAGTTCAAGCTTTCAATATTGTTAAAGAAGGCCTAGATTATTTTCATGTTCTCTGAAAGGAAGAGTAATTTCTACAAGAAGCAAACTACTTGAGACCTTCCCCACATGTGAAAGCGGTAGTTGTCAGCATGGAAAACCAGTTCGTTGTAAAAACACTGTGCAAAGGTTTGGTCAGGGGCAAGTGTGACAGAAGTATGGTTTAATTATGAAAAGTACAATGTCATACTGCTTTTCTGTTGGGATATGTATTACTTATCCCTTCTAAACATTCTGTTAATTCTCCGTACTTGCAAGTACTGTTAATACTGTCCATCCTTGCCATTTGATGTACAAGATCAGAACATTAAATGTCTCAACCTGTGGCACCCTTACCAAACTTTGYGTTAATTTGTGAATTAATATGTGCAACATTTATTACATATGTTGAAATTTGAGTGTTAAAGTACTTGTTTGGCTAAATGTATGCTTTTGCTCTCTGTATGTTCAGTAGTTACTGTTGAATTTGTGAACTTTGGGTGGAGTRCTGGTAAGGTTTGTGAGGAACATGGTCTTGATGTGTCACTGGAATTGGCAGTTATTTATAAGGTAATACCTTATCATTGACTTAGTGGATGCATTATTTATTGTTGGTATGCAATTTTGCAGTCACTAAATAGATGGTCTCAGTAGATGCAAGCACAACATTAAAATGTTGTAAGGATAGAGTATGAATATGATGTTTGAACTTAYGATGCATTTGTGGCTCTGTGTGGTTTTTCCTTGGAACAGTGTTTATAATTTGGTTATGGAAAGAAAAATAAGCAATGTTTGGCATTTTAAAACTAATGCATACCTTTTGGAATCTTGTCAAAGCTGTACTCCAGTTTCTGTATTTCTGAAGTACAGTGTTTGAAGATTTTTTTATCATCTAAGTAATGTACCTGAATGATGTTATAGCACATACTTGTACTGTCTGGTGAAGTCTGCATGGTTTTGAGGAAGAATTGTTCAAGCTAAAATCTGCTAGTAGAAAGAAAATAAAAAACAAATTGGCATGTTGGGCTTGTGTCCAAATTTCTTTTTATTTGCCGTATTTTGTTTCTTCACTTGATAAAAATGTTAAATCCATGTTGCTATGGTTAAAGTACTTCAYAGATTTAATTTTTAAATACATTGAAAGAATATAATTATTAATACTAAATAAGCATCAAATGCATTTGCTAAATTTCCAAAGCTAAATGTTTCTACATGAGGTGCTGTAAGCTGCAGAGCAGTGGCCATCTCCCAGTAGTCCAGAGCAGTATTTCTGCTGTTTGTGGCAGTCACATGTGCTGGTAGCTCTGCACAGCTTTGCTTGTATCCCAGTGCATTTCCAACCAGATGCTTCCCAAGGGACTTTGTGGTCTTGGCCTTTGTTATCCAAATAAAGACAATGCATTTCTAGTCCAGAGTCAACAGAAAAACTGCCTTTATCTAGGCTCTCTGTTTTGTCATTCCATGGATGTCTTATACCTACAGGACTGGAGATGTGATCTGTACATTTCTGGATTCGGTTGGTGTGTTATTTGGTTGAATTAAGATTTATTCATCAGAGTGTTACAGAAGTACTGGAAACTTGTGTGCACTATTAAAATAATAGTTCAGCCAAAAAGCCTCCCAAAACAAAATCAGAAGCCCCCAAAGCCTGTGTAGCTTCATGATACTTTGCCAGATCTTTGGGAACAGTTTCTTTGGTTGGGTTCTTCATCTTCAAAATAGGAGTACRTTACTCTGCTTTCAGACATTTTTGGGATGTAAAAGCTTTTTACAGAAAGGTACTTATAGTCATTGTTTTGTAAGAGAGGGCAAGTGTAGCCTTCTTTATTTGAACATACACACAGGATTGATGAAAGATACCAGTTATTTAGAATTGTTTTGTCTAAGTCCTCCAAACAGATGAATGACAAATTTTCATATGATTTTGGAGTTATTTTCTTGTTAAAAGTTTTATCCCTCAAGTCTTCATAAAATAGCAGCACTGGGGTGAAAGAGGTGATTGAGTAGAATACTTTTCAGTGTTTCTGTCTTGTGTTCACTAATGTCATGTMATTGCTTATCATCACTAGGAAACAATAGTTATCAGCAAAGTGTCTGTGKAAGATGGCACAGGACTTAATGCAATTCTCCCTTTGGGTATGTGTATCCATGTCACACATTGGGTGTGGGTACCTGAAGTGATTTCAGTTCCAGACAGTGGCWCAGTCCGGTTTCATGGACTGCTTTAACTGTATTATATAATAATGCAGGCTGTAGTTCATGTCATCAAATGTGTTCATGGACTTGTTATTTATTGCCTTCCTAGCAAAGTTCCTAGAATTGGGAAATACGAATGCTTCATAGYCAGTTTAGGAACAACATGCCACAAAAGCTGGCTTTTACCAGGACAGTAAATATAACTCATTCTCAGAATCTGCTTGTATAAAAACAACTAGAAAGAGTACATTTTTCTTTTAAATTTTTTTTATACAGGTATTCATAAGCTAACAGAAGAAACTGGTAGTATGATAAAGGGAGAGAAGAGAAAACAAAGAAACAGTCCTTAATACAGCACAGTAGTAAGAAGTGTCTTTTAGTACATAACAGAAATAGATATTAGTTACTGTAAATGTTTAGTGTTTTTTTTCATGTGTAGAATATAACAGAATAACATTTGCAAGAATTAAAAATACCCTGCAGTTTCTCTACCAGTTTCTATGGCTACTTGCTTGCATAGTTGCACAATTTTTCGAGTTAAGAAACCATAAACAATTTCCAGTGTTGAAATACTAAATGTTAGCTCTGTACTTGTGGGAATCATGGAACTCAAAGAATTCCATGGAGAATGGAAATGAATGAAGAGTATAAAACAATAAGATAACTGCAAACTTATTTCTGGTACTCGCCACTTTCCAGAGCTCTTGTAATGATAGTTTATGTATCCACCCTAATTTTGGATGGCTGAACATACAGGAATTTAAAACCATGACTCTACTTTGTCTACTGAACCTTTAGAGCACAGTTTGGCTTGTCCTCATGTTATGCCTGTATAAGTTTGCATGGTAGGGTGAAAATAAATCGCTTTTGGAAGGAAAAACTGGATGTAAGTAACATTCCAGGTTTTATATGAGATTCCTGTGGCTGTTTGCCAGCCTTTTCCAGGGTTGCAGTTTCTGAGGAAGTGGAGAGGGAAATTGTTACATTTCAGTTGTAAAACTTGCAAGAAAAATGATGGTCTGGTAAAATTCTTGGAGATCTGGGAAAAAAGTTTCTAGTTTGTACCTGTTGTGATCACTCTGGGATGTCTGATCACCCCGTGTGACTTTGTCCATACAGCAGAATGTTGGTAAGTTTTCAGTCCTTAACTTTCTTAAGTTTTCCTTTCAARTACTGTTATTTTGGTTTCTTCCCCTTTTAAAATTTATATAATCTTTGGGAAGTTTTCCTGACACACACTTAACATGGGTTTGTACAGAATGCTGAAAAGAGGTGGTTTCTCTTGTGGTCTGGGGCTCAGCTGTTCACTTCTGTCAGCAGAATCCACAAAGCCTCTTCTTTACATGTGCAGCTCTCATGGGAAGCTCTCTGGACCTTGCTGTAAGAATATGGGAAGTTCCTTGTGTGGTCACAAGATAACACAAGCAGAGGAGCCACAGTTCAGCATGTTCCACTCTGTGACCTTGATAATTTTAATCAGCTTTATAATCTCTTAAAGGTTTATTAAACCTTCTAAACACATTACTAAGAAATTGCCGAAGAAAAATAATACCTGCATTTTTGAGATCTCATAAATGAAAACTACAGTGGTGATAAAATAGGAGTGTCCATACCAGGTGATGAATTTTCAGACATGTGAGAGAAAAACATTGTAGTAATTCATGTCAGATAAAGATTGCTTTTGGGATTTTGGTCTTTTGTGTGTTGTATAGGAGCTGTAATGAGGAGAACTTAGAGCAAAATTCCAATTCCATTTAAGCAGAGAAGATTGGAAAGAGTGTGCCAAAGTTAGATTCTGTTTTCTGGCAGCCTTGTGCATTGTATTTTCTAGATTTCAGTTACCTTTCTTAAGAAGGCCTATTTCATCAGATTAAGGACAGGGTGGAGGAATATTTTGCTTAGAATCTTTCTCGATGGGAATACAGAACAGTTTGATAAGATTGRCATTCACACAGGTTTCTGAATTTTAAAAACAGAAGAAAAAATGGGAAAATGGATTCTCAAAAAAATACATAGTATAAATATCAAACCATATTTCCAACCTTTGATTCTAACATTTTTTTTATGTGTGGGTCTGACTCCTGTGATACCCTTMATATTTTGGTTACGTTTTGGTTCAGAAATCTATGCTGTCTTCTGTAAAATAAGACTCAGAGCTACAGACTTCTTAACAATGTATTTGCAGTCACAAATGATTGTAGTTCTTTAAAAAAAGTGATTCTGACAACACCAAATGTTTGGGCCTTAAAAAGCATTAACAGGTGGTGTTCTTTCCCCCAAATTGTTGTGATGGTGACAGTGGATAAACTTCTAAAGGAMATTCTGTTGTTCAGTTTCCTTCTCTTAGTTTATCATATCTTCGGGTCACCTTTTTCTGAAGAAGAAAGAAAAAAAAATCCCTGGGTATTTTAGAAGTACAAAGTCTTTTGGAGGAAAGAAAAGACAGGTAAGAGGTTGTGTGACATTTTTGTAGCAAAAGGTTATAAATGAGAGTGGTGCAACCCACCCACAAAAGTCAAGAGTAAGCCAGATTCTTGTTAATGGATGCCTTGGGGCAGATTAGAGTGAAAGACACAGAATGATTGGTGTTTGTAAATATATGTAGGGTTTATTGCAGAACAATTTGCAATGGAAAGCGGGTATGCACCCATTTTGGTTCTTATCTATAGTAATATGACAATATACGCTTAAAATGTATAAGGAAGGGAAAAGTGTATGAAGTTCTCACCACCAAAAGGCCTGGCTACAGCGCTTGGTTGTTGCAGTTTTAATGTCTGGTGGTTGCAGACCATTAGGTGGTAGGAGGAGTTGCATGAAACAACATCTATAGGGCTTTCATCCACTCAGGTTCAGGCGGGAACGCGCAGGTACCTCCTGTGGCGGAGAATTTCACGCTGAATGGTGGCTGTGGATGAATGTTGTGGTTCACGGGACCCTTGGGAAGTCTTTGACACCTTCCAAGACGTTGGAGCTCTCTCTTAGGTGAGCCAGGTCGAGTCCATTATGGYCCATCAGCCGCGATGGAAACCTCCRGRCTGAGCGTGAATGTCCCGGTGCTTCCCCGGCAAGGGAGGTACGGATACCGCTGCAGAGTTGGCTTTAATAAGGACAAAAAGGCAATTGCCGTCTCCAGGGTTTGCCTCTTTGCTTATCTCGTTCAGCACAGTGGAGCCCGTAGGGCTGTGCTCGCCCTCTGCACCTGGGCGGGTGCTTTGCACATCGCCAGCTTGTCCCCGAGTGTTTGAGCTATCAGCATTCCGGTCTCTTCCAATATCGCTTGTGGATGCATTCTTCTCCCCAGCCCTGGCATGATTGGACAATAGCACCCCTTTATCTTATCTCGAGTGCCTGTCGCTTTCCARACTCCAGTCTGTAGGCAGATTCGGGGTGGGGCAGGCTGCGGTGGTCACAGCTGCTTCTCTGAAGTTTGCTGTGGCGGGCAGAAGTCCCCCGATGATTTTAACAATGTTTAATCCCTTAACCATTTCAGTTTCTCACAGAGACCTGGTGCACATTTCTTTTGAAGATCATCTTCCAGCAACAGAGCTTACTTTTTGTTATGTGAATTCCTGGTGTTGCCRTTACACAGCACAGTGTTCAGGGTTCTTTCATATTCCAGGTCTGAGTACTGACAYTGCATATCCTCATTGCTTCTTACAGAAGTAACCTGGATTGCAAAATTATCTTTGTGAGTAAACCAGAGTATCTGTTTATCATTACTAGAGTACAATAAGTTTGTTTTTTTATGAAAGAGAAGGGGAGGAAAGGAATGCTAGTGGTGCATTATAGAATTTTTATTTCTGTCCAGGATTTCTCATGGTAGAAAACAAAAGGAAAAGTCTGAATAGTTTGTRTATGTCCCTGGAACCTAGAAATAAAAACAAAGGCATAAAATATTTACTGTGGGGAACAGTTAAACTAAAATGGAAATTTTGTGATGCCTTACTGCCTTGCCTCAGTAATTAAGCCATAGGGAAGCAATCAGCAGAGATTTAACTTTTTTTGGTTTTGAATATTTCTTCTGAAATAAYGTGATGGTTTGTGTGGCTTAAAGCAATCCATATTCTTGAATAGGTTTACATATTGCAGTAGCGTCCAAACTTCCTAATTTGTTATAGTACTTTTGAGAGGCAGCAAAATTTCCCTAGCTTCATTTTGGACACCAAAAATCCTTTCCCACCTCAGCTGTGGTAGAATACAGAATTACATGTATTTTTTAGGAGAGTCCTGAGCTTTCATCTGCCAGTCAAAATGGATTTTTGTTGAGAGACCACCTTTATTTTATACTCATTTAAAGAATAAGAAACCGTGAAATGTAAATTGAAGATTACTATTAAATTAACTTTTTCTCATTACCCAGCTTTTTTTTTAAATCCTTTTTATGTTCCCTATTTGACTATAAATCTTGCAGCCTGTTTATTGTCCTCTTCTTTTAGCAAAATCTTTAGATTCTTGCTTTGAATGTCTTGGACTTGCCAGTCATTTGGTACTGAGTTTATATTTGCTTTTCCTCGTTGGACGTGCTCCTGTCCTGCCTTGCCCCCACTGCCTGTTCGGTGCACGGGTACATCGTGTACTTGGAACTGTTTCAGTTCTGCCTCAACACCTGACTCGTAGTAGTTGGGGCTTTGGTTGCTGACAATCTGACTTACCTTCCACAGCTTTTTCATGATAACCTCAGAACTGCTGTATGCTGCAATTTWTTCCACTTCAGCAATGGCAGAAAATGCTGTTGTACTGCAGTGGTGGTGGTGTTTTTTTGCTTGGTTGTGGATATTTTATTGGTGGGGGTTTTACCCTAGGAAGGTTTTGCAGCCTAGGTAGGCTCGAAGTTCTACAAMAAATTTTTTTTCTCACTTCTCTCATCCTCTTCCTCAGGTCCTGGAAAAGTCACAGGATATTAMATGTCCATGGTCCACAAAACTGGTTTTAAAATACATTTTATTTGATATCTTTATTGTGGATGGTATTGTGGACACATCTAAAAAAAAGTGCACTAATTTATATCTGCCAATGGGAAAAAACCCCTTTGAAATTATTTAGTGGGGGTAAAATCTGCTTCTTTGTTTCCTTGCAGCTATTCCTGGTAAATAATCAGGCAATGATTGCTCGTAGGATAAGCGCGGTTGTCAGCTCATCTGCTTTCTAAGTAGTCTGTTAAGATTCTAGAAGAACTTTAAGGTTGCATTCAGGATGGGGTAATTTTCCTCATGGTCCTCTAAGTTATGCTTGATAATATAGGTCTGAGTGGCTCTGCAWATATTGTTGTCCAGGACATTTTAGCGCTTACTTTCAAATAATCTGAAGAATCTGAAAGGTTCTACCTTTTTTTAAAGRCTCAAGAGTCAACCTTTGGTGTTCTTCAGGTATTTTTACTCTGAAAGATAAAAAGAAATCTTGATTTTTTTTTTATTTTCTGCAAAAGACAAATCATCAAACCATAAGCCTATTTAACCTCAAGACATATTTACACCTTTGGAATATAAAAGAGGGCTTAGAGGTTTTGTTGTTCCAAGGATGCCTTCTGGTCTTAATTTTCAACATCATCTTTTCAGTAGCTTCTTTCAAGGTGTGACGAGGAACCATGAATAATTTCCTCTGTTTTTACCATCTGTGCTACCTTCTGCCTCTCTTCCATCTGATGACAGACTAGCTCAGCTTCATCAGATCTTTTTATATGCTAATATGAACTGGAGTRTTTAATTTTGTTGTCCATGGCTACAGTGTTCAGTATTTTTTTTCTTTTTAATTTTTTTGTCTTCACATCAACTTTCAGGCTTTTTTGTGCAGTAATTTCCTTAAGCACCTGGTCGTACTTTGCAAAACTGAGATCCATAGAACTAATTTATCTGCATRCACACTTTACTCTCAAGCAAAAAGTACAATGGTGATTCATCCTAGATTTGCAAGAGAAGGTATTTATGCTTAAAATTCAAATTCAGGAAAGTAGTCCCACTTCTGTAATTTTCCAGTATGGGAAGGGAACAGTTACATTATTCTCATTTCTGAAATTATTYGGACTTCCAGAAATAAATGCAGGTTAGTTTTGTTTGGACTAGTAGTCTTTTAGCAGAGAGCTCTCAGTGCTCATCTGAGATGAGCCATGACTTTAATGTGAGCACCTGGTTTCTAAAACATAGGTTAGCTCAGGTTCTGTCAACCTGAGCTTTATGGTTCTT
>NW_026623238.1:986040-1003876 GCF_030028575.1 Malurus melanocephalus
AGGAAAAACTTACCTGTATTTAAACAGCCCCTGGAGTACAGGGGAGGGCAGAAATCTATCAGAGTTTTTTCTCTTCAGGAATCTTTTCAGGCTGTGAAGVTTGGGCAGAATACTTACACTCCTCCTGTGATGAGCTCCTTTCTAATCTTTCTGGGAAAATAACCTTAGGTTTSTTTTGGTTTTTTGGTCGTTTAGGGTTTTTTTTTTAAATCTCTCTGTCAGTAACAAATTTCACAATAACATCTCTGATCTTTGTTTTTATGAAAAATTCTTTACTTATTGTAGTCCACTCAACCTTCCCATTTCAATGTGAGTATTGGGTGTCTGCCAGGGTTAGAATATTGATGTTCCCATGCTAAGGGAGAGATCCTCATCAAGAGCATGAAGGGCTCTACCAGAGAATGCTCTAAAAAGCCTTCTGTTTCTTCTCTCCTGGCTGAGTGTCCACGCTTCAGACTTTCTGTTGGAGCTAAAGAAACTCAACCATCCCATTGTCTGCTGCTAAAGAAAYTCAACCATCCCATTGYCTGCTCCTCATTCACTTGCAGCATTACCTTGGTGCTCCAGACACACATGTTCCATTCAGTGTTCTCAGTGGTTCTCTGGGTTGAATGCATTTGATTACAGTGTGGCAGAACAACGGGGACAAACCAGGCAATGATCAGGACTAGAACTGCAGGACAGAACCTCGGTGGAGTTTACAGCATTGCCATGCGTGATCATATCTTTTCAGATTGTAACATTGTTTGGGAGAGCTGGTGAAATTCACACTTAGGACTGTCCCTGCCACTGCCACTTTTTTGGATTAAGTGTCCATGAAGTCCTATAGCTACTCCCCTCTTCCCCAGCAATTTTATTGCAACCAGGGAATGTAATTTTATGTAGCATCCCACACCTAGGCCATTCTTTCATGACCAGAATGGTAAGAGGGGATGATTTTGCCTTCACAGGATCAAGTCAGGACCATGTTAATAGCAAAGCAATGCTGTCTGTAAAGGCTGCTAAACAGGATGATGATTCATGACACGTCTGTGGGGGAATCTGCCCAGAGCCCTGCAATTCATCAGAACTCTGGCAGCCACTGAGGAGTCTCCACTGTAGATGGCTGTGAAGAACTTCTCTGCTTAGAGCAGAGCCAACAGGCTTTGAGCTGATATTCAGCAAGAGTTATGGCACCACACAGGAACCTGGGAGTTGTTGCTAAACCTGTGAGATTGATCTGTCAGTCTCAGAATGAGGACTGTGACACCTCTTTCCAGGTCACTAACAGTAATGCATGGAGATGTTTAAAATACACATTTAAAAATGGAGAAGMAAATATTCATAGGTTGCAGCGAAGGGCAAGACTTTCTGAGAACTTTGGAGTTCTGTAGCGGAGCCAGGACTGAGATGACACAGCACCTGTGTCTGAAGTATGTGTGAGGATGTGGTGTGAACACATGCCGTGGGTAGTGCAAAGGTTGAAAATTCTTAACTGCCTGGGAACATGTGCAATTACAATATAAATATGTAAATGAACAACACTTCTAAGAAAGTATATCAATGCTAAAGAAAGATTTCAGGAAAAAAAGTTACTGAGGGTAGTCATTAAAATCTTCCAAGTTGATGCTATGTAGCACTGAAATTTATTTAATTCAGATATCTTAGAATTATTTGAATTTGAAAATTCTGGAAAAGGTCTCCAAAATTCATTCATGTTTAGCTACTGTAAGATCTTTTTAATGCCTTCTGAAAAGAAACAGGCAGAAACAGAAAAATAATTCAMGATAAATTGACTCCACATAACTATTTGGCTTGCATATTTTTCTTCTCTCCAATTATCTTGTGAAGCTAAATAATGTGGGGAATTCTGCAATACTAAGAAATCAATAATTATTCAAAAAAGAAAACTTTTGAGATCAGAAATGGGARGTTCTGAACACTTAGACCTGTCCARCATACAATAATTTTTTGTCCAGATAGTAACTTAGGCATACTTATTTTTTTAAATAGCTGTGCTTTCCGTTGAAATTACAGATCCAGTCAAAACAATCTATAAACAATGATCAGTTTTCTTGGAAAAATTGAGACACAGCTATATCATGGAGATAGAGCTATTAGAAGATAGGAGAGGACTACCTGGAATCATATTCAAGGAAAAAATGGAGGSCCTGGAGAATTATCTTTACTTTGACATCTGGAAGAACTTTATTTATTATTCATCAGGTGTTTAAACCTCAAGATTGAAAGTTAATATTAAGTTTTCAGGAATGGCCCTTATCAAATTGTTCCAATTTCCTCCTTTGTCTGAGGAGCCAACCTGCCCAAGATGGATACAGCAGATGTGATATGTTTGACTGCAGWAAGACTTTTATCATCGAAGCTTAAGCAAATCGTGCAATGGAGTGAAAGMAGACTGCTGGAAAAGGTAAACCTGCAGTGATCATCAGTTATTTCATGTCAAAATAGGGTCACATGGGGGTCTCTTTGGTCCTTTCTTGTTCAGTACCTCAATTAGCAACCCTATTGGTGGAATCTCAGTCTGSTCTTGTCTGAACTTGCCTTATCTCAAAGGACAGAATGATTTGATACACAGAAGACTGTAAATTAACAGGATGCCATTCAGCAAAGGCAAACATAAAGTATTGCACTTAAAAAAGTGAGATCAAATCCAAGTATAAAATTGATTATGAACCACTGAAATACTGCAGAGGATGATGGGGTTTTAGTGTGGCTGCTAAACCAGTGGTACTGTGGAAGTGAGAGGGAAGAAAGGAAATGTCTGATGGGTGAATTAATGGGGGTATTATCCAAACCAGGAGAGGCATGTCCTGCTGGTAGAGGTGTACTCTCTCCAGACCTGAGCAACTTCARTAAGCAGTGGAGTGGAATGGCAAAAACATATAAAAAATATGACTTTACAGGTATGTAATGTTGAGTTAGATTTAGAGGAAGGTTGAACAGACATGATTTCTTCATATGTAAAATATTGTTTCATAAATATTATAAGCTCTGTTAGTGGAATACAAAGTWATCATCTTCTAATTTGTGGTGGAAACCCCTCCCCAGTATTCTGACATAATAAATAAAAGCTTTCTAATAAAGCAATATAAATGATGCCAAGTTGTAGAATTTCATTCACTGGGGGTGTTTGAGAGTAACATAAATGAACAAATCATAAGATGACCTCCTGCCACTCTGGTTTTCACTTTTTGGTTTTACATGGCAAAATGCACAGAAATTTGTTTCAAGTATGAGCTGTAACTGCATTCACCACCGATGGGACTCCCAAAGGAAAAACAGCATGTGCCAAATTGTGTTTTTTCCTGGGAAATTCATTGATGGAGTAGGCCTCGATGTAAATACCCATGAAAGAGAAAAAAATTGCCAATTTCCCTCTTGGAGCAGGCTTATGAATAGTAGTTCAAATGAAAAAGGTCCCATTTTGAAAYAGAAAGAGCCAGGTGACAAAAAGTTGGTTGGAGGCAGATAACAASAGCCCCAGACCTCTCCAGTTGTACAGGATACAGTGGCTGTCAATCCAAACGGAGGAGCAACCCAGGACATTTTGCACATCAGATTTATAGCTCCTTGTTCGTGCCCTTGATGGTCAGACTTCCAGCCACAAGTGTGACTCTTGTCTTTTGCACAGTGACCTCATGCCCAGCCTACTGACATGTTGGGTGTTTGCATTCAAGTTACAATATTACTAACATTGTTAATTAAATGTATGGATCTTGGATGAATTCAAGCAAGATGGTTTGCTGTTTACTTTTTAACTTCTTAAGTAATTCTGCACTTCAGTGCCCTGTCTGTCCTTTGTCACAGATCATTCAGGCTCTTGTTCACATGATGTTGTTTAATTCCTATTATTAGAGTATGGTAAGAATGGAGAAAGAATGTGTATTGTGCTTGTTTAAGCAAAATGCAGTCGACACAAAATCATGTTACCTAACCTGCAATCAGGCCAAAGAAACTGATTTTTCTTCACAGAGAGTGTGGCTGCCCACTGCTTAGGCTTTCTCCCTGGTTCTTTTTCACTCAGTGATGCAAACAAAATGGGGACTCCAACCTGCATTAATTAATGCTTCCAACAGGATCAGGAGGATTCTTTGGTCTCTTGCAATAGAATCTCTCCTGTTGATATTGAGGCTCTCTCTGTAAAACATAATGCTGCTCTGGGAGGGCTTCTGGCCATGGAACTCCCAAGTCATGACTGGCAATTGTTGGAGTGTGTGGTGGGTGTAGTTTCACATGATAAATACCCRAGATGCTCCCATTGATAGTATCACAAAGGTGGTCCAGTATCAGACATGCTAATTCATAAGAATTCCTAGGAGGGAAATGAAATTTYTCATTTTTACGGATAGATAGAAACATGAAGGAGTGAAATGACTTGCAGAGGTCACATACAAAGTCTGTGGGAAATTTGGGTTAAGAGTTACGTCTTATAACTCCCAGTTCAAAGTCTTAACCACAAGATCATATTTCCCCCCACATCAGTRAAGCCCCGTTTCATCACCTTCAACAGCTGATAAATTACTGGTTTGAGCTGCTTAAATACCAGAACTTTGAAGGGAAAAGTAWGAAGTTTTTGTGGCTTTTAAGTTTTTTCATGGACACCTTAAATCATTCACCAACTCTATAGGAATCAAATGAAATGAACTCTCTTTCCTGACTTGTAATTAASTGCTTAAAAAAGTGRTGGAAGCCATCAGCTGATAAAAAAATTAAAAATACATTTCAGCAATMGTTCAGAGACCAAGAGATAGTAAACTAGTACTTTTAAAACCTTAAATTGATTACATTTATAAAGCCTTTTTTTTTTTCTCTTCAGGAAACAGAAAAATATTCTCTCTTCAGTAACATATTCAGCTTGGAAGTGTGCTTCTGAGACCTTTTTTTGCTATCATTACATTAAATTGCCAAACATTTACCTTTAGGTCCCATGTTTCAATGTGACACTATCTCAAAGATAAGGACAAATATCCAATAACTGATTATGTCAAGKGATAGATCCAGTATACCTCCACTGAAGCCCTTTGACATTTGTGTTTGGGTRTGTGTATGCTGCAGTCTGATGCCTTTAGGTCAGCCCTTGCTGATTGAACAAAAGCTGTTTGCAGCAGCAGGAGCAGTCAGGTTGCAAAGATTSAGGTGTCAGTGCAGCCTTGTGCATCTTCCRTGGTTGTYTGCTRCACTGTACAGGACAATCTTTGGGGYTGSTACCCAACTTCAGAGGGTAAAAAGTTTCCTTTTGAAAGATCTTGCTCACATACAGCAGTCAGGTTTCCCACTCTTACTACAGAGGTATCATCTTGCAGGACTGGAAAAATGTTGGATCTTCACATCCATTCCCTCTTTAACCCTTGAGCTACTGCATGAATTAACACCTCAAAAACAGCACTTACAGAGCTGATTTTTCTTTGTAAGCCTGGAACTTAGATATCAAAAGAATCTGTTGTGACTGCTTCTTAGTGAATGATTTTRATTGGAAAAGCTGATTGATGGAGAAATTTAGATCACAGAGCTCTTTGTTTTAGCATTAGTCCTCCCTCTGTCATTTACTATACTCTGCTCATCATATCTATTATTTTTGACATAGTCATAGCYCCTTTTATACTTTGCTATGCATAGTTCTGCAGGAGTAAGCCCCACTTTTTATTCCTAATGTAAAAAATACTAAAAAAAAATCTYATTGTTTATTTACATATTTATTGGTAACCCCTTGAAATCATATGTGAGGTCATGAATGTTATAAATACATAGAATTTAATCAGAAATAACACTATCAATTAGACCCCAGCATGGAATCTAAAAAGAGTAAGTTCTCAAAGTTGACCTACTTTTTGTTCTCCCTGCCTTAAGGGAATTAAATCTTCCCATGATAATATTTATAATCTATATAATATATTCCTATGATAATAAACTGTATGCTTGACAAGAATTGTGTAACTGAAGGTGATTCATTAATAATTTTCCTAGCACCAAGGAAATAATTTTGCTATACATTGGTGCGATGTATAATTTATAATTGAACCTGCAAAAGGAAGTTTTAAAGAAACACTTTCACAGCTAATTATCTTATTTTGCCCTAGAAAATGTTAAATTTAGTCTGTTATGGAAAGTATAGTTATCAAAGGCTAAAATCCTGGTTCATTGTCCATAGGTTACACAGTGTGAATAATCTCCAAATTTGAAAAAAAAAATAATAAAAAAAAATTATGTTTTGGTTGAGGTGCAAGGCGTCTGGAACTAACATTTTATATTTGTGAATACTGAGGAATYAGAAGAGGGCTTTTTAGSTCTTTCTTAAAAGTCTTCAGGGAGGCTGAAGAATAAATCTGTTCACCCCCTTCCTGAATTAATGAGACAAGTAAGTTTTACATACTTTTATTCTAGTAGCTCTGCTTTTTTTACTTGTAGAATTGGTGACTGCATTCACTTTTTACATTGGAAATGTACTTTCTTTGGTCCTGCCTCYTTCTTACATGGATGCATCTTTTTTACCTCAGTCACTGTGTTTCCCATGTTTTCATTACCTGTGATTCTTTGCAGGTAATCCTACTTTTCTTCCCTTCTCCTGGCAGAATAATATTCTCCAGATTTTTCTTGGTTTTGCATATGTGTGTACATGATATCACTTATTCTTTTTGCCCTGTGTATCCCTCTTGTCTTATTCTCCCACTTGTTGTCATATTTCCATTGTTTTGTGGCAGGATGTTGTCACTTCATATTTTTCACTGGAAGACCAATAAATCCTAAAGTATCTGCTTTGTTTTCTCACTTCAATGCCCAACTTCTGAGTTTCWTTTTCTATTTGAAAATTTTGGTTATTTTTAGGCTCATAACTAACAAATCTGATTACTTCCAGGACTCCCATAGTCCAGAAAGCTTCTGCCTTTGGATATCTCTCAGAAGTGCTTCCTTTCCCCTGACAAGWACTGACTGTTCACCTTTCTTTTACCTCCTTTGAAAATACTGCTTACCTCAAAGCCCTGTAAAATAGTAATAAAAATAATAGTAAATATTCAATGCTGCCAAAAAATAACATACCATTCGATATTAGTGACACTCTGTCAGATTGTCAGATTAGGAGAATTGTTTTCATGCTGTCAAAAAAATGYTAATTGCATGTTGGATGTGGTGTGTACATAACATACAGTTTTAATATTTATGTTTACTACAAGGGTGCAAACTTCTAACCTTTTTAACTCTAAGCATAGCTTCTTCTTCTAAAATAAATTTTTAAACTTAGATAGGTGCATGAATTAAAATAATTCAGTCAAAAGATTAAATCACCAAGGAACTCTTAAAATTTTTGAATGACTGAGGAATCAGATTTACAGCGGAATTTAGAATTCAATGTTATAGGTATTGCGATGTCTTGATACTTACAGGATGAGGTCCAAACAACACTCCCAGCTTTTTCTGTAASAGTGGTATGTGCAATGATGGGATAATGGGAGCAAAATGGGAATTAATAAAGATTAATAAAAARCATGTGTAGCACCTTCATATCAGTTGGGTGGAAATATCCGTGTGCTGCAAAACAGCTTTTTAACAAGAGCTAGACTGAGTTTATAGATTCRGCATGAGATTTACTCAGCCTTCTGACTGTTATATCTTTTGAAATGTACTAATGGAAAATTTACTTAATGAGTTTGACACAAACTTTTTTTAACTCAAACAAACCTTTAGCAGTGGCACTGTGTTCCATATACTTATGAGGAGAAATACAAAAGCACTAGGAAGATACTTTCCCAAGAAGTTGTGAAATGTAGCTATGAAGCTTGAYCAGTCTTTTTGAAATAGCCTGCCCATCACTTTATTCCTGTATATTAACTCACATTGACACTGAATATGAACTTTAAAAAACACTTCTGTCTGTTGTGGGGTTTTTTTCTGTATACTCGTGTTCTTGGAGCAAATCTCTTCTACCCTTAATGAATGGAAAATAAGAMTTTCTTGTAGTTAACCTCCTGCCTAAAGATGTCCACGAGAAGCATTTCCTCCCATTTCCACTGAGGTAAGTCTGTGTATCTGTCTAATGCTCTGTGAGATCTTTCCTAGAGGCACTAATATATTACAGCTGGACTGAACAAGGCAGRAATCTCAGCAGCAGCAGCTTCTGTTGTTGAGCATCAATTCTTCTGTGTTCCCTGCTCTGCACTGGTTTACAGCAGTCTGTTATCACATTCCTTCTCTTCAAGAACTGCGASGGTTTCTAAAAGATCACTAAGAGCTTTTGGATGGGCAAGGAGGTTTATGGAAAATACGGCTGAAGGACACTGATAGAAGTTTTCTAAGACCCTGAATTTCCCTGGGGTGCTGGTATCAGACACAGCCGACCCAGCTCAGTTCTGTGGGGTGCCTGAGATRGTCTGTCTGGGATCAAGGCTGGGCTATCTACTCCAACTGAAAGAAACTTGTGCAAGACTGAAAAGACAATTACAACTTCAACCTCATTGTTTTTTAAAGGCCAGATATGCTGCTTTGAYCTTTTCCAGTCTAATATGCAGGAGATTCTTAATCTTATGTTACTTCTGTCTTCCCTTTTGTTTCCTGCTTCTCTGACCCCCTTCAGAGCAGTACACCTCTTCTCAGGACAAGAGAAAAATAAAATGATAGGTGTAAGTCCAGTAGGATATGGAAGTTCTGTATTGACAAACTGTGCATCAAAGTGAATCTCCATGCCAAAAATATGAGGAAAGCTCATGTTCTAGGAGAACATGAGATGCTGAGAGTACATGGAGGAAGTGCCACCCAAAGCTGATCTTGTGCTCTTCCTTAAGCATCAGATACTGCAGATGTTAGCAAGAAGCTTCACGAGGTGGGCAATAGAGCTGGTCCTGTGTYCGCTCAGATGCAAGATGGTAAGTATCCAAATTATTTGTTCTCTTCCAAATGGAAGAGAAATTCAGCAGGTTTACAATCCAGTTCTTAAAAAGAGAAGAAAAACCCCTCACAAAGAACTCTATGCGAGCTCTTGAAGTTCTGGCATCAGTAGTAAAACTTAAGAGCTGTTTCAGGCTGTTAGTTTTAAGGAGAAATACCKGATCTATTAATAAAACTGTTAGTCACAGACATGGTGCACTTTGTGGTGATATTTACTAGAAATTATAAAAAACATACTCTTTTTGGCAAGTAATGTAATTAGTTTAATTGTTTCAAATCTGGATAAGTTTTGTAGCTTTACATAATGTAGTTTTATCTATCCATTCATCATGTTCTTACAAAATAGCAAGTAAAGYGCTGTCTTCTAGAGCAGCTAACAGCAGTAAGTCCTCTGCAGCAGTTTCTGTGCAATTAATTTTTCTCTGTTTGGCCCTATTCATAATTCTTGCCCAGTGCAGTATCTGCCCTTTTAAAATATTTCTTTTCAAGGCAAGCAATCAATTGAAATACAAATTCCTCTCAGTTACCATGAGTGAGTCCAAGAGTAATTGCATTTGTTTGTTTTGTCCTTTTTCTCTTTCAATTTACTTTAGCTAGTGGCTCATACAATCAGTGGCTGYTGCAATATCAGCTTTGTTTTATTGAAATAGTGTTTGCGTTTGGCACCTATACTTTAGAATTGTAATAACTGARTGGCTGTTCTAGAGAGGAATATGGTAATGTGGGTAAAACAAATGTGGATTTGATTTCAAAGATCAAACATTTTAATTTATCTGTAGAATCAGAAAACACTGATCCTTTTTGCAAAACAGTACTTTTAAAGAGTACATTTATGAAAACCTATTTCTGAACAAAWTTCAGTGCCAGTCTTTACGTAGTTTACTCAGTCTTTTGCCCTGCAATAGTTGCATTCTGCTATCCCCTTTGCAGCTTCCAGTAAAAGCGGCTTAAATTATTTCTTGTAAGTATGCAAGCGCAGTGGTAAACACAGGAAGACATGCTTACTCACAGCTAATTTTCATTAAAAAATTATAATTTTATTTCTTCCCCATGTTGCATTAATTGTTCCAGCCAACAGTGTTATATAGAAGACTCTTTGATGCATATTTGTTTACACCAGGCGTTTTACTTTCCAGAGTCAAATACAAATTAGTGCTATCAAACGGTACTTTTTCCATTGCGGTACGAGCAAAGTATTAGGTATTTCAAAGCAGATTTCTCTGTAKGTTTTTACAAACCATGTCACTTTTWGGGCATRCAGCTCTCCGAGCAGAGCTGAGCTCGCTCAGCCATGGTTTCCCGGAGCCGAGCGGGGATGGATGCTCGGCGGAGCCGGGCTGGGAGCGCTGCGGTGCGCGGCCGGCCCGGAGGGTGGCACTGGCCCTCCACGCACCGCCCGCACCGAGCCCCGGCCGGGGACGCGGCCCCGAGCTCCGTCCTGCCCGCGCCCCGAGGCAGCGCCTTCGGTCATGTTTTTGTCAAAATATTGGCACGGGCTCTGCCAGYGGCTCCCGAAAGGTTTTGGTGCGATGGACGCAATGCTGTTTGCCGGGGGGTGAATAAACAAACCCGATCCGGCTCTCTGCCTTTCCCGTACCTGGAGACGGGCTGGAGACACTCCTGTCACCCGTGGGTGTGAGCCCGGCGATTTCTGACTGCAATGGGACTGGGAACTGGGCCATGYGTTGTTAAGGGCGATACACAAGAAGAGCCGGGTTTGGAAACCTCTCTTCTGGACGCGAGAGACCCCTTGTTGAATCTGTTTCCCTCCACCTCCGTGTGGAAAGGTCTATAGATGCATTTGCAACTTTCATGCATAGCCTACTCAACAACATCTTGCAGAGTTTAAATATGATTGTCACCAAAACTATTTTGCTGTCACATACTTGACTGCAGATCTTGTTGATCTGCTGTGYTCAGCTACTCAGTTAACAGGGCCGTGGACAACAGCTGTGTCAGAGACRCTAAATGGGCCAGGGAAAGTGGTGAAAATGTCACAGATTTTTCTGATGTGTTCTGAAGGGACAGTCACAATGGTATAGAATAAAGAAACCCCACATCTTCAAGGAAACTTAAAGAATTAATGTTAAGGCTTTGGGCACTCAGCTTTGACCTTGCTGTTTATCTCTGAATGACAAAATCTTCAAGAACAAACCCAAAGAGTGAATCTCTCTGGGAGCACCCAGCTTAAGCCCCTAGTTCTGATCCTAGGATTGCATTGTCAAGTAGAGGAATTAGTTAATTCTGAAAGAGGAGAAATGTTTTCCTTTCTTAATTTACATTTTTAAAAACATGTTTGTTTGTTTTCCTGCTCAGCTCCCCACGCCTTGTAAATTGTGAATTTCTCTTTTGGCTATGCATGATAAGAAAATCGGTTTCATTCTACAAGTGTGTTAATCATCCCGTAGCTTAAAAATATCAAAGTGTAAATGCCTTAGTTTCTRAAGGGGTTGATCTTAAAATAATTACAGTGATCTGACCGTTGTAGCTCTTCAATTTTATAAAATGAACTGTGAGTTTAAAGTGGCGCTCACTGTTGTCTCACCCCAAAATGAACAGCGGGGTGAAAAATTAGTTTTGACGGTGAAATTTGGCAGTGATCGCGTTGGATTGTTACTGATTTGGAACAACGAAGATCTCAATACTCTGAATACAACCCCGAACGTGCTACTGTTAAGAGTTGGGTAAAATATACAGGAAAAAATATTTTAGGGACCGAAGCGTGCTGATTTGCGGCAATGAAATATTTCACTAGTGGGCTGTCAGGGTTAAACGCTGATTGCACGGGGCTGGAACAAGCGCCGCGCTCCGGGCGCTCAGACAGTAGCGAGGTTTGGCCACAGGAGGCACAGCCGGTGTGCGCTGCACGGAGATTTCCCTAATCCCTGCGGGGCTGGGCACGGCCAGATGCAGATCAGCTCCGGGCCGTGTCCTTCTCTCCCCACCCCCCCCGCTCCATCCCAGCTTTTGCTAACTCTTCTTGTCTTCTGATTGCATTGATCCTCTGAGAGGGCGCGCTTCTGCTTGGGCAGGGCAGCGTCAGTATTAAGAGATCAGAGCTGGCTTTCTCCCAGCCTACGTGAATGGATTTGGTGTCAAGGGCAAGGAAAGGCAGCTGCTGCTGGCCCAGAGCACCACCCACCCACCTGTTCGCTGGGGAAAGTGTTACTGGCCCCAGGTGAGGCTCCTGCCYTTCACACTAAGAGTCCCCAGAGCACAGAAACCCTAAACACGCTCCCTCAGGCCCAAAGCGGAGCGCCTGCCAGAGAGCTGCACTTACCCCAAGCACCAGGCAAGTTTCTTTCCTTCAGATTACAAACCMCTCTGAAATTCCGAAGTGGGACCCACAATATAACTTCCCATTTCGGGGATGTCGATGTGTGTGCTTAAATTAGAATGTCATCTGATAARGCACAGTTCCCACATTCACTGTCTTATGACAACTAAACATATTTAATGAACAGTGGTTCCACAGGGTACAGTGAGTGTCCCTGGAACAATAAGGGATATTGCTTYGCTTCGGAGGGCAAAAGAGAAAGAAATAAACCGTTTCTGGCTTTCAGGAATTTAGACTACTATTTCAAACTTAATTTAATTCTTATGGAGAGAGTCCCTGTAGGAGCAGCCAAAGTTTAATCAGTAACACAACAGCGATTTAGCTCAATTCTCAGTATCTTAGTCATATGGAGAAGCTGCTGCAACTGATTAGAAASCCCATTTCATTGAAATATTGCATGGAAGCATGAAAATTCCAGTGAGGAAAGGCAACAGTCACTTCATCATTCTAGATCCCATGTTAACGCATCACCAACTCTCCCATTCAAAGCCTTTTTAGAGAAATTTAATAGTTGGGAGACTAATAACCACCCACAACCCTTAATTCTGAGTGATTATTCTAAGCACAAATTAACAGATCTGGGCCATTACTACCCCAACTGAATCATTCAGAGGGGTGGGAGGGAAGAAAAAAGGCAATACTCCATAGGAATGCCTCAGGATTAACTGCTTTTGTACATTTCCAAGCACTTTTGTCAATAGCATCCCCTGTGTAATAAATTCCTTTTCTAGTTCCATTCACGCTTAGCAGTTCACTTAGATGTTTGCAATATACGCTCAAATAAGATTTTCCAAGTTACAAGAATTATTCACTTCATGTAATTTTATTCTTTATAATCTCTACATATTTGAATTTTTACTTGRTAAATTCATAACAGAATGTATAAGTATTAAAAAAACAAACAACAAAACCACAACACAAATCAAAGCCAGCAAACAGTTGGTCCCCAAAGAATAAAGCAAGCAATCAGTTCAATAAACACACTTGATTTATTTTGTATAAAAAGGGTTAAGTTTACAACTAAACTTTTATAAAAAGTTTAGCATGATTAAGTACATCATTACACTTTTTGCAGAAATGTATATTTCTGCCACTATACAAGAAAACTCTAATGAAAGAGTTCACAAGGTTTCACTCATATATATATATTTATATATAAATATATACACAGTATTCAGTCCTAGGTTTGTGTCAAAAAGGYAATTTCTGACCATAGACTTTCCTAAAAAACTGAACACTGGATCCTTCTGGTACTCACGCTCCACCTTTGGAAAAAAAGGCAAAGTCTGCTTTAAAATGGGCAACTCCTTGTGAGATTTTTGTTTCGCTCCCCACGCTGGGAATAGTATATAAAGGAAGCCTTCCAACTAGGGAAAGGGTATTTAAGAGTCTCTTCATAAATAACTAGGTTGAGTCCAAGTTGAAAAATGGGGTGGGGATAAAGATCAATCTTGATTTTTTCTTCTTTATTAATTTTAAAAGGTCCTTTTACTTGAACGTGGATTTCCCCCTCCAGATACAGCTGAAAAATAAATTCAGCACCTAAAAAAAAAAATCCTGTAGACRTTTTCTTGTGCAAAAAAAAAAAATCTCATCAGTGGAACACCTGCAAGAGATTGAAAAGAGGCATATTTAGGAGAATGCTAACAGGGCARAGATCCGGACAGACTGGCGCCAGAGAGGAAGCCACAGTTTGAACATTTAACCAAACACTCAGAGATTGGGCAAACCCTGGCGTCCAGATGCAACACATACACGCTCACACACTCGCTTTCAAGAGCACAAATTGAACATTAAAATAACATACACTCCAGGGAAAGGCTAGAAAGAGGATTCTCAAGTCCAATCTTTATTTAGATCTCTGTAAACGCAATGTTCAGAGGCGCCAGTCTGCCTCTTAGGGCAATTATTTGATTAAAAGCAGTCATTTATTTAACTGATAGCGCAGACAATCCCACATCACAGAATTMAAGGAATTGTGCCAAGATTCCCAACTTAATCAGTCACTTTGGCCCAGGAAGTTAAGACTCCGAGAACAGATAAGAATTTGCATTAAGCACCGAGCAGGATCAGAGCAGCCTGTGCTGCTGGGTGAACCTTAGCGACACACACATAGACATTCAGGACCTCAAGACTCCAGTTATTAGTCTCACTTTTACTGATTACAAAGGCATCTCCTAATCAACTTTTATGACCTATTTTTAGCACTTGCCATCACGCCTCCCATTTCCCCGGAGAGGCAGTTTTTACCCGAAGTTTAGGAAATAGGGCGCACTGCACTCACCGTTTGATTCAGCCACAAAGTGCTTTGGTGTCGCTTGACATAAGCTCTGAGGGGAACTCGGACGCCTGCGAGAGAACGAGAGCAGGGTAAGGGCGAGGTGGCCGAGGGCTCAGGGAGGCGGGAGCGGATTGTCCCGGCTCCCGCAGCGCTTCCCCCGAGCCGCGTCCGGCTCCAGCCCCGCCGCAAGGGAGCGCGCACCCGGCAAGCACCGCCACCCCGCACCCGCGCTGGGGACAGCGCTAACCCAGCCCAGCCCCTCCATCCCGGGCAGCGGCAGCCGGAGCGCGGGCAGGCACTTACCTGTAGCGAGAGGATGCTGATGTCTGTGTTGAGGGTGGTCAGAGGAGTTCTGGAGGAAGGGTTCTGCCCGGGTCTCTGGTGGTGCAGGCTGACGATGCTGGGGTGCGAATCCAAGGCGATCTGCAGGTCCAGGATGTAGTCGATGACGTGCTGCAAGATTTCCATCTTGCTCACTTTCTTGTTCTGCGGGATGCTGGGCACCAGCTCCTTCAGCTTGGAATAGCAGTCGTTCATGTTGTACAGCAGGCTCATGGGGTCATCCACGGGGGTCTTGCTCCGCGAGATGCCCAGGTTGTGCTCCGAGAGGCCGGTTTTCCTAACGGACCGCACGGGGCTGAAGGCTTTCATGCTGGCAGGCGGGCGGAGAGCGCGATTCCAGCGGCTGGACGGGCGGGTTGGAGCCTGCRGAGCGCTGCCGTACCGCTCTGGCGCTGCCGGAGCTCGCACTGAGGGCCGGAGCTGCGCGGCCCCTTTTATACGGCGACAGCCGGCGGGCCCGGCCCGCGCTCGCTGCCATTGGCTAACGCCGGCACGTCCATCAGCACCGGGCGCCCTCACTGGTGGGGCCTTCCGCCCGGACAGCCAATGGCGGCGGGGGGCGTGGCCASGCGCACAGCTGAGGGAGTAAATAGTGCCCGGGGTTGAGCGGGCCCGCGCGGGGTTTGGGGCGGCAGCGGCGCGCTCCCGTTCACACCTTCACCCTCAGACCCGCCCCCGCCATCCTTCTGTCCCTCTGTTCCATCCCTGCCCACTCTCTGCCTTCCGCCCTACCCCGATCTCTGCACCGGTGTGCGAGGCTGGCAGCGCCGCGCTTGGAATGCCCAGGTCCCGCTGCGGCGAGGGGTGGCGGGGGCTGAGCCTTCCCCAGGTCACCGTGAATAGGAACATCCCAGCGGCGTTTGCATGTCCCCATTTAGCACACGGCAGCGAAAATAAATGGCCGGGTTTGCAGCCAGCGCTGTAGGCTGCGGGTGTAAGCAGGAATGAAGCAAATCGAGATTAAAGATACAATAAACCTATAAACCCCAACTGCAACTTTCTGCCCTGATGAGAACGGGACAGTTAGCACCCGCCAGCCAGTCAGGCGTTAATCCTAGCGCCCTGCTTCCTGAGGACAGGGCTACTTCAGATGATGCTATTAATTGGAGATCATTAAGCAAATGTGCATATTGGAACTGCATTTACATGTATTACCCTTGAAAGGCTGCTCATCTGCGCCCTATCAGTGCTCGTGACACAGTACTGCCATTAATTATGCATAGATTGTTTCTGGTGACAAATGCAAATGTTTTCTACACGCTGTACTTTTAGCAGCTTTTGGTTGCAGCCAATGAAACATCTTCCAGGAACATTCCAGAGGAAAAAGTTTTCTTTTTTTTTTTTTTTTTTTTTTTTTTTTTTGTTTTGTTATGTTGAGCTGGAGAAGTCACTTTGATTTTTTTGATAAGTTTTAGTTCCATTGTATTTTCCCATATTTATCTTATACTATAGGCTGTATAAAAAAACTGATACAGCTTCCATTTCCCACTCTACACACTACCTGAGTAAAGTTCAACTTAGGAAAGCGTGAACGTATATACACAACCAATATAAATGAATTTCTGCACAAATCGCACCAATTCTGTGATTGTAAAATCACAAGGATGCTTAAAGTTCATTGCAAACAAAACCGTAGTAAAGGCACACATCCATAAATCAATGAGGATTGTGCTGCCAATCATAACTATTAAAAGCAGACAAATATTGGATTTATCTGCGCTGTTGTTGCGTAGCTACAAGAAGGGGGTCGGGGCTGTGAGGAAGGAACATTACGGACAAYTGGAGACAAAGCTGCGAAGAGCCGCATCAATGTTTTTTTCCATTTAACGCAGCATTCCTTAGCTGCTGGTTGGCTATTCTTTTAACAGGGCACTTTGGTGACTGTCACACCAGGGTGTTTGCCCCGGGGCTGTTCTCCGGGGTGGACTGGAGGCGGTGCCGAGGCTGACAGGAACACAATTCAACGCGTTTTGAAACGAGAAGGGTGAAAGTGAATCTCGACATTCAATCTGATAGGAAGACAAGAACACTGTTCAAGTGCAGTTACAGAGAGTAAATAATAATAAAAACCACCCTGCCAATTAATGACTCTCTTAAAATCACCACTTAAAGCGACTTCACCCTCTACATCGCTAAGGCACYCATTGGTGTGGTACTTGACCTACGGCCACGGGTTTTGGTCCTGCAACATGCTTGAGTTTCAGTCTAGTGAAGGCACCAGTGGAAGAAACGTTGAGTGGTTTTGGTGTAATAATAGCCAACGTAAATATGTTCATGCTTCTCCCATCACTGTTTGTCGTTCTTGGACAGCGCACCAGTGCGGCAGCTCCGGCCGGCCGGGCGCTGCAGAGGACCCTGTATTATTGCTTTCGGTTTTCCACACCAAGGGCTTAGCACGCTTTTTGGAACTTCGGGAAATTGTGTGGAGAGGCTAACCTGGCTATTTTCTCTGTCATCAAATGATTGTCACGGGCACTTTCTGCACGCGAAGTAGACCACGAGAACAGCCAGGCTCCGCTTCCCCCAGGCGASCGGCTGAAGTGGCTTTTCCTAATATTTCATTCCCTCAATTTTGCTATTCTAGCACTGAAAGCTTTGGCAGCGGCTCGCCAGCTTTGGGAGCTCCTGCGCTCTGACACGGGTCCCACGAACGGTGTCGTAGCCGCGGCAGTCCCGCTGCCCGGGGAGCCAGGGGGGCTGCGGGGCAGGGCTGAGCGCGAAACCAGCGAGGCTGCGAGCTGCTCCTCGGGGGCTTTTCCGGGGACCCGTCCCAGGCAGCTCCGGGTGCCTCGGGAGCTGSGCGCTCGCCTCTTTAGTTTTCACCCGGGACTTTTACAGCCGGTTCCCAGCCCCGAAACGCCGCCGCTGCAAACATCTGGTAGGAGCCGCCGCCACTCGAAGCCGCGCACAAAGCGCCGCTTTCGCCTCCGCGCCCCCGGGATCGCAAACCGGGGCTCCGCTCCGCGGCCGCGCGGGTCTCCCCCGGCCCGGCGCCAGCC
>NW_026623238.1:1004444-1005527 GCF_030028575.1 Malurus melanocephalus
CCCCCCGCCGCTCCCCCCCCTGCAAAAAAGTATTTTCTACGAGGAAAAGTCATGTTTATTTCTGAAGGGTGCCTGTCCTTTCTCCTCTTAAGGTCACAGTTTCCCCCCGGGCCGTGTTCCCCCCCTCGCTGCGTGTGCGGAGCTCCAGGCTCCGGGCAAAGCCTGTGGGGCTGCGCTGCCGCCCCCTCGGGGACCGGCGAGTTCCTCCACGGCCCTGTCCCCTGCCTCTAATGAAATCTATCTAAAACATCCAGTAATAATGTAAATGGCTTTAATTGCCGCATATTTAAGCCATCAAACCAGACCAAAAAAAAAAAAAATCTGTTAAAATTGGCCCAGTTCCAAGTCATTGACACCATCCAGCCGGTCCAAGCCGGGTGTCCAAATATGTTTTGATACGGGAGTTTTCAATGTACCAGGTAAAATATCTCGCTAAACCCGGCTGCTTTTAACTACCCTCTCCCTTTTATTTGCCTCACGTTTCCAATTCATTCAAAGAAAAGTTGTAGAAGTTTGCGGGTTGGCTTTTTTTTTTTTTTCTTTTTTTCTTTCCTTTGAGAGGGAGGGAGAGTAATGCATGCAAAATATTTAGTTACAACTTCTGCGAAAGGCACCGATCTGTAACAGCATTTTCTACTTTCACAAAGGATTTTCCTGTTACTTTTGTTCCGGTCACAAAATTAAAAAAAAAAAAAAGGCGAAAGAAGAAAAAAAAAAACTTGGGGGAGAGATAAGGTCTGGAAAACAATCTGGAATTGCCAGGCTGTTGGTGGGAGCTCTGCGGGGCTGGCGTCAGGAAGTCTGCGCCGCCTTCTATTACTGTTGATCCAGCTTTGTGCAGCTGCACTCAGTACAATTAGCTTGTAGAAACAATCCTGCTGTAGGCAGCCTCTTCCCTTCAAAGTGCTTTTCTATACTGATCCCCTCACATCATGATGCTGGAAATCAAGTCACAAGCCGACCACTGTTTGGCCAACATCATCTGTGGGAATTCATTAACCTCCATCCCAGAGATGCAACAAGAGATTGTTTGTCCAGAACTAAACTTACAGCTTAATATGATGTAGCCCATACAGGAAAAAA
>NW_026623238.1:1006058-1031744 GCF_030028575.1 Malurus melanocephalus
TTTTATTCTTTTTTTTTTTTTAAATTTTCTTCCTACTTTTCTTTGGTTCCCACTCCTCGCCCCGGTCCCCAGCGCTGCAGACCCGGCTGGCAGGGGCGCGGCTGCGGTCACTGTCCCCCCGCCTCGCTCGTGTCGTGCGTGTGCCGCTGCGTGGGTCGCAGTCGGTGTCACCCGGGTCCGGCCGGGCCGAGCGGGGCTGCCGTGCRTGGGACAGCGCTGCTGTGCCCCCGGCTGGGGAGCGGGGCCCTGGCGCACCCCATCTGGAGCGGCACAGCAGGGTGACATGTCCCTGCTCCGCGGCGCTTGGTGAACAGCTGTGCTGCTGCGAGCAGAGCTCCTGCTGCCCGGCCCCCCCGCGCCCCTGGCTGGGCTCTTCGCGTCCCGCCCTGCCGGCAGCGGCTCTCGGGGCAGCAGGGCTGGCACCACAGCTCCCTCACCCCGGGTCCTTTACTGGGCACGACAATGCCCTGCCCATCCCGCTCCCAACCCCTCCGGGCTGTGCTTCAAGGAACGTACGGATGCACTTTTCTCTGCGTCCCGTTTCCAAACTCCGTTCTTTTCTGGGCCGTATTTGCAAATGCCACAGGTCTGCCAGCATTAAGGTCTCTTGTCCTCACTGTGCTTTTGAATCATACTGCTTTTGCATAGTACTGGTTCCTTCATCCCCACTTTTAAGGATCCCTCATCTGCTGCTGTTCATCCCATGCCGTGTGTCGTTGAACTCATAGGAAATATTGTGGAAAAACATACGTGCTTTTTCGTTCTTTTGAGGCATCTCCATTTTGGCTAGAAGCTGGACTATAGGATGGTCAGGCCTTTGCTAAGATTACATTTTGACACATGTCAAACATTTTACGATCATGTTCATAAACTRCTGTTGTGCAGTACAATGCCTTTTATTCAAACTATATTTTCCAGCACCACGCTGCAAAGAGGAATGTTCCCATGTGAATTGCATGGTTTTGCTGCAAGATTTATATCATCCGAATTCAGATACTGAGTTCTAATGTTCACTTCTGTTTTGTAGGATTTCTAATTTTTGTAAGTAGGATCAGCGCCCTGAAGCCATCACTATATAAACTGCCACCTACTAAGGGCTGTTGCTTGCCTGGTCCTGCTTGAAGAGCATTGCTGTGAAATCTTTCTGAGAGCAGCATCTCTTTGGCATAGTAAGTACTAATGGTGTGAGGTTATTAGACCCATGTATTACTGCTTATGTTTTTGCTCAAAGCCAAATAAATTTATTTGTAAAATTACCTCTTTGATTAATGCAACATCTATCTTTTAATTAAGTTACATACCATTCTCTAGAACTGCTTACAGTGAACCAGTTAGGTGGCTCTCTGACTTAGCATGGKTGTGCTAAAATCTGGGATAAAGCAAGTTTACTTATTAGTGCATGGTTTATGTAGCAGATGGTTTTCATCTAGCRTAGCTTTCCTAGTGATACCTTTAAATTAATGTAGGTCTAAAATGTTGCAGATTTTGCACTCCCCACTAACTCTCTGGAAAATCTGTTCAGGATAGAAAAGGGAGAGGGGCCAGGCAGAAGATTACTGACAGTACCTCACATGCAATAAGGAATAAGCCAAAGAATAAAAAATGGGCTTATTCTTTTGTTAATTATCTGGCTGGCTGGTCCAGCTCCCTTCAGTGTCCTGCTTTGGCCCAGTTTTGATTTTTAGGTGCAGGCCTGTRGGAATAAGATTACAAAACATTTGGCTTAATTTCACAGAAATAAAGGAGGGATTGAGAATTGGATTGGTGGGAGAAGATTTTGCAAATCTGTTCCAGGTATGGTTTTAAGCACACACACCCCACCCCACCTCCCAGATTGTAAAATTATGATAATTTGAAGTATATGTGTTTGTGTAGTATTCTTTTTGTGTTTTGTTTTTGCTCAATAGTAATATTTCATGAACATAGAGGAAGAATTGAGTCTGTACTGCAACTGGCATCTAATTTTTGGTARATCTGGCCTTCCTGTTGCCTTTGGGAAGAATACCTCAGTTCCATGGTGGAAAACCTTGTAGGCACTACTAATTTAGCTTTACCAGAGCTATTGTTATAGGTTATGTCAGCACAGGACCCACAGCATTCACAGTCCTTTTTACCTAATGTCAAGAAAAAAATTTGTAAGGTCAGGAAAGCCTAATTCCACTCAGGGTTTGGATACTGGAAGTGCAATTTAGCAAAATATGTGCCCTGCATCCCAAATGCACGTGCACCCTCACGAGTCCTGTTGAACCATGTGAGTTCCACTGAAGTTTCCCAGGTTGTTAAAACTTTGCTTCTTTATAGGCCCAGAATGAGCATTATCTAGGTTAAGCTGACTTTCTTAGCGACTGTCGCCTGCATAAACCCACCTGGGAATGACAAAATAGGTACGTGGCCAAATCTCTGGAGAGGCCTGGTCCAGGAGGTGTGCTCAAGATCATGGTTAAATGCACATTGACAGCATGGAGCTTAGCACAGGGTGCAGCATCTGGAGCTGCCAGAAAGTTCAGGGGCAAAGAGGAAAAGAACTGCTCATATGTAATTTTTCTCATGAGAGCACTTGTCCTGGAAGTGAGAGATGCAGATTCAATGTTCTCCTCATCCGAGGTGATATAAGCTCCCTCCTGCTTGCAAAGTAATCCTAATGACCAGAGATAAGGCTAAGGTGGAGGACACCCACCCATCCTGTTCGAGCTTGCCACAGTAAAGAAGCATGCAAATTTCAAAGGGCCGGAGGGATTATAATTAAGAGGGAGCCTAACACTGTAGCTCAGGGGTAAAGGCATCTCCTGGATGGCAAGAAGCCTGAACTCAGGGCCTGCTGCCTGGCAGACTCACACTTTCTTGAGGTTGAGGTTCATCTCACCCTATCTTAGCTATTTAGAGTTTTTATGTCTCATCTCTCCATAGTCAGTGGGAAGAGAAAACAAGAGACACCTGCAGAGAGTGATTCATTCTGTGCCCATCTGACACCTCTCTCAGGATGGAGTGAATCTCCTCRCTGGGGGCCGTTGCTCTCCATCAGTTCTCAGCAGAAGCCAGACAACCAATTACAGCCATTATAGATGCCAAGTGAGGTGGATTCCACTGTGGATGACTAATTTTTCTGATTCATCACATCTGAATTTAGTCTTTAAAATTTGGGTATGTAATCAGTTGTTTGAGTTCTGTCTCTGTATCRTGGTCATTCCTTCCATTGGAAGGCTGGACATGAATAGCTGGGGTGAAATGTCTTGGGATGAATTATTGCTGAGCCTGTAGAGCCTAAAGGCCATGTGCTCATGCGTGTCCCTAATTTGCTTCGTGAATCCTGGTGCAAGGTGTCTGAAATGTAAGTGTGGAGCTATTAAATGTAATTTTGTGAACTTCTTTTGTGGATGTTCTAAGTGACTAGAGGCACTACATACTGCTTTTAAGGGAGAAGCTTAAATAAAAATTGTTTGAAGATATTRTAGGGCTACAGTTGGGATTTTCAGAGAGCTGAAAGGCTCCTTATTTAAATCAAAGAAAGGGAAGTACTAAGGAAAATGGACTAGGTGTATACTGAATTTTATGTGCTTGAATACCCAGAAAAATCTGTCTTTGACTTCTAAAACTAGAGATTGGAAGCCTTTAAAAATATCACCTTTAATACTAGTCCTGAAGAGATGAACCTGTAATTTTCATTTTCAAAAAGCTRTAGTTTTTAAATTTGTGATAATGTGGAATAGTGCTGTGGTGTACTGCAGGATAAATCCCAACTATGTACTTCATTGTTTCATCAGAGATCAGCAGAAGGTCACCCAGCCTTCTTATCAGATTACTGGAGTGCAAGTGTTTTCTGTGCTGGTCTGATTTTGGTGCACATATATTCTTTGCAAATGAATGATTTCAGGAAAAGACAAGCTATGTGTTTTTCTAATTTAATATTTCTTAAAGGCCACCACAGGCTTATTGTCCAGTCATTTTGCAAATTTTAGATTGTGGAAACAATTGAGGAAAAGAATTGTCYAGTTTGGCAAAATTACAGTATTATGTTCTCCTGAGCTACAAATACARTTGGAGATGATGCCACCACATTGTTCATGTCAATCACTTTATAAGGCTGAATGCCTTTAACTATTCCAAACACATGGTTGAGAAACCCTTTTATTTCTTTTATCAAAATACTGAYGATATATGTTTAATTTTGACAACGTAAAAGTAACTGGGAATGGACTAAAAATTAAATTATTTAAAGCCTCAAGCTAKTGTTTACAGCAAAGGCAAGACATCTGAAAACATTAAAAGGATGCACAAACTTGTTAGAATACTTTGAGCCAGAACAAAACAGCTTGTTTATACCTAGCTGAGGATCTCAGCTATTCTCCATTGAACAATCAGAATTTGGACTTTTAGCAGTTTGGTTTTTTCCCCGCCTTATCACTCTGTTTTCACKTCATTAGCGATAGTTTTGTGTTCCTTATTCCCTTTCACAGGTCTCTTGGTTCTGGAGATGGGATTCACCTCACTTGATTTATGGCATGTGTCTCGTTGATGTCTGCATCTAAGCCTGCCCTCAAAGACTCACTTTAGAGACAATTGAGAAAATCATTGYTTCTGTGATGACTTATTTCTACCTAATTCACAAGTCTAAAAGCCTAATTCTACCCTTGATACTCCCTTGATTTCTGAGTCCAGCTGTTGTAGCCCAGGCAGCACATGGTTTAACTAGATACCCTGGCCYAGATGTGGATGGGCCATGTCAGGGTTGGTTCTCAGGCTCTGTTGGCAATTCTCCCTGTGACTTGGCACATTTGACAGGATTGAGAAGAATGAGCAGTGGCTARTAGACTTTCACCAAGAAGCTCTTCTGATTGTGGTCTGGTGGAGTGCTGGGGTTTTACAGTCCGCCACCTCTAGACTAAGTGCTTATAGTTGTAAGTTTTATGCATTTCTGCCTGTTTTTATCTGTGCAATCTTCACTATGAAGCATTCCTTTGTGGCATGGATGGGACTTACATGGTGTCCCGAGGGAGTGCACTTGAGCTYGCCCAAAAAATGGGCGGGGCAATGAGTGGGGAGGAGGGGATGCAGCACCACACAGGGCGAGGGAGGTTGCTTTCTGTGGAAACCTTACCTTGGTTGTTGTAGAAGGTACACAAAGAAGGAAGATGCTCAAAACAGCTGAATTATGTTGTGGAGGACTTAATCCATGTCTCTGCCACAAAGGTTTTTTTTTTTATGTGAGATGATGGACAAGTCATTTAGAGCAGGCTTGTGCCAGGTGACTGTTAATCCCATGAGAAGTCAATGAGAATTGTCCTTAAAGATCTAAAATGTGATGAAAACACCCCTCTGAAGTAACAGATCCCACTGATCACAAGTTTGGCAGACAGAACTAGAATTAATAGCCAGTACATTTTCTGACCAGCTGCTTCACATATGACCATTGGTTTAGAGATAACAGTTGTTTGGTTTTTGGTTTTTTTTTTTTTGGTTTGTTTTTTTTTCTTTTGTTTTGGGTTTTTTTTGTTTTTTTTTGAGGGTAGGACAAAGTATATTTTAATAAATGTAGGAAAAGATTCTGGGATAGCAGAAGTAATAATTACAATCAGGGACATTCTGTTGTCCTTTCCATCATTTCAGGGTCCATAGAGAAATTTCACTTCCTGCTCTCCAGCTGGGAACTTGCAAGGTGGTGCAGTGACAGTAGGGTGACTACCAGAGAGCAGAGAAAGTACCAGTCACAGCTGGATGAGGACTTGGAGCAGGAACAAGGAAATCTAAGGATTAAAGGAGGACAGGGGAGAGGGAGAATTCAAGTTTTAGATCTCTTCATCCATTTAGATTTCTTTCATTTGAAATGTCAAGCTAAAATAAGCAACACTATCCAGAAAGTGAATGCTTCTGAAGAAGTTTCTTGTATTTATGTCTCCTGTTAGGACAGCTTGTKAGGTGAATTGTGGTGATTTTAACCCTAGCTAAATCAATTTCCTAAGTTATGGGTAGCATAGGATCTGGGTTGATTGAATGAGGTGCTTATAATCCTCACATAAGAAACACTCCAGAAGTGGTCATTTGGGACATTCCCCTGGTGCAATGAAAATTCTAAGTTGCAGTCTGAACTGGGAAGAATGGGAAATGAAGCTTTAGTTTTTGTCAGGCCTTGAAACATCAGACCACTTCTTTGAGAATGTCCTGAAAAAATCTTGAGGAAAATAATCTTGGTTTTCTTCTGAAGAGTTATTATATTTCTTTTTATGTGAGCTTCTGCTTTGTTTTCAGAAGTGTTTTTGTAGATTCTGTTAAGGAAAAAAATGCCAGGGGAAAGTTTTAAGTGATTTTTTTTTTGTTGACTGGGTGTTTTTTGCTGTAATGCAGATGCTCCTTTTTAAACCTGATAAAGGCATAGCCGTTTGGGGACATGATGCTCTCTGCTCTGTACTGAGAGCAGCAACACACCTTGCAGAATTGTTTTAAGGAGCAGTCTGGAGTGTGCCAATTTCTCTCTTTTCTGCTATTTTGGTAGTGTTTTGTGGAGTGAAGCACATGTATATAAGCTGCAAATGTACATTCCTGTATAGAATAAGCAGGCTGTCTGTGTGAATCAGCTGTTATGGGGGTGGCTGTGGGTAAGACATGAAACAGGCAGTGGAAACTCCTTCGATGGAGACTCAGTAGYCTTCATGCTTTACACATACACGGCCTGATGCAAATCCAGTGAAACCCAGGAAGTCTTTCCCTGTCAGTTCACAGCTTTGGATCCAGCTTCAGGTGTGTTTGTGTATGTGGGACGTGGCTGGTTTTTGGCTGTGAAACAGGTGCCTGTGAGAGCAGAAAGGGAATTTGTTTTACTGCTCTGTGTTGGCAAGTGAATTTTATCTAAAGCTTGTCACTTGAGCATAGCCAGCCTGCTCACGTTCTAAATAGATTCTGCCCTCAGACTGTAAAGAACAAGATAATAACATTATGCTATGTACTTGAGAGCTAAATTATTTTTAAAGTCTGAAATTAGCAGATGAGGAGRAATTTATTTGCCAAATACATTTCAGAAGCAGCTTGGGAAACCTGTCAGAGCCCATCTTTAACTGCTTAACTAGTGGCTGTTCAACTTAATAGCTCTGAAGTGCACTTACAGTATGAGGGAAACCAAAACAAAATCCTAGAATGCGTGAGATTTTCTTCCAAACAAAAAAAATACCATCAATTCACAAACCAGACAGTTAAAAGGAAAACCTGCATMTACAGCCTTTAACCTCACCTAACACCCTCTGTGCTCCAGGCAAAAAATCCCTTGCTCTTTTTTTGGACTCTTTATCCATTCTTTCCAGCTCTATTAGCTTATTACAAAGCTGAACATGACCTTTTCTCTGGCAGTGATGCCGGCCTTTACCACACGTTCGTTCTTTTACCACACAGATATCTTCACGTTTTTCTGTGTCCTACCCTCCAGGTGTGGAATGAAAGTCTGGAAAATGATTTCCAGCCACTCTCCTTCAAACCACTTCTTAAGATGCACTTTGCCCCTCATGCTGTGGGGCTTTGCTGACAGTAGCTGGGCAGAGGGAAAGTTAAATTGTTTTCTATGCAGCCCGTGTGAAAACATGCTCATGTTGTTTCTACTGCTGTCAACCCCTTTCCTGCTGGGGGTGACAAGGCCATGATGCCCTTACTGGAAGCCAMCATGGACAGGAGCACTCTTGGCTCTGCTGGTTGTTACCTTCCCTCTCCTTCATTCCCAACTCTCCCAGTTTGCTTTTAGCCACCGAGCTGCTTCCATCCTTCGTGGCTCTTGCACATCTGCAAATTCAGCTCCTGTGCCTGGCTGAGGGGCTCATGCAGAGTCCACTCTTTCAGACTTTGTTAGCACATCTTGGTTTTAAGCATTGAAGATCCGTTTTGGGGAGGTGAATTTCTTGCTTATGGAGCCACAGATCTTAACCGTTCAGAGTGGCAGAAAGGCTTCCCTCCTAGTTGTTATTACTCACCCAACTCCATGTGGAAGGGGAAGGCATCCTAGCTAATCAGAGCTTCAGAGAGACAATGCTTCAAATTTTTTTAGGGTTTTAAATTAATATTGTGGGCTCCAGCATCATGTGGCAGAGAGCCAGTATCTGCCATCTGACAATAGCCTTCACCATCTATCAATAATGAGGGAATTCCTCTGCGTAAGCTCCGGAAGCTTTTGTAACGGRTGAGATTGCTGTTTGCAAAGTATCCTGCAACATTCAGCCTTGCAGGTCTGCTGATTTTTAAATTATATAAACAAAACCCCGTAAAATCCACATAGCCCAAAGATAGTGACTTTTGTTTATACTGTCCAGATCACAGATGCTGATCATGAATGCATGAACAGTCCTTTTGTATGGAGTTTGACACTTTCTGCGGCTGTCTGCACTGTTTTTTAATATACAGGATCCCTGATTCTCCACTGCCTTGCACCCTGTCTATTCATTCTCACCCCTGTGAAGTGAGGGTAAAACACTATCAAAACAAAATGGTACCATTTTGCATGTTTTCCACTCAGTTTGTTCAGGTGTAAATAACGACAGAAAGAACGGGGCAGAGCAGAACCTGACCCGCAGTCTGTCTCTCAGTGCGTCAGGGGTCTTGAAGTGGGGGGATGACAGAACAAACACAAGCTGTTACCTTGCCATTTTTGCTAATGTTTTAAAACCAGGCAGCTTGTGAGGATGACAGATGCAAAAGTCAGGCAGTACTTCGTTCCCGAAGCGCTCACGTGATGTATTCCCCTAGAGCAATATGAGTGTTACCTGTGGYGTGGATGGTGCTGATGATAGCTGGTGTTGGAGCAGGACTGTCAGTGAGGGTCATCTGTTTGAGTTCAGCTGCTCCACTTAGGACTGGAGAAAGAAAAATCCTTTGTACTTTCTGCTGTTTGCTGCATTACCTTGGCTTTTATAAACGGTTGTGATGGAAAGTGAACTTTTCAAGCTACGGTAAGCCTCCTGCTTTTTCTACCAGGCCCTGGACATGAACAGTGCTCAAGTTGTTTTAACTTTGCAAATTTTTTTTGTCATTGCAGTGACAGAAGACTATGCTTATCCTGACTTTCCATGATCCTCTAATGCTGCCTTTATGCAGCTCTGCAATTAAACACCCAAGCCTTCTTCTGAAGAAAGATATCTCTCTTCCCTTCCAATCTTTTGCTTTGCACAAATCCCAGCTCTGACACCTTCTTGCTTTCCTGAAAACACATTAGACCATCCTAGCCCTAGTCTTTTTTTTACCAGGGCAAGGAATTTTGGTATATTTATGGCTTGTTCATAAGTTATCGCTGCTACCCCTTGTAATATAATGTACTTCACTGTTAATTCAGGAAAAATAAAGTTGTATTGCACAAAAAAACGCACCCTTAAAAAATATGCAAATAAAAAATGTACATAGATAAATACTGGCAAGTTCTGAATTGAACAAATATTGTATGGGCTGTTGTAGGTAGAAATAATGGGCAGAAGTTAGAGTCTCTGTGAAACCAGAACAGTAAATATTTTTGCTTATCATCAATTGAAATCTCAGCCTTACCATTGCATTAGCATTTCCACTCATTTTTAGAAACAGAGTGAATTTTCATGACTCATTTGAGTGCTCTGTAACTATTTGTATGCAAATGTGATTCAAACTTTCTCACAGTCACATGCTTCACCCTCCCATTGGAGCTCATGCACAGATGGGAGTGGTGGTGTTCCTTTTTCCTTACAAACCTTACCTTTCCTAAACAGTCTTTTGCCTTTCTCACATTTATGATAGCATTTGAAGAAACACTCATTTTCATAACTTTAGTTACTTTAAAATTGAAAGACTCCAACAGAGAAATAAAAAAACCACTCTCTATCAAAAACATTTTGTTAAAATGTTTGTTTTCACATTTAAATATGAGAGGTTAGGGAAAGAGTGCAACTTTCAGAAAAAATATGTGAGTTCTGGTCTGAGAACAAGCATGAGAAAGTTCAGCTGAAAGGTAATATATCCATCAATGTATGCAGAGATTTAGAATGAAATTGCTATCTCAACCATAGCTAGAACAAACACAGCTGATGAATAAATGTATATTGACTAGAATAAATACAAAGAGTAATGCCAGATGTGGACAATGCAGAACGCAGAAAAGCAGTAAACTGAGTAAACATCAAATTAAGGATTAGCCTTAATTATGAAGAGTCAGTTCCAATGAGAAACAGAACTGGGGAGCTTTTTCGCCTAAAACAAGCTGAAGCACCTTTCTAAATGGAAGAGAAGTTGCCTGTCACTCTTTTCCCATTTGAGGCTCATCAGCAACAGCCTGCTGCATATGACACACATTTCAAAGGCTGCCTTTATTTCTGAGTATTGTAGGCTTTTGCTGTAGCCCAGCAAATGTGGCTTGCAGTTTTTGTCTGCTTTTCCAGAATGCACCTTTCTGTTCTCCATAAACATCTGTAAGAGCTTCTGTAGCAGCATCCCTTGCACTTCAATCACACAGGCTATCTATTGTCATAGTAGGAAAGAGGTTTTTATATTYCTGGCTCTCACAAAGTCGAGATTACTAAAATGGAGTCTTCCAGAGTTACTTGTTCAGGAGCAAGATTTTTGGAATCCATATGAGACACTCCACAGAGTCACAGAACGGGTCAGGTTGGAAGGGATCACAGTGGGTCATCTTTCCAACCTTCCTGATTCTGCAGGGTCATCCTACCTGGACATTGGACAGAGCTGTGTCCAGATGGTTCTTGAATATCTCCAGTGAGGGAGACTCCGCACCCTCTCTGGGCAGCCTGTTCTGGTCACTCRCACAGTGAGGAAGTTTTYCCTCATATTCAGGTGGAATTTCCTGTACATCAGTTTCTACCTGTTGCCTTCTTGGCTCCACTGAGGAGAGCCTGCTTCCATCATCTTGGCACCTCAAATGACACCAGTTGTAGTCAGTGAACATCTAATCAGTAAGCTCAGTCTCCAGGAAGGGTCGAACCCATTGCCCAAACTGTGTCTGCCTCTGTGTCAGTTGTATGGCTCAGCAGTCACTGACCATTAATTTAAAAATTGACATCAACAGATAAACACTGGAACTGTTTGTCATTTCCCAGGAGCTAATTTCTACCCTCTATAACTGTGATTTTTTGCTATACTATGCTTTTCCAGAGCGGCCTGTGCACCCAACACAGCGGCAGAGGCTGATGCATACCCAACAGCTCACCTGCTCCAGTGCCGTGTGACACCCTAGATGCTTTGCTAATTGAAATATTTTATCTGTTTTTCTGCTYCTGGTGTTGCTGCTATCAGTAAGCAGCCCTCCCCAGGTACCTGGGCTCTGCTATGGCTGTGGTTAAYGTGGGTAAATAAGTTAAATGCAAATACTCAAATATGTTGTTGACACACTTCTGGCTGAACTCGATGATGAGTTGGTGACCATCTAAAGTTTTTAAATTGACATGAAATTATGCAAGTTGCAAAAACTGTAAATAACTGGTAAAGAAAAGAAAGTAGGAACTTGGTATTTGATCCAGCTGTAAGTTCCAGACTGATGCATAACCTGCCAACACGAAGTTCACTGCCGGATTGGGTCTTGTGAAGGATGCACTCCCTGTTCTCTTAATGCCAGCATCATTAGTAGTGCAGCTATATAGATCTCTTAAATTAATAGTGTAACAGATTGTTCCTGCTGCACTTAACAAGCAGTTCAATATAACAGCCATGAGCTAAAATATTTGCAAGTTTGTGAACTTCAAAGCAAACTTTCCTTCTTTTCAAAGAGTCTTACAAACAACTAAGCACATCTTCTCTCACCTCATCTTAAAAGAAATTACAGAAGAATATATACAGCAGGCCTGAAATTCCTGCCAGTCCTTCATCTTGATTTTCTTGGCATATTGTTAAGGAATCTGGATGCTGAAATTTACTGTTAATGAGTACTTTATTTTATGGATGTGTTCTTTTTCTGTGCCCTAACGCTTAGCTGAACTGTTTGTGCTCTTATGGAGGGCCAAAAAAGACACCTAGAAGATAAATGCAGAAGCAACCAGTGAAATATTTTACTACTKTGGAGTTCAATTTTTAGTTTGGGAAGCATGGGTGGTCTTTGGTTAAACTACATTTCTTTACTGATTTATGTGTTGTGGATTATAATCCTACAAATTATCTGYGATTTTCATTTCAAGGGTCTTCTGTGGCTTGTGATGGATTAAATGTAGAGGCAGCAATTATTAGGGACCTGTTAGTCAATGTAAACAAAAATGGCAGATAGTGGTTTGATTTGAAACAATGTGGATGATGTATACTTAAACACAAAGTGGAAAGCAAAAATGTAAAAAAGTGGCAACGATAGCAGCCCTTCCAGAATGGAACAGATGAGAAGGAAGCTGAAAGTACTTGCCCAGAAATGAAAAAACTTCCAAGCCCTGCAGTAGGCAGGAAGGATTGAAAATAGTGAGATAAAAATTAGAAATGCTGTACACTTACTGTTGATTTCTAAGAATGCCTAAGTGACTGTTGTCGGAAGCTGAACTACAACCAAGGGAGGTGAAAAGTCAAAGGACCCTTTGAGGGGAGRGTAAAAGAATGTGTTTGCCCTTTGAGAGGAAAAGACATTTCTGCTGTTTTAATCAGAAAAGAGTTGAATGCTGTGAGCTATGGAGAAGAAAAATCAGTGTTTTTATCATGTTGTGGTCCTAAACTGACACAAGGCATAAATACGATGTTTTACATTCTGTAAATTGGGTATTTATGCTTAGGAATATTTTGAGGACYGAAGACCTTGAAATGTCCTTCCTCACTCCTTCACTGGCAACAGCAGAATAGTCTCCTTTGTATTTTGGGCTTTTGTGGCTCAAAACTCAACTACTTCCAGCTGGGAAAATGTGTAGTCTCCCCAGGTGACCGTCCCTGTGTCCACTGGCTGTGCATTTCTTTCTTACTCCTCAGTTTGAGAAACTGATCATTGCTCAGCCATGCTAGTATCTGGCCTGCCTTACTTGATTTCCATTGGGATTGAACRCCCTGGCGCTATGAAAAAAGTGGCCTTAAAGAGCTGCCAGCTCTGTTTAGCCCCCATGTCCTTAAGGACAGTTATCCAGGGGGTCTCATTCACCAACTCCTTGAACAGCTGGAAGTTCACTCTTGCAAACTTGAGCATCTTGATTGCTCCTCACCAGGTTAAAGCRTGGTCACCACAGCCCAGATTGCCTCTAATCTTAGCTCCTTTTGTGACCTGATCCACACTGGTGAGCATCAGGTCCAGTAATGCCTGACCCGTGCTTGCCTTGTCTAACAGCTGCATCAGGGAGTTGTCCTCTACACGCTCCAGGGTCTCCTGCATTGCTTACAGCCAGCCCTGTTGCTTTCCCAGCAGATGTCCAGGGGTTGGAAATTACCCATCAGGATGAGAGCTTGCAAGTGTGATGGTTCCTGTATGTGAAGCAAAAAAGCCTCATCAGCAGGCTCCCCCTGATCTGGTGGCCTAGACTACACCCCCATCACCAAAGGTGTCCTTTGTTGGTCCTSTCCTTSATTTTTACCAACTGGCTCTCAACCTGTTCATGGCTGTTTCTCAGAGGCAGCTCTTCACAATKCATCCCTTCCTTAACAGGGTGCAAACCCTGCCCCTCCTTCCCTGCCTGTCTCTTCTGAAAGGCTGGTGGCCYTCAGTTTCAGTAACTCAGTCATACATGACAACTKGTCCCACCRTGTTTCTGTGATAGCAATTAAGTTGTAGCTTTCTAATTATACCATGGTTTCCAGCTCATCCTGCTTGTTACCCACACTGCCTGCATTGCTGTAACCTGTCTCTTGAGCTCTTYATCCTTTGGGAGGAGCCCTCTCCAATTCCTTTGGGATGATTTGCAGAGGTTTCCCTGCTTTAGGGCAGTTGTTTCCTGGTTCCTTACTGACACCTGGTAGAACATCCCCTTCCCCACCAAGTCTAGTTTAAAGCCCTGGCTAAAAAGTCCCACCAGCCTGCTCCCCAAACACTTGTACCCCACTTGGGCAGGTGTGCCCCATCTGCTGCTGGCATGTCCAGTTTCTTGAATGCACGTCCCACATCACAGACCCCAAGCTCTGAGCATGGCACCAGTCCTGTGGCCAGTCCTTCATCTTGTCCACTTGTTCACTCTGCCTGGGTCCCAGTGTCCTACAGGTAGAGAACACTACCTGTGTCCMAGATCCTTTCAACATCTTTCAGAGGGACATGAAGTCCCTTCTGATGTTTTGGCATCTGTCACAGCTTCARTAGATCCTACATGAAAAAGCAGGTGCAGATGATAGGCCTCAGATTTTGCCAGGCTTGGAGGCCTCTTTGTGACAAATGGAGGCTCCTGGGCTGGCAGCAAACCTCTGTCTAAAGGCATCCTCTCTTCTGAGTGGCTAGCAAAGCTGTTCTTCATGTTGGAGATTTTTTTTTCCAGCTCATTAGTGTAACTGGAATTAACTGATTATCTTGCTGCATCAAATCCCTGAGTAGATGTGAAGTAGATGCTGTTTCACCCAGGGTGGAATGCAYTGAGCAAGGCTGTAAAGGATTCTGCCATCCTTTACAAACTCCTGTGGTTCTTATTTCAACTAAAATTATATTTTCATTTGCTTTCATTTATTACAAATCTAATAAATGTAATTGAGGAGCAAAGGGAATTTTTTCCTGTCTCGTGTTATGTCACTAAATCAAACAGCCTGTACTCATACAGAAGTTGCAGTGGAAAGCACTGATATAGGCATGCAAGAAGGAGCTAAAATACAGGTTTTTACCTGCAAGTATTGCTTGAGGAGACAGATTTACCTCTTTAGTTCCTCCTTACCTTCTGTCCATTAGAGCAATTGAGAGCAGGGCTGAGCATCTCTGACCAAGGAATGAACACCATTCTGAGCAGGTGTCAGTGTCCCATTTCAAATCAGCAGTCTTTTCCTTCCATCAGCAATACTTTTGGCATACCTCTCCACAGGTTTATAGCTAAGTGGCAGACAAGGAGATACTGCATGAAAATGTCAGAATATTGGGTGTAGTAATTTTGTAAATACATTGTGAGAGCTGTTCAGAGAGGTGRTTGTTTGTCTACTGGGTTAAAAGACTTTCAAGCACTATTGCATTGCTCTTTGTAGAAACCTCTAGGAAGAACCAAGCAGGGGATATGCATAATACCTCATAGATAAGCAATCCCTTTGCAAATATTGTGGAGGCAATTGCAACACAATGCCATACATCCATGCCCCAGGCTACACTGAAACAGCTRTTTGTGAATAAAGAGATCTAAAATGCACTGAATAGTTAAAAAGCTCTTTCCAAGAAAGGATGAGATCAGTCGTCAGTAGGTGTCCAAACACAGAGAATGGCCAACTTCTTTAGCATTTGTCCTCGGAGAGAGTGCAAGTGCATCTTCCTCACCAGCACTGGGGATTTGTGTCCCCTCCCCCTGCCCTCCACTGCTCTCCAAGGAGCCAGTCAGCATCTCAGCTCTCTGCTATGCAGGACAGCTTGGCTTTAACCAGCTTGGGAACTCTGCTCCCTGGAAAGGAGGAGACATTCTGTGCTGTGGAGATGGTGTGTGTGATTTCTTGAGGGTAGGGATAACATTTCCTCTTCATAACTGCCTGGTGCCAAAGGGCAGAAGAAAACTTTGGTAGAAACCGTCCTTTTGGTGTGCAAGGCTGCCACAGCAGGATTTGTTAACCAGGACTTGAAACTCGTCTGGGCTTTGCTCTCAGTTCCACATTTTTCCTGCAGCAGTTGTTGCATCAAGGCCCAGCATCMCTTCACAAGATGGAGTCCTGCCTGAATTCAGAGGGCTGTAGGTAGTGTGGTATTTTTCTTTACTTTGTATGCTGTGTCTGAGCAGCTAGMATTGTGTTGGGTGCCAGACACTTTAGTTATGTTGAAAGCCAAAGCGTGAACAAATGGAGTGGGCTGACTGACTCAGCAGCTGGTTTTCATGGATAGGTAAAACAAATTTATTGTGTAAAGGGTATTCTTTCTGCTATAGAAGTTCCATATGTTTTTCTTCTGCAGTGTTTCTTTGCAGATCTTATTTATTTTTCATTTCTTTCTATTTTTATACAAGCAGCAAGATTTTTCCCCCCTATTGCCAGAAGTATTTTAAGGATGTTCATCAGGTGTTTCTTTACTCTTCATGGGGCTGTTGTCATTTATCCCAGGTCACACTTGGATGCATCCTGGGTAATGTTTCTGAGTTACTATGCTGGTGGAGCTGTCACTGAACCTTACAGCTCTCTGGCCCTCTGGAATTGTAAGTACAGAAGGAATATCTTCAGACTTGTAACTTTGTATTCTGAAACATGACAGACTTAAAGATGTCAGGTTTAAAGATATGTTTGTTTGTCTAATCCCACTGATAATGAGTTAGTTCCCCCCTAAGGAGCATATATGTTCTACCAGTATTTTTGGTGGTACTTGTCTGAATTAATTATATACATTTCAAGAATAATGACAGTGCACCTCACTGCAGTAAGCACAGACAAGGATACTTTTTCCTAGGAACTAATCCAGCACAGATAAGGTCAGTGACTATATGTGGTCTCTCATATCCAGCTGGAATTGCCCCACAAGGCAACCATTAATTGTCATTCACTGATAAAGTGTGTCCTCTGATACTGGAGACACTATGAAATTTTTGTGTCAGATAAGAATAAAATATCTCTCAGTTTCTGCTTCAAAACAGTTCCTTCTTYGCTATGACTTTGTCCATAGAAAATAAGGAACTGTTTTGAAGCAGAAAGTTACCTTTAGATGGCTTTACTTTGAGGGGAAGATCTTTGGTTCATGCCAGTTTTGGCAGTATGGCAGTCATTGCTTCAGTAGAATGAACACCAAGCTCTAGGATCTGAGTGGTGGCTGAATGACATTCACAAGGTGTAAAAAAGTACTTGATAATGACACTAATTGGGTCAGACCAGTGTCCAGCTGYCCAGGTGTTGTGTCTCTGAAAGCAGGAAGAGGAGATGTTATTTAGGAGGCCATACTAGCCTGGTCACTTTCTGCAATTCCCCTTGACTTCCCTCTCACCCCTGGAGCAGTGGTGTTAGGGATGTTAGACTGGAGCCCTGCTTAGCCCTTTCAGGGTCTGCTTATGGACTCTTGGTCCATCAAGTTATCTCATTTTTTTTATGATCCTGCACCTGCAGTTTCCCTCCTCAGCCTTCTGCATCAGCAGGCTCCAGAAGTTCACTAGGTGCTTTGTAAAGAGAACTATTTTTACCACTTTAAAATCAACTGCTTACTGATCTAATCAAATGATCCCTAATTCTAGAACTGCGAAAGTTGTTKAAGACTTCTCCTTCATGATTCTAGAAACCTTACTTATATTCCCTATCTCAGCTAGCTCCTCTTCAAATTGGAGCTCTAATCTTTTTTAATCACTTGTTCTCTCTTAGAGCAGCAATCTGTTTGATTGTTTTAGCTGTCATTGTCTGCCTTGAGGTGCTGGGACCAGCACAGTGAAGARCAGTCAGGAGGGACACCACAGACAGTTCCTCTAAGAAGAGCCTTTAGTCCCTTGTCCCGTGGACCCACTGTGACTGATCCCAAGCCACTGTCTGTTTGTRAGCCATACTGCTTCCCTCTGGCTGAGGGGCTTGGATGGATGCTATTCTGGGGTGCAGAAGGGGAATTTTGTGCACTTTATCTTTCTACATCGTTCTGCTTTCCAATCCAAGATGCCAGAGTTTACCAGGACACAGTGTTAAAAAAATATCAACAGTCAAGCAGACCAGAAGTGAAATATGTATTGACAGATGATCTCAAAAACTGACACTGACTGTAAATAACAAACTGTCCTYTTCAGTCAGCACATGGCTAACCTTGGACACACATACACATCTGTAATRACACCGTTTTATAGATCGTATTTGTTCAAGTACATTACTGCTACAWGAAAGGCAATAGTTTTCAATGAAGCTACCTTGTGTTTCCATATCAAGGCAGTACCAACACATTTACTGCAGATGGACTATTGCAGAAATAAATTTTCTTATAATTATTCCTTGACAAATCTTAAATCATTGCTCTTAAAGCAAAGCTCATACATATGATGAACTGAAGGAAACTTTCAGAACTTAGTTGCCATTAACACAGGCTATCTTTAGCAATTTTTTTGTATTGATGGATTTACCATTTTGTGGTTAAACAATTTTTCATTCTGGAATATTTCTAAATCCACTTTCTGATAGAAATAAAAAAAAAATGAAGTTCATTTTGTATGTTGTGGTTTGGAGACCTCTATATGGAGAAAAATAAATGTAGCAGATATAAATTTAAAGGGGGCAAAACAATCTGATCTGGGAAGAGTGCAAGTTTATTTTATTTCCTTGGTTGTGTAGGAGTCTTGTTAACCAGTATGTAATGCATAGTCATGTAATAAAACATGCTAGACATTAAAAGGCAAAAACCCAGTTCACAGATGTTGTAATGTTATGAGATAATTTTAGGGAGTGAATGGGGTGAAAAGGCTGGATTTGTTAGAGAGGAAAATACCTATGGAGGCCTTTTCTGTGAGCAATACCATGACTTCATTACCATGTCAATTCTGGGAAAAGGCTCTGATTTAACACAGCAGTTGGCTGGATCCATATGGAGCTGATGAACCTCTGAATGAATAGTGAATGGAAAAACTGCTGGAATCTGCCTTCAGCTTTGTTCCCAGGATGACCAATGTAAAAGGCCTAAGAGCAATACTGCACAGATGGTGTAAAGAGGTAAGAAATCTGCAGGGTTTAGTTTACGTTTTCTTATTCTACACTGTTTGGGGTTTTATTTTTTTAATCATGTTTCAGTAACTCCAACTCTTATTTGCTTAAATGTCTTCACTCACAAAAATGTAAGAGAAAGAAAAGCTTTCGGGAAATGAAATTAATTAAAAAAACATATGTAGCAGTAAACATTTACATAAAAATACAATTTAAAATSTTGAATTTTGTACGGTATAGAAGTAATTGAAAGCATAATTATGAAATCTTGAAAAAAAAAAGCTAGTTAAAAGTTTAACAAAGAACTTTGGAATTACTTGCTCAATTCACCCTATGTTGTGGGAATATGCAGATGTTCACATTTACACAGTCATGTATGTCCACTAGGGTTACATGCTTTTATAGTCTGAAGCATCATCACAAGTGCCAATACAGTAAATCAAAAGACTCTCTGGCATTATCTAGTTTCCTTTCTGGCTTTAAAAGTTAGAACAGATGTCACAAGAGAGGACAAAATGGATTTTACCCACCGAGAGAAGCTTTTCTTGCCATCATTAATAGGAGGCTCCTTGAAATGCTAATGTACACAGTTTGTGTTGCCGGGTTTGCATAGAGATGGTGGGAAACAGCTCTGATCCCAACAAAACCTTTTGTTATTAATCAAGAAAATCTGCTCTTCTGAAACAGCAAAGCACTAAAATGGTGTGGCTACTTGCAATGCAGAGATCTCTATAGTAATCKCCAATGAACAAAAATGTAATAAAAACTGTTCAGCAGTTCTACGAGATACGACACATATAGCAATTTATTTGCAGTGATTTTGCATATACACCTTCTACTTTCCTTTGTCAGTTCAGCATGGGTATTTACAGTGGAAAGATTACATCGTTTCTGTATTTTTTCCAAATCTCCACTCTTTAAAAATCTTGTTTAATTTCATAGCAAATCTAAAAAAAAAAAAAACAAGCTTGAGGCAGAAAGAACTTTGAAAAGCAAGCTTTTCTTCTTGGAAAAAATCTTATCACAGAGCATGAGTTTCTGTTCAATTTGATGTTAATACCGTGTAAGAAATTTTTACTTCATTAGAGTATAGCATTATGAGATCCTGTGAACACGTTTTGAGTACAAACATACTCTGCAATATCAGGACTAGTATGCTCTTGCTGTTGCAAATGGGATTTAATAAATTTTAGTAATCTTWAAGAGAAGAGGTTCAGACCCTGACATTGCTTTGTGACATATGACCTCCTACTTTTAAGAAATACCAGTGCAGTTAAATCACAAAGTACTGGCTGCTGTCAGACATTCACTGCCTAAAGGATGCCTCAGCAGAAGCCTTCTTTCCCAAAAGTATTTGGGGTATGAATAAAAGCAAAAAATTTAAGGAAAGCCTGAATTAAAATGTAAATTCTTTGCCTGGCATTACTCATCACTGAAATCTCTGACCCAGTCTCTGATCAGAKTTACATTAAATTCCCTATCAATTCATTGTACACCAGTTCCACAACATATTAACGTGTCTTTTCACAGATTTGTTGTGCTGAGAGTTCAATATATGGGTACAAGAGAATGAATTTGGGATGAAGCATTAGCTCAGAGTTTGTCTCTTTTAATTTCTTTGCCTCTGTGCATCTAAAGCTGATACTTATATGCAGCATTGCCATAGACTATTGAACTTTCATTTCTATGGTGATTTTTCCTAATGATGGCAATAAACAGTAAAAGTAAATAAAAATACCATGCTATAGTTCATGCAAGATTTTTGAGATGATTGTTGTGTAGGCATGGGATAAAACAGTATACGTAGTAAATTAAAAATGGAATATCTATTTGTTCATTGCTTTGTCTGATACAAAAGCCAACAGGAAATAAAGAAGTGGGATAAGAGGAGATATCTTATGTGAAAAAACTTGAGAAAATAWCACCAATTCCATCACTGAGAAGCTGTTTAAGCAGTAGGAAATACTGTAATGGGCAAACAGGGAAAAAGAAAGCTGTAAGAACAACTTTGATGTCACAAGTGCCTTTGGCATTGTAAGMGGTCTAAATGAAATGACCAGGGCTATCTCTGGGTGCTTCCTGCAAAAGGATTATCTGTTCTGTAAATTTTGAAGTATAGAGTTTTTTCCCAGTCTCCATTTTTCTTTCAACTTTACAGTTAAATTTCTGATTTCATGAAATTTGCATTTCAAAGGGGCCCCAACTGCAGGGTGCCAAAGGGTCTCCACCACCTGTGCTGCTGTGAGCACAAGACCTCTCTGCTCCGGTGAATGTGCCCAGATTAACTCATATAAGGCTGCYCTGAAAATCCCAGTTTTCAAGGAGGGGGTGCTGTTCATCCAAAATAACAAGAAACAACAACAAAAAATCCTGCTGAGCATGCTTAGTGGGATAGGATGAAGACTGATCTTCTGAAAATTTTTGATTAGGAGGTCTGAACAATCTTGTGTCAACAAAATACCCTACAGCCCTCTTGACTTAAGAGTACTGACAAAGTAAATCCATTTGAACAGAAAAACACTGGAGGCATATTGTCCTATGTAAAACTTCTATCTACCTGTAAAGTTTCAGTGATTTAGAAAAGGAGGGTTTATTTTTTCAAAAGTGTTATACTTAAAATGGCATCAAAACTTCGCAGAATTTCAAGTGCATAGATGTCAACCAGGCTGAGAAATCTACAGTCTAGCTTCTTTTGCTAAATTATGAGCCGAGATGCTGTATGGTAGTCAGAAATATATCTGTGAAAGGATTTTCAGATAAACTGGTTTCTAAACCAGTGTAAATTCTTCTATGGACATTCAACTTCAATGATTTTCATCAAGGATTAAATGTTAACTGACTACTTCCCTGTACAGTCCCTACCAAATTTTGTTCTCACTTCCTCTGGTCCTGAGTATCTTCACTACATTTGAAGTGGTTATTCTAAATTTGTCCCAGTGTAACCGACCAAAATTTAGCTTCAAGAGCCTCTCAGAGGAGCATTGCCTTCTGTTGTGTGTTTATAGATTTTTGGCTGAGAATCTGGAATAGGTGAGCAGTCCAAATTCAGGTGTGAACTCTTTCTCTACACTGCCTTATAGTGAAATTTCCTTGTCTTGGTTTTTATATACTGAAGGATTGGTGTGAATGTGTATGAAATCAGATCTCTTCGGTTGTGCGTTTGGCAACATTTTGCAGCCAGGTTAGCTAGACAAAGTGCAAGAAATGAAGTCCCACTTCCTACATGGGAATTGCTGTTCCTGGGGSTAAGTGATCATAAGATCAAATTCCTTTTTGTGGGGTAAAAATAATGCTTGCAAAAGTCAGGCTGTATATGTAAATTAGTTTGAGATAGGTCTTCAGTGAGGTTTCTAAAACTAAGCAAGTATTTACTATATGAAGGCCTTTAGGCTTTAGAGTAGTGTATACGGGCAAACAGCAAAAAAAAGGTCAGTAATTTTTTATAATTAAATTGGTCTCCATGTTACTTTGAGTCTTGTATCATTTCTGCTTTCTCTGTATTTTTCTTTAAACTTCCATAGTCAGGTAGCACCCTGCAAACTGCGCTGATTCCAACACCTAAGATAGCCTTATAAACCCTGCGGACATTAAACTACTGGAAAACAGATTGGGTTGGTAAAAATAAGTGTGCGTGTTCTCACAGAACCTGAGAAAATCACACCTTTACTTTGTTAAAAAAATCTGTTTGTGCCACTCCAGTAATCACTTCATAACTGGTGGGAGAGCAGAACATATGTCTCAGAAGTGGTGGTATATAAAAGCCTCTACCTCTAATCCTATTTTCTTTAAGGAAAAAAAAAAGCAACAAAAAACCCCAACCTTTTCAGTATGTCATCTGTAAAATCGATGCCAAGGGTTTTCTGCTTTAAAATGCTAAGACATTTTGTGGCGATTTCTGTGAAACTCCTTGGTTAATCCTTTTGCAGTTTTATTAGCAAGCAGAGTCCTGAAGAAGTAAAGCAGTGTCACGAAGGGTGTTTGAATGGCTTTTGTAGCCCTGCTACAGCTARCGAGTCCTACGTGCCTGCTGTTCCCAGAGCATTTCTTGGTTAGTTGTTTATGAGGTCTGAACTCACCTCTTTTCAAGTTTACCTTTCGGACTCTGTGCCAGTGCAGTAAATRTTAGGTAACGGGATATTTACAGAGGAGTCATTTCCATGGAGAATGGATGGGACCTGAACACTGATCTGCTGGACAGGGGAGGGAAAAAGAGAGAGGCTTCTTTTCTTTCAGAGAGTTGGTTGTTAAATGGTCAGTGGCGCAAATGCTCTAATGTATGGCAAGGCTGTTGCTTGAAACAAATGTCGAAAAGCAACCTCAGTCCAGTGCTGTAAGCACAACGAGGAGATGATGGCAGTTTAATAYGYAGTCTACAGGACAAGGGTRTCCCCCTTTAACAGCATTGAAATCRGTGTGGTGACAGGTTGTGCTTGGGAGGCTTTGGTCCAGCAGTGTCCAAATTAAAATGCAAACTAACTGCTCACATTAGACACAGGGGTCTCGGGAAGGTTGTTTTTGTCAGGATTCAATTGCTCTTTCATCTTCTTTACAAACTCCTTCCATCTCCTCCCTTCTGCCATTTTGCTAATCAGAGAGGTCAGAGGATTGGAGATCCTGCCAAGCCTGTGCTAAGCCCAAGGGCTGTTCACTGATCAACAGGTTCCCCAAATTGCTTCTTTTGTTCCCAGCCATGACTTCATCCTCCTGCTRGTTTTGTGTAGGTTAAGGCTGGCCTGTGCATCTCCAAAAGGCAGCACCTCCCGTGGCACCTTTGTCCTTGGTGCTGTGTGGCTTCAGGTGTGACTTGGATGGATAAATGAAGGAGTGACTTGGTCTGTAAACCACATCACGTACTTTTTATCTTCTTACCAAAGACCTGAGTTCTTTGGTACATRCCAACAAACAGTCCAAGGATTCAAAACTTACCTTTAATATAATGCTCTGTTAAATAAATCTCTCTGAGTTGATACAGAACTCATAACTCTTTGAGAACCTCTAATGCACAGTGAGAGTTAATGGATGTATATTATGTGGAAATGAAAGCATGCACATTGCTGGGTGTATTCATCATTTCTAGGTAGTTATTTATTCAGGTAAGTAAGATTTTGCTAAGCAGCAYTCAGCTATGCTTAACCTTTATTAATAAAAGTAATACTTGGTGTGGTACAATTTTTCAGAATCAAGTCAAAATAGCATCAACAGGAGTAGGTAGAATAGATGTCAAAAGGATGATAGCATTTACATTCTGGTGATGATTATATATTCTAGATGCCAAATCAGATTGCATTATAAAATTCTAAATTAAGAAAATATTGTACCTAGCTCTATGAGCCATTACTTTAAAGCAGATCTGGATGAAAAATAGTGGCTGTTTTGCYTTAGAATAGCTATTATACAGCCTTGCACTCTGATCTTTTCTGCTTCTTTCACTTTGCCTTTGTTCTTACTCAGAGCACAAGAAATAAGTCACCAATTTCTACACACCTTGCATACAAAGAGTACTGATTCATATTTATCAGAGCATCATATAGCCCTTCTTCCACCTCTCCCTCCTTTCAGTTAAATTCTACTAAGCAGTTTGTTTCTGTTTACCCTTGGTGATTTGCAGTACCTWGGAAATTCTCATTAAATGCTAGTGAATAACATTAAAAAAGTAGTAAAGCAGAGCTGTTTGTCTTGCTGTGTCTTTAAATCTGACCTTTATTGTTTAAGTTGCATTTGAAAAAAAAAAAAGTGTCAAGTTGTTGAAAGATGAGTGCATTCCATTATACTGTGCTCAAAGCACTGGGAAAATCCCATTGAGACAGGGACACCAGCCAGTGTTTACAATGCAGCATTTTAAATGCATATTGGAAAAACAATGATAACAACATGAATTTCCTGCATCTAAGATTTCTATAGTTAAGAAAGCATAATTACACCAAATGCCAGGATTTCTTTTCAACAGCAGCCTAGTTCTCCAGTGGTTGCAGTGAATCATGTTGTGGCTTGAACAGGGAATTCTCTCTGGCTGGGCACTGATGCTCCCAGATCTCTCCAGGCACGTGTGTCCAAGCACGGTTGGAAGAAGGGCTTCGAAGGAAATGTGGCTACCAACTCTTGCCTCACCTCTTCTGTGTTTCCTCTGACTCATGCCCTTGTTTTGAGGTGGATTTCCTCTCTGCTTCCCACCTAGTAGATCTATTCAGAAATTCAAACTTATATAAACGTATATAGATACATGACAATTTTTCTTCAGGCTTCTTGGTCTTGGGAAAGATCACAAGAGTTGGATACTACTCAGGCCTGCAGTAGTGGTGGTGGTACTGGAAAAAGATGCTATTTTGCAGAAGGAGAGGGAAAAATAGAAACAAGAGGATCTCAAATAATGAGAGCAAGCTTAGTGTGCAGGAAAACTTGGAACTTTTAGAAAAGGCAAACTGAGTCAACTGGAAACCCAGTTACTATAGTTTTGAGCTTATTTGAATGACATTTGTGAATAGTTTGGTTCCATTAATTGTTGAATAAATGACTCAGAAACACATTTGCCCCTCTTTGATGAGCTTCATGTATGGTTGAATACCCTTTTCCAAATAAATTATTCATAAATTTTGAGCAATCATTGAGTAATTTATTCAAAATATTTTTTTCATTATACACTCCTCTATCCCATGGACTGTGAGTGAAACTCTGACTGTGTTAAAGTTAGTGAAAACATTCTAAATTATTTGACCAATAYCAGAACTTCACACAATTCAAAGTCTATTGAGAACTGCTACATTTACTTGTGGAAYTTTGGTTTAAAATATTAGTGGTAAACTTACCTGTGACTTTTTCAATGTGTAGAAAAAAATGAGCAGGAATTACTTCAGCATTTATTAATCTAATTAATTTAAATTTAAATTTGACTTTGGATAAGTGAATGCACAGTCAAATTGTTTTTTTTTTTTTTTTTGGGATTTCCACAACGTGGTATTTCCTGTCATTTGGAGTCCCAGTTTATGACGAGTGAAATCACTATGACAATTGTTGAACCAGGTCCTGGCTGGTTTCCAGTTTTTAATA
>NW_026623238.1:1031879-1041474 GCF_030028575.1 Malurus melanocephalus
GTTTAACTGTTTTTGTCATTGATCAGATAAAAATTGTTAGGATGTTTCCACAATTCTGGAAATAAGTGTAATTATTTTATTGTGATTTTATTTGCATTTTACAACTAGTTTTGGTAATTATAATACTCCAGCCTTAATTCTCCCTGGAAATATGACRTGAGTCTTCACTTCCTGTCTTAAATTTGTATTGTGTAACTTCATGCAATTAAGGCATGGCTGGCGTTATGCCATTGTTCGTGGGTGAAATTATTCCTATGTAAATACTTCATTTTGTACTGTTAATTGGCAAATGGTATAGAGTGCTTTGGGATCCATCTGGAGAAAAGTTACTGCATATGCTTATGATCATTATTACTGTGTTATCTTGTTCCTTTAAGATACACAACTGCTTTATTTGCTGAGCTCCAGGAGAGTACTTGGTACTGTACAGATATACAAGGGGAAAATGCTACTGCTCCAWGGAGCCTGCAACAGACTTGGCTGAGTGAGACAATAGGTATTGAGCCGTGTGAAATGCATGGCTTCAATATCCACRTTTCTTATTAACGGAGATTTAAACATCTCTCTGTAGCATTATGATTAAGATACTTTGTGGGAGAAATGTGCTGCAAGTGAATGACAAAAGAAGAGAAAAGTAACTTAATGAATAACAAGAGAGAGAGCAAAGCCTGAAAGAGWGGGGCAGAGAACAGGAGGAAGATTCACATGGGGCAATTTAGAGATAGCTTGGAAGAAGGGAAGAGAGGCTGGGAAACTTGTGCTGTTTGACAGATATGATAGAGGGAGAGAAGGGAGTAGTAAAGGGAGATAAGCTGGTAGAGAACAAAGCAGAACAGTGGATTTAGCACTGTGATTTGTATTGGGGAATGTGGGTTGCATAATGGGTAAATGATATCTGGGGATGGAGGAAAGGAGAGGTGAAGATGAGTTGGCGAAGAATAAAACTGAGTAAGGTGTAATTTTGAGAGTCTGTGTAATTAAGAAGCCTGGATAACTTTTTCAGAAAAGAGATCGTTTGAGATAAAGAAAATCCAGGCGTTGATAGTATGATATTGTAGGAAGCGATGATGTGAAATTTCACTGGAAGAGGAAGATTAATTGGCATAAAAGGCTGGGTGGCAATCATTTCAGGAGTTGCCAATTCATTAATTAACTAATGTATTGGTTGGCTTTAACCTCACTCAGATCTTTCTCTAAAGCTGGAAGATTCAGCCAGCCTTTTCCTGAGGTAAAGTAGGAAAAGTCTACTGAAAATTTTTTGTTTCAATATTTTGATGGAAAATAATTTTGTTTTCCTCTGTTGCTCAAAGATGTTGCTCTAATTGAAGGCCCTGATCAATAAGGCATTGAGGAATCTGTGTCTTTGGAAACACATATGGTAAGAAGGTATCTTAAAAATAAGATACCAAACTAGAGCTTGACAGAACTGTGAACAATTTCTGGCTTTCTTTAGGTGTTTGTGGAGGTTTTAGACAAGTCACTATTTCCGTGTCATTTCTTTGTACTTAATGGACATAACAGTTTATTTCTGTTTATCATTCTGTTAATTCATCTGTTTATTGTGTTGAGGTGTCTTTCTATCTTTATTGAAAAGACATGGATCAAAAGGAAACTGTATTCCAATGGATGCCTCACAGAGATGCATATTTTGTATAGGGTTAGTTCATATTTTAATATGTCTGTTCAATGCAAAGCACAAACAGAAATACAGAGTATTGTGTTACACAKCTCTATTTTCACTTCTTTCATTGCCTGCATATGGAGTCAGGTCTGAAAGCTCTGGATTGTGGGTGATCTGAAGGGAATGCTGTTCCCTTGAACTTTGGGACTGCGCTGGTTGTGATCCCGAAGTTAGCCATATACAGGTTGAATATGATCCCACATCAAAATAAAAATGATGCTGATATAGTATGGTAATCTGAAGATTCAAAATTAAAAAGACAGGCTATTGAAATTGTTATCAGATGTTGTGTCTGAAATACCTCCACTTTTCTCTAGGGGAARAAAGGTTGGCAGTGCAGTTGCATGGTATCAGCTGTCAAACAACCTTTTAGGAGAAACTGCTGTATAAAGTTCTTTTCTGATGTGAAGGCTCACACATGAAACTTTTTTGTAAATACAAAAGAAAACATTCATCTTAGCAATAAACTGTATCTTGTGTAAGTAGCTTGTGTAGATTGATGTGGAAGGCTCAAAAAATGAGAAAAACTGTTTCAAGTTTGTAGTTAAGTTCACTTAATATTACCTTGATTAATGGTGGTTTTTTTCATGTATCAGATAATTTTGTGCTAATTCCGTACAACAGTGTCTGCCTAATACCAATCAATAGTAAATGATTTCCTGCTTAAATATCAATTGAAAATCAGTAGTTTCCTGGTTCGAATGCATTTAGTGTCAATATTGCACATGGTGCTGCTCAACACAAGTGATTTGTTTATTAAGTACTTAGCATGCATAGATAGATATTTAAGTCTGGTTTCATCAGGGTAGACTCTGAGAAGTTATTGAATTGTCATGGCTTGGTTCAGTGCAAGAATGTCAGTCAAAATGAAGATGCCATTCTGCTAGACTGAGCATCCCCAGACCTTGCCCGTGACTCACTGGATCAATTATTAGAACAATCTGAAAGGTTTTTTTACTCCTTAGTGAATGAATTAAGCGTATGAAACCCAAATCTACTTTAATGATTTCATTCTGTGCTTGAAGACTATCAAGTTTCTTACYGAAAATCTGACTGTCAAAAAGAGATACTAGTGAAAGGAAGGGTTAGAAGGATTTTTCATGACTGTTTTTTCTTGTGATATTTTGCTATTTTGCTTCCAGTCCATTTCTTTTTGTGAAAGATGAACCAAAATGGCTGACAAAATCATATGCACAAGGCACACATGAGGTGGCATTCTGGGCTGGAAAACCATCTCGCAGCGCTGCAGAGTGCATCATCCCTCTTTCCATATGTCTTTGCTTACTAGTGAGGATGAGTAGGTGTTGAAGTAGGAGGCACTACCTGAATCATCTGAGGGAGTAATAAATTGCCTGGAGAGGCAGTCACCCATCCTTCTGTCTGCAGGTAGACAGGTACTCTGCTTTGGAAGTGCTCAGGTGGCTGTGTATTGAGAAATGTATTTTTTTTGTCTGGCTTTGTTTTCAATTTCCAAACTCCCTCTCCTAGATGATTATACTCCCTTTAGGAGATCTCTTTGTTAGTCTCGAGCGAGACAGATGCTCTGGCTTGAGCTGGTAATAGTGCTGTTTGGGGGCTGACAAGCTGGGTGAATTTGCAGTGTGGTTGTATACATCCTCTTCAGTCACCAGTGCTGTGTGTTTAACTTCTCAATATGTTCCATCTGTGGTAGCTAACAGGGGTATGGAATTTATGACTGCAAAGACTATAACATACCACAATACAGGAGTGCCTCTTGAGCTGAAATGATGTTTTTAATCAGTAMATTAAATGTTGCAGTTGATTGACAGATGGCTCTTTCTATTTTCTGGAATGATTGTGCTTTAACTTAATTGTAACAAGGATATCACATGTTTTATAACACCTTTTACACTATCAGGTAGAGAATTTTAAAGTCCATGTGCGAAGAACACTTCGCAGAACACGGCACTGTGGAAATGCAACCACCTTGGGTGAAATGAGGGGAATTTAGGTAGAGAGAATGTAATTACCCATGCTGGAATTTGGCCAGTACCCTGAGATTAAAACCCCTAATCTTACAAAGAGTACCATGGGATCTCTAATGACCACAAATGGTCAGATCACAATTTTATGTCTCTGGCTATAATGCTTTACAACAAGGGTATTTTCAACTGTATGATGCATTCATTATGATTATGCAGCTAATTTTATTCTCATTGTAATTTCTAATAATAAAGTTACAATACTGCCACTAAAATGTAYGAACAAAATGGTACGACACAATGTTATGTTACATATATTTTGGGGACATATTCTGCTCTCACTTATAGTGGTATCTTTCTTTGAAGCCAATGGAATTCCTCCAGGTTTGTGCTGGAATAACTGACAACAGAAGTTGTCTTTCCAAGAGAGGATTTTTTTATGCACATATATTGTAGATATGTTTGAAAAGTTAAATATTTATATTCTGTCCAAATATGGGAGAGCCTTTCTTCTTTTATTTTTAAAACCATAAAATTGTTAACAGACCCATGAAAAAAGAGTATTATGGCTCTATGTCTGTTGGTTAACCTTCACCACAAAAATTGATCTGTGGGAATTTCTCACAGTGTAACACACTGTATCCAATTCCATAGTTATTACTGTAAACCTATTAGTGCCACCTGGGTTTGCATATCCGCAATGCTGTCCAAGTGAAGACAGATTAGCTCTATCACATGTTATGCCAGAGGGACAGCCTCACGAGGAGCCTGCCCTCAGGGAGAAAAAAAAAAGGGCTCAGACCTTTAATGAGAATACAGTGCTTTATAATAGCATTTGGTGGCCTAGAGATTTTCTGTCAAGTCATTTCAAATTAAATTGGCAGCCTTGCAATGTTCAGCCCATATGAGTTTTTGTGCGGCGTGTATCGTTAGTGTTAAACCAATTCGCGCAGAAGATCAGCACAACATACCGAGGCACTGTTTGCATCAGTCCCTCTTTTWAAGTCTGGGGCTTTTTAAGCTGATGAAAAATGCTTTTTCCAGAGCAAAACCTAACTTTGGCCTGATTTATTCATGTGTAAATTCAGGCAATTTATTTGTGAAATTATTTGTAAATAATTATATTTTTCTATATAGTACAATAATGAAATTAGTACCAGTCTAGGAGTGAACCGAATGACTTTGTTACCAATTAGTGTGACTCTACTCCCACTTCCTTAGGCTGACTCCCACGGAAAGGGTGCAGAATTTGCCACTGAGAACTCAATTTATTTCTGCTACTTCCAGGACTTTCCTTTTTTAAAATGTAACATTTATGTGATATTTTAGTCCTTCTAGTGTCTGAAAATTTAAAAAGCAGATGATACTTAAAGCTAAACTGCTATCATTATGCATGAAGTTTTTTCCTTAAGACTTTCTCACATTTTTCATTCAGGGTTTAGCCTGAAAAACACACATTAGTGTCCTCTTTCTGTGATGTATTGATGGATTATTTTTGTGTGGAACCTGGGTTTGCACCCTCAGAAGTAGGTAAGTACCTTACCCAATGGAGTTCAAGAACTGGGCAGCTGAATAGCTATGAGGATCCCAGTCTGCATTTCCAATTATGGAAAGTCCTAAGAATACCTGCAGGATTCTAAAAGTTCATAAGATATCTTACATGTGATGATAAAGGATGTAGTTTTACAGTTTCTAAGCACAGAACATTATCTGTAAATATTGCACGATAATATTAGATGAAAGTTTGCTATTTAGCTGGTTTGGTAGAAAGTCTAACTGGCTGAAATRAGTGAAAAAGGGGGCAATTTGTGTGTTTGGAGCTACAGGTTCTTAGTCCATTATTGTACCAATATGGTGAACAAGATTRGTAATATAATAATAAAAACAGGTTTTTCTTTTACCAGGGAGCATGCATTTTCCACATTTTCCCAGAAAAGCTCCTAAGATCTTCTGTCCCATATTTGGTATGTGATTTGTAAATCAGGCATGAGTATTACTTTTGTTAGAATTATCTAAGTAAAACTGAAGCACAACAGTCATGAACCAAGTTTGAATTCCCCTTTTTATTTAATATAATCCTTGTTTTGGGATACCATCCAATACTGTGATTTCATAACATCCCCTACCCTCTGTATTCTGTTTTGTAATTGAAGGAAAAGTGATGACAGAAAATCTTCCTAATGTGATCACATTCTTATATGTAACTGTAAAAAGAAAAATCCAAATCTTGCTTCTTCAAATTAGAGGAGTAAGTCCACTTATATTTGGTAGGAGATTTATGCTGCCAGAGCAAGCATGACTTGATCCTGGGTGTGATGTAAGCTCATTTTTTTCCTGTCTGCTAAATGTGTAGTCTTATTTCAGTGCATGTTCCTTGGGCAGAATTTAGCTCAATTTTCTTAACTTGCAGTGCTGGACMAAATTCAGCTGCACTGCAATTTCACTGACCTTTTTGGAGTTACTAAATGATTGTATTTGACCTAATACACTCTTTGCTGAGTGCCATCTTGCTTTTCAGGGAGGTTAACACAATATTTTTTTTTTTTTATTTCTGCACTTAAATATGAGCATTTTTTTCCCTTCTTTTTAATTTCTGCTAGAGGGAGTAGACAAACTGCTGTTGCAAATAGTGCTTAGTAACTAAAGAATACCCACAATTGCCTTGAAATCTCTTTTTTTTTTTTAGTTGAAATAGATAGTAAAATTTCTAGTGACATGAGGATGGCAGGAATTTTTCACTGCTGCACCTAGTTATTTTTATAGTCAGCTATCCTTCCATAGAAGTGGGGCTCAGATCACAATAGAGTGATAACCTGAAGGGTCCAATTTCTTTCCACTGACAGTAACCTTAGGTGATTAAGTCCAAAATAGCTAAAAAAAAAACAAAAAAAACCCCAAGTTAAACACTGAAGTACCTTGGCACTATCTCTAGTGGTGTCTTTGGAGTTCAAAAGCTGGAGTCAGGATCTTTGGTGTGGCTTGAACAAGGAGCATACGATACAAGAAGGTGGATGAAGCTGGGCTGTGGAATTGCCTTAAGCTGAGTGTTTTGGCCTGAGCTCATCTATCAYCATTTCATAGGGTGAATCTTGGCAACAGAAATGCACAAGGATTGGTRACAGGATGCACAAACCTTTCTCTGGATTTGGTAACAATAATGTATGCGATAAGGTTTCCTATGTGTAGGCAACACTGTGCTTACATAAAATACTCATGTAGTTTTTTATGTGTTAAGTATTTGCAGATTTGGGGCTTTAAGCAACAAATTCACACTAGCAGTGTTAGTAAACTTGAGTCTGTGTTTTCTGAGAAATAATTGGCCTAAAAGGACATTATGTTGAATAGGATTTTAAGGGTCTAATTTGAAATTTATTTCTATATGCCAAAATAAAATATGTATTTAATAGATCTTATGACTTGTAGTCAATTGATTTGATCAGTTGCTATTAAGATTTGAGATACTGGGCCTAATTATGTAGTTTTATGAARCTTGTCTCAGTGAGTAAATAGGGGCTTAAGAACATTTTCTCTTTTGGTTCTGAGGCCACCCTGCMATATGAACCCATGTGCAGTAAATGGGGATGATTGGTAGGTTTGSCTCAAAAGAGTCCCTGTGATCCCAGCTAAAGTAACAGTACAAATGCACCCACATGGAGTGATTTCTAACTCTCTTTGTTATGTGACTGCTTTGAAATATTAATTTGCTTTTCTGAGACTTTGTATTTAATTCTTGTGCCATCACTAACCTGTTCAGGAAGAGTCAGTGCAGGTGTGTGGTTCCTGAGAACATCGATCAAAGGTTTCTACCTCTCTGGCCTTGTTATAGAAATTTATCAGCACAAGCAGATTAACAGTGATGATATGAAATGCAGCTGTGTGATCTGAATGTCCTTACTGAGTAGACTTTGATTAGCCAGTCAGCACAGTAGTGTATTTTAAATCATTTTTTTCTCCTTGTGATGTGTATTGGTGTGCCTTGGTTCACTGAACACATCCCTGAGCACATCACCCTTGAATATCACAAATCCACATACTCTGCTCAGATTGCGCTGAGGTTTGTGGTACTGTATAGATGCAAACCAGGAACAACCAMAAGGTGGAAAATAAATTTGAAACTGTCTCACTGAGGAGTGGTACAACAACAGAAAAAAGAGATCCAGTACAGAAACTAGATCCAAACACATTGCTTGTTATTCCTCTGCAATTCGCCTTTAAAACTTCTGATGGTCTTTAAATTGTTGTACTAATGTTTCAAAAGAAATGTAATTTTGCAGAGTGACTTGTCTGGGAATAGAATGAGATGGAACATCTGTCCTCCTGAACTGTTGGAATTGCTTGGCTGGAGCAAATGCAAGATGAAAAAAACGGAGATGAAAAGACAGTTGAAAAAAAATAGGACTTGTTAATCTTTTCTTTAAAACACATACTAAACTTTTCAAGTTAAATTTACTCATACTATTTCCTGCTATTTTATACTACTACATCTTCCCACATAACAACTGAGTTAAAAAAGGAAAAAAGCAAAACTGGTTTCATTACTGAGATAACAGCATATGCTAGGACAATTGAAAAAGCTTAATGCATTTTCTGAGCACAGAAATACAGTTTTGTTTTTTAAAACGATGTGGATGAAAACATTTAGTGATCTAGACTCTTGATTCATATTGTCAGCATCTCAGCTAATTATTATGATGATCCTTATTTTGTTCTAAAGCTGTCATTCTAGAAAATGCACTGGAGTAAACAACCATTAAACCTTCCATGCCAGAAAGCACTTAAGGCTAGTAAAAAAGGTAACATTGTCTTTTAAAAATGTTTTCAGCAGCCAGTAATCTATTTTCATGGTGTTCTGTAAACCCTATTATCAAGGCTGCAGATTCCTACACATGACCAGTCTTCAGTAGTGAACAAAAATGGCATCTAAATCCCAAGTGACACTCTTAAGTACTTGGCAGCAGAAGGGCTCTTCTGAGGAAGATTAAGTTAATGGAAGCGTTTGGGTAACATCTGCATGACTCTTCGTCCTGGTATGGCCAACTCACACTGCCRCAACACGTGACGGAGGATTTCTTCGATTATCACTTAAGAACAAAACTGGCTGAGGTTCCTTTCCATCACCCGTCAGGCTGAGATGCACATCCTGGAGCGTACACGCGGTGCAAACGGGCACAGGCAGGAGGAGTGGCCTGCACGGGCTTTGGAGATGACTTCATAAAAGTCAGATTACTCATTTAATGAAAAGTAAAAGAAATTGGGGGAAGATTTGTTGTTGTAGCTGCTCTTTATTTGTCTTATTTACAGCCAGATATACTGTCTTTTCCAATTGAGTGCTGCTGCAAGCACACAGAGCCTTGTTAATACAGGCGATTAATGCACTTGCCCTTCACCTCAGTTGACCTGGGTTTAAATCTGTTATTTTGTTACAAGTTAGAGGAGTTTATTGGCCTTTCTTTAGCCCCTAGCTGGTGCCTTTCCACCTCGTAAAACCACTTCACAATTTGGTTTGAGTGCTGTATTCTGGTGTGAAAAGACCCAGGTTTGCAGAGCAGGGAAGAGGCCATTCCTGGCTCAGAGACATCTGSGAAGGGGTGTGGGGAGCCCTGTTCGGGGACGGGCTGTGTTGGACTGCTCTTGCTTGTTTCTTCAGACTCCTATTTGAAATCAGGGAGATCTTTCTTGTCTGCATAATGCAGCRTTGATTTTCATGCCTAGGCTGAGCAGAAGTTACCAGGTTTCATTTTCCATAGGACTAATATTAAAAAAAGAAGGATGGGGGAACATGGAGGAGCCAGTTATACCAGTGCTAAATGGCACTATTCATATTTTTTGAGATTTGCTGACAATAAGGACAGAGTGGAATAGAAATCTTAAATTCTACAAAAAGGCTTTTATTTTCTATTGGGTATTCCCACTCTTTCAAGCCCCTTTTCCTTTTCCTTTTCCTTTTCCTTTTCCTTTTCCTTTTCCTTTT
>NW_026623238.1:1041483-1044780 GCF_030028575.1 Malurus melanocephalus
TCCTTTTCCTTTTCCTTTTCCTTTTCCTTTTCCTTTTCCTTTTCCTTTTCCTTTTCCTTTTTCCTTTTCCTTTTCCTTCTCCTTCTCCTTTTCCTTTTCCTTTTCCTTTTCCTTTTCCTTTTCCTTTTCCTTTTTCCCTTTCCTTTCTGTGATTTTCATCAACAGCTACAGGGGGAACCTACAAATCAATGCAAGCTCCACAGAAGTGCCTCCTCCACTCTACTTCAAGATCTGGCTAATTGGAAAAACATCTTGAATTACTATTCCAAGATTTGGAAGAAAAGGTGACAAATCACTGCAAGTTTGAAATGAGATCCATCCTGAGAAAAGAGAAGAAGCTCTATTTTTTTTTTTTTTTCATAGCAAATGAGTCTTTTAGAGGAAATTGGCATTTTCCAGAAGAAAGCCTTGGAAACTGAATTTGAGATTCATGTATACCAACATAACACTCAGCATTTTGGGCAGTTATACAGAAAAATAAAGTTTGAAGAACATAAACCAGCCTGAAATTAAAAAAGATAAAAACAATTCCAGAGTTTCACATAAAAAAAAAATCAAGGAAAATAATTGCTGTGGCCAAAATTTACTATCATCTTACCATTCAGGTCTGAACACTAGAGAAGTGAAATTGAGATCTATCTATTGAAATTTACTGTCTTTTTCCTCAGCTTCAAATTTTAGTATTACCATAAGAGACGTCAACTAGTTGTTAATAATTACCAGAATGTATTCTTTTTTCTTCAAGGTATGTGTTCCTAGAATTTTTCCAGATTTTGGTTAGGTGAAGGACTATTTTTTCACTGCGATTACATTYTCTTTAATCTCTTTCAAAGGAAAGGCACTGGCACACAAAGATTGATTTTGCCTGCAGATTTCATCTTTGACTGATGTTTTGTGTTTTAGGATGTGGTAGACATCCACTGTAGAACAGCACACTGGTTTCAGATGTGCTTTCCTTTTTGTTGCTGGTTACCATTTTTTTTTTTTCTTTTTCTGTAATGCCACTGCCCCGGCAGCCTTGTGGAAAGAGACAGTGAGAATCTGCTTCAGGGTAATGTCAGACAGATTAAAGTAAAGAGCTTTTCTTGTGTTAAATTAACCTGCTAGCATGTGTAATAGGAATGAAGAGGAGCTCTGCGCCGCTGGTAGCTACCTCTGGCAGAGGGATGGTGACAACCAGCTGAAGGGGGACCCTCTAACAGGGGTTTATTCAGCAAGCAATTGACCACTGCTTGTAAAGATTTTCAGTGTTTATTCCTTGARGTTGCTTCCATTGATGACACTGTTTAATGTGTCAGCAAATTGCAGTGCTTCCTTGGGTGGTAGGGCTCAGGATACATCACAGGGCCCTGGCTTTTCCAATTAAACGTGCAGTGAATTAAGGAGTTTACATTTCTTGAGRATGAACAGATGAGTAGATGAGTCTTATGAACTGGTCTAGCAAAAAAAAAACCCCAAACCACCCAGATTGTATTAATAGCAGATTTTATTTTGTAAACTTCACTAAACTTCTGATCCTATTGACCTACACACTTCAGTGATTGGACAGAAAGACAAGAATACTCTGTTGTTAAACCAGAGTCTGCTCATCGTAGTCTCAGCAGTGTCAGCATGGAAGCAAAGCATCTTCTCTGGGAAATGTGGTGAGGATGGAGGTATGAGAATTGGTGGGGCTTGTTGGGAAGCTGGGTGTTCTCTCAGTTGCAGACACAGTCTCAATCCCAGCTCATAGTCTGCACTTCTAAAGGGTGAAGTTTGAAATCTCAGATGAGATTCTAGGCCTTTAGTTTGGTGACTGAAATGTAAAACTTGTAAGCTCCGAACAGGAGCTCCAAACCTGGCAGTACTGTGTGTTGGCGTTGGCCTGAAACCTTGCAGATGAGTTTAAAATGATGGTTGTAATAAAAAAATGCTGAAGACTTCTCATGATCTAAAAACAACACCAACCTTGTTAATCTGTCAAAAAGGACATTAAAACTGGTGCTTTTCAGTTTCTGATGGAATATGTTCCTTGGGCCAGATCTYTAGGTGCTGCAGACAGTTGTGCTGAAGTCGAGAGAGCAATGGTGGTTTGCAACAGCTGAAACTTKGGGTGCCTGTGTGTGTATGTGTGTTGTATGTGGCCTGGGTATTTACTGTGGGGCTGGATTGCACGCAGGGGATCTGATGGTAGTGTGCCAAATGGAGAAAGAAAATTCCCTTTCTGTGGAATGCTGTCAAAATCTTGCTTTTGTACTTTGAATCATCAGGACTCTAGCTGTCAGGCTTGCAATTGTTTAAAGATGTCATAAATATTTCTGATATTCTGTTAAATGCAGTCTGCTTTGATTACCAAATGTAGCTTGAGTATTGCACTCTGGGGGGTAATGATAATATTGATTTACCTATGTATAGGGTCTAGTATATCAKTGTTATCAGACATGACTTTATTTTAGTAGAAACTTTACAATACAAATCTAATATGATGGTTTTATRTGATCTCTGGCTCTGGATGTTGGAAATAGGTTGCAGCTTGTGTCGTAATGGTTTTGTTTAACACAGCACATGCCTTTTCAAAAGCACTTGAGGTGTAACCTTTGCTCAGGATTTTGTTCTTACCCACAAATGGCCATTTTAACAATGACTCACAAGAAACTTTTTGAAATATTTCAGAAACCTGTTGCCCTAACTTTGATATTCTTGTTTGAAGGTCAGCCTTTTAGAGGCAGTGAGCTGTGTCGTACTGTCTGAAGGATTCTGCAGAGAAACTTCCTTCTGAACAGGATTCAGAGTGRCTTAGGAGAAAAAAAATCTCTTACCTGCTATCTGTTGAGAAGTGACCCTGCTGTAACTCATTTTTTGCTGCTCCTAATATATCCTCAAGGGAGACAAAGCCTTTGCTACAAGCCTGTCAGCAGAAAGTGGATCCACAGGGAACTCTGTTACATGGTACAGTCTGGGGCCCAGTTTAACTTTTYTTCATCTTTCTAGCAATCCCAGAACTCTTCAGAAGTGTGGGTGGAGATCTATTACACATGCTTACTATGGTTACTCGCCATGAAAAACAGTGTGAACGGCCAACACAGGCTCCAGGTGGTGGATCAGCATTAATCATAATAGACTCAGGGGCAGAGGACTGGCAAGACACCATGAGAAATGGTTGTACATCCATCCCCTTGAATTCCATTTCCTCCCACAGGGGATAGGGATATGGAGGTGCCARTGCCTCCATCTTCTGTTTCCAGCTATCATAAACCGTGATATGTACGCATCCTTTTGTCTGCAGGAAAAGAGTCTACGACATAACCCTCTGCTACA
>NW_026623238.1:1045056-1065483 GCF_030028575.1 Malurus melanocephalus
TGGAAGGGAAATGGTTGGATATGGAAGAGAAGCAGGAGTGTTCAACGTGTTTGCAGCACATTCAGAGCAGGCCTGTTGTGTGAGATACAAGAGGTGAACCAAGCAGCAGGAGAAGAAGTTTGGGCTTGTGGTTGGCCTTGYGGCCGAGCTCTTCAGCTGCCAGAGCAGCTGCACAGGCAGCAGGGGCTGAGCTGGCTGTGAGGAGATGGGGAAGTAGACGGGCTCTGGTCAGTGCCCATCCCTCCCCCTTCCCTCCTTGCAGAGTTGTGTAGGGAGCTCTTTTGCTCAGAGGATGTTAGGACACAAGTGATGCCTCCMCTGAACCACAGAGAGGAACAGCTACCAGAGTTGCTGAAATAGGGACTGTTAGATGCTGTGAGAGCTTGCCGCACTTCTGGAACATTTTCTGCACCCCATCCTCTTTCACTGGAGCTCGATCTTTCTCTTTTCTGCATCTTACCACTCCCTGCAGTCCTTTCACTTCATTTTTGCTCCTGTCTGTTCTGGTTTATCTTCATCTCTCCTGACCTATTTCTCGTTAAATCTTTCCTTATCAGTCACTTGTTTCTTTTAGTTCCACACACCCAGCTTTATCTAAARCCTGTTAAGAAAAAAAAACCACGTGTGGACCTCCTCTGAAGTTGTTTCTATCACACAATTTGCTGACTGTGGTACTGCCTTTCGTCCAGCCTTTTCTCCATTTTTTGTTTTGGCTGTGAGAGCTCCAGGCAGATCTGACTGCAGCTCTGTGTGCACCRAGCCTGGCGAGAGCAAAGGCAGACACTCACAGTAGTTCTTAGGCACTGATGTTGCAAACAGAATTAACAGCAATTTGAGTGGATGCAATTGCCAATGTGAGCACAGACTTAAAATGCAGCTGTGGGAAAGTTAAATCTCCTGGTGTCTGATTGCTATCTGTAAAATAATACTTTTCTTCTAGGCTTTAAATGAGAATACATGGCTAAAAGTAAATTGTTTTTTTWAAATCTCTTTCACCATGAATAATAATCTGCGTGATTAACAAGAGAAATTAGGTATGCAGTTTTTGAGTAATAAATTTTAGGCTTACCTATCTACTTCTCAGATGTTACATGATTCTACAGTGTGATGCACTGATTTGTCACTCTTGTATCCACATGTGCACACAAACATATTCCCTTTCCAGTTCTGTTGCTGCTTCTCCTTTGGAGGATMCCACTGGAAAATTGCAAGAAAGAGGCATCTGAGAAAAAACTGTTGCAAGTTTAATATCCTCCCACGGACTTGTATCTTTTGTACCTGAGCAGGTGGGGAAAGAACAGCAGTGGCTACACATGTATGTACATATGTTCATAAAAGTAGTAAACTGGAAACAAGGCAATGGTGGGAGCTTGTTGCTGTTACATGAGCCACTCATACAATAGTAAAGATTCTCAGTTATGGAGAAGTGCAATGAGGGTATGGTAGTTTATGATATAATCATGCATAGCTCAAGGAAATATAATGGGTCTTCTTAATTATGGATCACAAATATATTTTGAGGTACTGTGATTAAAAGCAGTGTTGAAATATAATGCATTTCAACAGAACTGTTCTAATTTGCATGGTTGACTGGAAGACCTTTTGTGGCCAAATTAATTTTGCAATTCATTAAGTTAACAAATCCAGCACAGCAAAGCTCATGCATCACAAATTGCAATTTTCCAGTATGTTTTTGCAACAACATTATCTATTTTAGTTATTTACAGTGTTTAATGACTTCCTAGTTATTCTTTGTAGCACCTGTTTTAAGAAAGGMGATGAAAACTTATTCATAGAGGCTGAAAGGGGTCAAACATGTGGGAATGTTGGGCAGAGATGAAGTTAGGGGTCCCTTTCTTCTCTCACCTGCACGCTGGCTGCTTGCCACTGCTGTCTAACTCAGCCTATTGTCTCTTCTCAGAGGTACTGGAAAAGCCCCTGAAACCAGCACTGTGGCTTAATTAGGGACTATTTTAAAGAGAGACGTTGTTTGTATTGCATGGTGTGCAGAAGAGTGTGACTTGTTCTATGCTCTTACTCTAAATGCTTGATAGTGGCCAAATAATGGATGAAAAGATGTTTTCTTTGTAAAGCAGTGTTTACAAATTTGGAAATAAGGTCATTGTAAAGTAAAAGTAAAGATCTCTAGTGTTTGACAGAAGGTAAATTTGCTCAAATGAGACAGATAAGGTTTCAGATGACACAGCTTTCAAACACCAAATTGTCAAGCAGATGTTAGTATTGAACATGCTCGCTGCTATGTGAAAAAAACCCCAAACCAACAAACCTTACAAACAAGCAACTTGGTGAACAAGAAAGTCTCCTAAGCATTGTGATGTGACTGTCTTATGGTGGTGAAGGGTCTAGTGAAAACGTCCTATAAGGAGCAGCTGCAGGAACTGGGATTGTTTAGTCTGGAGAAAAAGGAGGCTCAGCGGAGACYTTATCACACTCTAAAAATATCTCAAAGGAGGTTGTAGTGAGGTGGGTGTCAATCTCTTCTCCCAAGTAAAAAGTGATAGGATAAGAAGAAATGGCCTAAAGTTACACCAGGGATTGGCTATTATGAAAAATTTCTTCACCAAATTGATTGTTAAGCATTGGAACAGGCTACCCAGGGAAGTGCTTGAGTCACCATCCCTGGTGGTATTTAAAAGATGTATACATATGGCWCTTAGGGACCTGGTTTAGCCGTGGACTTGGTAGTGTTAGGTTTATGGTTGGATTTACTGACCTTAAGGGTCTTTTCCAGCCTAACTGATTCCCTGATTCTATGTAGTTCCCCTTTTTTGGCCTGATGGATCTGAAATCTTCACCCTCAAGATTGTCAGGGGACCATGTGGATTTCCTTTGAGATTAGCACATATGATTATATCTTTTTTTTTAATGCCCAGCAGTGCAGCATTTCACCACTCCCTCTCACCAACAATCCTGGCAGTGCTGGATTTTGTATCTCCTGCTATTTCCGGCAGCTCAGGCATACACACTTTGCACGTGTGCCAAAGCCAATAGTTTTTGCTATTTCCAGTGTGTTGGTTGTTGACTTCATTTTCTCTCTGCTTAATACTTCACTGGCATTTGGCACTGAGGGCTTGCTGTACAGAGCGCATCTCCTTGTACAGAGCAGGTAGAACAGGCTGTTTAACCTGTCCTTCCTCATGCTGGACAGACATCTCTTTTCTGGAAGGGAATTCTCACCCTCTTCTGCTTCAATCAAGGCTCTGTGCTGATATATTACTCCTCCTTCCTCCCATAGGGAAGTTGGTGCTTCCCTCGCCATCGGGCTCAGCTTGGTGTTTGGTTGCCTTGTGGCTGTCACCTGAAGTCTAGTTGTCTTGACAAAAAACAAATCTTGTTCACAACCAATGCATGTATAAAATAGAAAATAGAGCACGCATGCCCACGCTAATAATTTCAAACATCAGGCTTAGCTAGCGCCTAAATCAAGGTAGGTCCAGTCTTAGTAAAGTTGTTAGGAGACAACATGTACAATCCATTTATGCTGCTGCCTATGTTTGTGCACCTCTTCCTCCACCAAGGGACCATCCAGCTGGCTCTCTCAGATAGTCTGTGGCTGCTGAGCCTCTCTTGTAAAGATCAGAATCTTGCAGTGGGTTGGTTTGGAAGGGACCGTTGTGGGTCATCGGGTCCAAATTCCCCGCTCAAGCTTGTGCCATCCTAAAGCACATCACACAAAATYGCATCCAGACAGTTCTTGATTATCTACAGTGAGGGAGACTCCATAAGCTCTCTGGACAGCCTGTGTCAGTCACCTGCATGGTAAAAAAGTTTTTCCTTATAGTGAGGGAGAAATTCCTCTGCATCAGTTTCTGCCCATTGCCTTTTGTCCTATTGCTGAGAAGAGCCGGGTCCATCCTCTTGGCACCCTCCCTTCAGACACAGACACAGATAGCCTTTGGTGTGGTCCCCACTCAGTCATCTCTCCTGTGTTGGAACAGACCCAGCTCCCCAAGCTTTTCCTTGTACTGGGGCCAGTATTACTTGTCAGATACCACCAGTCTCAGAAGACTTGAGAGAGATCTGTAACACTAGGAACAGGTATGAGTGTGCTTGTGACAGAGCTTAGGCATGCCATGCAGCCTGGACCACATCCTCTTCTGGGGAACACTGCAGAGAAGCTGGGATTTGCAAATCTAGCGCAACTCTACTTCTGCATCCCAGATTAACCTGCTGCAGCTCTCACCTTCTTTCTTGTTAGTACATCTGTTTATATTTTGGGGTGTGTGAAGGGGAACAGCCAGTATCTTGGTTTACAGTAGTGTGAGGAAAATCTATTTAAGTGTCTGAGGAAGGAACTGCTGGTTGCAGGTGTTCATGAGAGATGTGTTCCTCTTCAGCTCTGCGCCCCTGGAGGGGAATTCAGCAAAAAGGACCTGCATGTGGAGCACAGTCCCTGACTTCCCCAAAGCTATCTAAACACAGCACAAGTGCAGGTGGGCCCTGCTGTGCTGAGGGTGTGTCCCCCCAGAAGAAAAGAGGCTTAGATGATGTGTTCCCTTTATATATGTTAACCTGTGAATTTTTTACCCTTTTCTTTATACATAGTTTGTGCTGGATGTTTGTGGTTCAGATCTAAGGATTCTTTCCATTCTCAACTCATATACTGAAATTTTCAGGACAGTGAAAGGTCCTGAAAATAGGTAAATAATGAATGAATAACAGGGAGTAGTCCAGCATGGTTATCAYCTACAGACTGCTGGCTTCTGACTGGCTGTAATTTGTCCACTTTGACTTGATAAAATCCTTGAACCCATTTAGAAGTGTATGAATAATTCGCTAAAAATACTTTTTGTTGCTTTCTTGAAATTAGACATGCCACTAGTTCCCTGTGCAGATGATGTGTTTACTCTCATGCTTATGAGCAATGCATCAGGCATCACTCCTTTACATACTCACAGAAATGTTTTATCTCTAGTGAAATATGTCACCTTCTTTCTTGAGCTGAATGTTTCATTCCTCTTGCTCACAGATCTAATACCACAGTGAATTAAATGTATTGATGAATCAGGATTGAAATCTACAGTGAATATGATTGCTTAAAAATAATTCCACCAGACGCAGTTTGGAGATGTCATTTTCTGTGGGCACGTATGCTCTATGTATGGGTATATAAAGCAGCGTGTGGGAATGCAATGCTATTTTACTCGTAAATGGAGAGCAGAATTTTATTGGTCACAGTAAATATTTGTTCAGGGAAAAGGAGTGTAGGTGAGAACAATCCATATGAAAAGAAAGCAGGTTAGTACGCAGAACACTGAAAATATTGTTCAAGGACAGTTTATCCTTGTGGAAAATATGACCCCCTGTAAAGCTGCTGAGTCTGTTTGCAGATCTTTTCAAAATAGAGTCCTTGCATTTGCCATTTTAGTTTGTTTTGGCTGTTGGTGTCCAAACTACATTCCTAGCAAATTGCATGAAGTGCTTATTCCATTATTTCTATTGTTATGTTTCTCAGTAGAATGTGGTTATCTTTAGCTAGTGTCATGCTTTAGTACATTAGCACTAAAATGCACTGATGATATTGCAAAGAGAGTGTGAGGCAGCTGACATTGAACTGGTACCTTGTATTTGTCTCTGAAGATTCCTAAACCAGACGTTGCTTTCAGCTTAAAACGAAGAAAGAATATTTGCATTTCTTCATAACCTGGTCTCCTCTTGTGAAACTGTGACCTGTGCCAGTTCATATATGTTCTGCTCAAACTCTCTCCAGGTGCTGGGATGTGCTTGACTGGTCCTAACTGGTTTTTGGATGAGAGGTACTCTAATCTGCTCTGAATTTTATTTTGCATGGCTTCAGTTTTCACATAATGAGCCAGTTTTATCTGTCATGTGCACAGTTCTGCTTTCTTCACGTCCCAGTTCATAATTTTGTTACATGCCTTTTGTCCATAGAAAATAAAGGAATCACGGAACTGAAATTGAATTAGACTCAAAACGTGCTTGAGTTTCCTGTTTTTCTTGTATTAAAATACTTTTTCTATTGAGACCCATCATGCGGCAGTTTCCTAACCACAACCACAGGGACTACGAGAACACTGAGTTTTGCCACACGGCACAGGGGAAGGAGCAGATCTGGAAGCAGACTGGGGATGTGCTGGGCAGAGCAGTGCGGGGAGGACGCTGTCCTGCACTGGCAGCTGCCCTCCTGCTGCTGGACAAACGAGTTATTTTTGTCCTGGACACTGGCAATGACTAGGTTTGTGGTTCACCCCTTGTCCAAGTCAGATGTCATCCTCCTCTTTCATCCTCTTTCCCTGCTGTTTTTTCTGCTGCCCATTCTTTTCTCTCATCTCATATTTTTTTTCTATCCTGCTTCAGTCCTCCTTCTTTCACTCTGTCCTCATTTTTTCTCCTTTGTTAGCTAAACAGAACTACTGAAATGTAAAGCCTGACCTCTCCTAAAGGGGGAGGATGTCTTTTTAAATTATGCACCTGCCTAGATGTTTTCATCATGTAATTGCTACAGTCACTATTGGGAACACAGCCCCTTTAATACCACCACTAAAAGCCTTTTGATTTAAAAGGATGTCTCAGTTTTATGGCCTTTCTATGCTTCTGGTAGTATCTTTCTGCAAAGCCTWAGTGGAGAGACAAAAGAAAGCAACGCAAGACCTGCCTCCAGCAATATTTCCACAGCCCTGTTACTGGGGAGGTCTGCTCACACTGAGGTCACTGCTAGTAGAGCTCAGTGCTGAGTGAAAAATACATTTGAAAGTTACTTTATTGTAAGACTAACTGCTCTATCACAAAAACCAGCAACATTCCTGGGGTTGTGGGAATCAATTCTACTGCATTCCAACCTGGGATGTCCTTCTGACACATTTTTTTTCTGTGGAAACACTCATAAAGTTGGCCATGGTACTTGGAGATGAGTTAGACCCTTTTGATTACAGCTCTTTTGAATCCAGMCTCTCTCCTTCCTTTGTTCCAAGAAGGAGGTACTCTGTCTCTTCAGTCTTACATCCTTTAGTAAACTAAAGGATATTTTAGATATCTTGCTGTTTGTTTTGGATTAAGTGGTGCTGTTTAGGGAGTAATGTTCTTTTTGGTGTGAATGGGAGGAGTGGAATTTGTAGTTCCCATCTCAAGAAAATAGATACTTTCACAACAGATAAAGAAGTGATTTTTTTATATGTAGGAGAGGGAGGCCTGCTACAAGATCAGAATTTTGGAAACATCCCAGTTTAAGGCAGCTGTGATTTGGGCATTGATAAAACCCACTATTCTTAATTGTAATAAGAGAAACCCCAGCCCCCAACCCACTTCTCCCCCCCAAAAATGTGATGGWATTAAATTTGCAATGATTTTACTTGTATTGACAAATTATTTAATACAAATTAATCAGATCCTTAATTCAGACACTAATTTGATGATCCACCCAACACTAAAAGAAAGGCCGTTGACTATTTATCCATCATCTCATATAGAAAACAATCACACTATTATTGATTTGCATACTTTCTGAAGTCAACGATTAATACATACATGCCTTTCCTAAGTTTCAGGCCATCAGTAAAGCTTGGTGGTCTTCTTGCAYTAACATTTTGGTCTATTTTACTATGCATAGAAAAATAAAACTATGTTACACAATTAGGTAAAACACCCTTGTTGTGTTCAATACTCATTTTCTGAAGGTATCAAATGCAACCTTTAATTAGTATTTAATCTTTGGCCAGGTGTAGTTCCTTGAATAAGCCCTAATAATATTGCCAACTTCCAGTTTTCTTAGAGATATAGTTTTGAGTCTATTTGCTTGTTTGTGGTCATGTCTAGAATAAACTATTTCAGTGATAAACCTAAGAAAACCAGGAGGAGTATAATCTCCTAATAGCACACAGAAGTGTGGCCTGCCCTGGATATTTTAATGTGCTCTCTCTCCTTATTATATTTGCACCATGTCTTCCTTATTTACTTTTAATATGGGCTATCAGTTTGCTCCTTAAAAGCCTCAGCTCGAGGCTGTGCATGTTGACTGTACCTGTTGTTATGGAGGCCTTTTCTACCAGCACTGTCTTCCCCTGCTGTCAGATCTCCCCCCACCTATTCATTCCTCCTGCTTAGGGCCTGTTTGACACTGCTGTAATGATTCCCCTTGGGAGATGTACAATTGCATTTCTAAGTTCCTGCATGTCTCCTGCTTTTTAATGTTTGCTCCTGAGTCAGCACGCTCTGCATGACTGACTGGAATAGAGTGAAAATTTGAATAAATTTGATATCTGATCTCTGGATTATATTGCTGTTTGCTTGCAGAGAAGAAATGTGCCTCTGCAATGCTTCAGGAATCTTATATTCTCACATACAATTAGGCTGCAGCATTTTGGGTGCCTAGTATTTCTATTTCCTAATCTTAGTAGTACCTAACAATTTTTGTTAGAAGTAGCCTGATTTTCACCCAAGCTTTATAGTTAAATGCAATGGATATGTATTTTTTAATCATGAAGCAGCACTTTTGTTGGATAGTTCAGGTTGTGCTCCAAATTGCATTTGGTCATAAAATATGTGTCAGTGTGAAACTAGACTTGTATGCTGGCAGAACAATGATCTCATAGCTAGACTCTGGGGTAAAATTAGTTTTGGGCAAATTTACATTTTTAGAGGAAGGATGAATGCTTGTCCCCTGTGTCCTAAGAAAGGTTATTTCAGGGGATCTCTGGATTCCACAAATGTTTCTGGACTTCATAATCAAATTATTGCTTTCCTATAAATAGTTTGGGGGATTAATGTTTTTTCTGCTTCAGCCAGTCATGATGGGTTCAGCTACGCTGCACACACAAGCTTGAATCCTTACATTACGTGTTGGTAATTCTCATTCTGTCATATACTGTGGCAGAGAGTGATGCAATCTATCAGAACCTCTGAGCAATTATCTTCTTTTGGGCTGTATGTCTTTAGTAGTCCGGGTAGCAATTACCCAATCTGAATATTTGGCAAGTAGTTTGTAATTCCTGTGGAGAAAGCATATGCAAGCCTGGCTCTGACCTGATTAACTTTYTTAGTTCCTTGACTTTACCATGCTGTACTGCACACCTAAGGGGAGCTAGCATGTTCCCAGGTACTTGTGTCCTGAACAACATCAGTGAATGCTAATCATCCCTTCTGGATTTGGTGCTCCCTTTCATCTTGGGCTGGCTACATCCCAGGTGGGTGCAGCTTCTGGCAGCATGCCCTACAACGTGGGTGTTGCTCTCAGAACAGAAGTAGAGGACTGCCAGATGTCCAGTGTCACCTGCCTGAAGGAAATTTTCCTTCCAAATCTCTRTGTGGATTGTTTCACCAGGTGACTGCGCTTGTTGTGGTCTGCCGATGTGACCATGTGACAAAATGCACTGCTGGCTTCCGTGTTCAAGGGAAGTGGAATTTAACTTGCTCAGTTGTATTTTGCAGCTGCAAAGAAGGAAAAAAATAGAAGTAAGAGTTCAGTACAGGATGGACCAGCATGTGTCTTATTTCCTGCATTCTGGCAGCACACTTAGGGAGGAGGGACRCAGCACCCTGGCAGTGACTATGGGCCAAATTTTCATGAGTTCAAGAGCAGTCAAGAGTATAAAGAAACCTCAAGTATTAGGATGGTTTTAATCCCTAGGTGACCAAAAGACCTTGTATACAGAAGGCTGTTCAGTTCAAGCAAATCATGTTCATTTCACGGTGCTCCTTTCTCCTGCTTTCCAGGGGTGCTTGTAGATGGTCTCACAGTTTTCTAACTGTCTCCAATATTTTTTGGACAAGCTTATCCTGTTCATGTTTGCATGTTGTCAGACTTGGGTGAGATAGAAACATTGCTTGAGGGCTAATTTCCTGCAGCATCACCTTCTCATTCAAGGCTCCAAACTTCTCGCACAAAAATATATCCATCGTCACTAATATGAAAGGTCTGTGATGGTTCAGTATGTTCCTTTCCTCAGCCAATCACATCTGTCTGATGTGTCCAATAGAAGGACTGGTTATTCTTGACTCATCAAATGAGATAGCTTATGTTATTTTGAGTTGGGCTGTCAAAGATGGCCCTTGACAAGACTTGAACTTGTTCTCCCTGAGCTTAGTGGGGTGGTTTAACTTCTCATCTCTAGACAATAAATCTGGTAGTCAGAGGCACAGCAAGGAGGTACAAGGAAGTTCTTTTAATCTTCACGCAACTTCATGGGTGAGGTCAAGTTCTTACCCTATGATTCACCAGCAGATTTCGTCAGGTTTAAGAGGTGAACATCGGCTCCCTCATGCTTCTTTGTCAGTTCCCACATATCAGCATTCCTCTCCATCATGGCATAAGGCAAATGGATGTGACTCACACTTGACAGGTTTCAGGTAAAGCAGAAATCAGAACATAAGAGATTTAAAGGTTGTGACAGTGTTACAAGTGGTGGGTCACTTTTCTCCATAGGGAATCTGCTTAACTGCCTCAGAATGTTCCAGAAAAGAGCAAAAAAGAAGGATAATAAGGAAAGGAAAAGGCGGTCCCATTTTTTGTCATTACTACACAAAGCTGAGCTGCCAGGTTAGTTAAGATCTGCAGGGAGATTGTGGTTAGTGCTRGTGGTTGACAGGGCGCCACTGCATTCCTTGCAGTGAGACTGAGGCCAGCACCATTACACACCATGAACTCTGAGGGGTCACCAGTAGCACAGATTGCCAACAGGGCAGGAAAACACAACAGAGTTGTTGATACCTAGAAAAGGTAAGCTTTAGTGACAGTCTCACTGTTCTCTCCACAGCCATGACCATCCCTGGAATATTAAAGTGTCAGCATGCCTGTCTGCAGTCTTCTCTGTCTGTAATAGAACGGTTGTTGTCAAAAGTAGAAGAATGAGAATATTTGTGGGGTTTTATGGTTTGGCATTGGTCTTTTCTTTTTTTTTTTCTTCTTTTTTTTTTTCCTTTAAACTATAAATTTCCTCAGTTCCTTTCTTCCTTGTCTTTAGCAACAGGCTGTGGGTCATTAGAATCAATAACTCAGATCTCTCTCATGCCACACCTAAACTAAATTGTCAATAGGAGGTGTTGTAGAAGATTCACACATCATTCCAGCAACTGTAATATCTGTTGGGAAATGCAAAAACACCAGGTGCATAGCTCCTGGATAGAGTTTCCATTTACTTTACCTGGGGCTTTTCTGTAACATGCAGCAATGTACGTCACATGCAAAAAAAAAGTAGGTGGAAGGTTCTTTCCAAACCACATTGACTGAAAGAATGTACGTGTAAGGTAAGCTGCATGCTGACATGCTYGTGTGTTCTGCAGAGGAAAGGGTTACCTTGTCAAGGAAGTCTTCCTGGTGCAGGTGTGCATCTTAGCAGATTCATTCAGAGACTGAGAGACGAGAACGAGCCCTCCCTCAGCTGACATGTACAAACAGCGTTGTACCCATTTGTCTCCTAGGACATTTGCTAGCTGTCTCGTTAATCTTTTACTCCGAGTCAGACATATGTATTGATGGGAAAACAAACCATAGACCACAGACCCCCTGCCTTGCATTCCTCACCTCCTCAGAATAACACTCACCATAGAAGCATGCAGACAGCACCAATATCTCAGTGGATTTCTAGCTGCATTTCCTTGCTTTTCTAAAGCACCTCTTCTGCTGCTGAACTCATAAGCCCTTCTTCTTATTATTTATACTGTTGAGTAACCACATATGCCCTGCAGTCCATCACACACATCCCCTTCCTCATTTGCATTTTGCAGGTATATGATTCCTTCTGTATCTCTGAAGATAAGGTGGCTGAGAAACTGGGACTGGAATTTCTTCCTTTTAACACTAGGTCACAGGGTGCTTTATGCACCTCATGCTGACCTTCTGGAGGCTTTAAAAGCACCATTAATTTTACTTTCTTCTAACAGAGCAACAAAAATTCAGCATCTGATCCTCAGCTGGTTGAATTGTTTTTAACTTTTTAAAGAGGGAATAAGAAATTTGTGAGCCAGAGCCAGTAGCAGMGTATAGAAAGGGAAGTAATTTCAGGAACAGAAATATCTGTAAAGTTTAATCTCCAGTTATCTTGCCTCTGACTTCATCATCATCTGATCCCAACAGACTTTGTGAGCTAAACAGAGTCAGGTTAGCTCAGTACTTAAATAAAAGAGCCTGGAGGTGTTGTCTTGGTGGTGTTAAATAGTGATCTTCTATCTTACCCAAGCAAGCAGATTCTTTTGCATCTTGCATCATTGCATTATCTGAGCCTTTCTTGCATGTTTGCCTTCAAGCTTGCTGGGCTGATAGGTTGGGATTCATGGCAAAGKTTTTCCAGTGCTAATTTTATTCTTAATATTACTTCTTTTCTCCAGCAAAGCTATGCATATTCACATGTTGCATCTCATTTTAAGTGAGCTCAGAACTTCTTTAAATAATAATTATTTGGAAAGGAAGAATACCCTCCAATTCCTGTAAGATTATTGTTTATAAATATTTGTACTTTGCCTCTCTGTATATGAAAATTACCAAAGCAGAACAAGGATATATTTTCTGTTTTCTTTCATCTTAGAGTTATGCTTTGTACTGCATGACATGGGATTGACCTTCATGGGACTGGATCCAGTCAGAATTCATATCTCACTCAAACCCACATTTGTACATTGTTTAGGGTGTTTGGTCAGGAAGTTTTAGCCAGTCTGTTTCAGATAATCCTTCTAATGTTCAGTCTCAGTTAAATCCACAGRACCTCTAGTAAGCTCTGTAATCACTTCTTCAAGTGAGAATGTGTTCTTCAGTAGGAATTTAGATTTGATAAGTCACATCTCTCCATTTCATTCTTTCCTAAACAGTTTTTAGTTTCTAGGTTTCCTTTAAAAAAAAAAAAAAAAAAATCTCAAAAAACTCTCTAGCACAAGGATGCTGGGATCATAGCTGGTTTTGTAATACAAATTACCACTTAAAAGTAAAATAATAAATACTCTTCTCCAAGAGGTAGTCAGAGGTTTGTAATAGCTAGTTCAGTTGATAGCYCAGGAAAGGGAAGTTTTGGAAGCCAAAGTTGGTGATAATGGTGTGATCTTTGCTGCATTGCTCTGCTARGTCCTTCAACACTGAAGTAAAAGCAAATACTTCCAGCTGTAATTCAGTTGCCAGTCCTGCACCATCCTTGATGTCTGGTCTATCATCCCCCCTGATGGAAGTCTGTCACAAAGCCACCTCCTGCTGTGGTGGTAGCAATATTAGGGCACTAGTAGGAAATAGCCTTTGTGTAGAGYACTTGGAGATACACAGTTAAATTATGAAGTTGTTATTATTAGAGATATAATAATACGAGTCTGTAATAATACGGGACAGGTTGGAGTTTATAARCCCGTCCTGAAAATTACATCAGTCTGTCTCTAACGCTGGGTTCACTGAAGACGTTGAAGTTCAACATGTAGGTTAAAGTGAAAATTGYATTCAATGTTGGCTTTTGTATAGACTAATTTGTTGGCTGGAAAGCAGTAAAGCTAAAGAGAAGGCTGAAAAGCCAGTGAAAGTGCTGTGGCAACTCACTGTAAATTTCTAAGTCCCTGGTGGAGAGACTACATCCAATTGCTGTTACTTGTCATACACTTAGATCAATGGGTAATTCTTTAGGGAGTGGCATCATTGTTTTSCTCTGAATTGTGTTCATGGTTGGTCTGTGACCGTGCCTCCTGGGCTGAAAGATATTACAATAGAGATGGATCCTCTCCACCTTTGCAAGTGAATTGAGAAGGCCAGGTCTGGCTGCTGCGCCTTGGGTGAGCTGTGGGAGCAAATCCCATGCCTTCCTCCGTGTTAGCCTGCTTGCGGAGGTGCTGGAATGCAAAGGAGATGAAGTGCCAGTGCATCTGCCAGCCTGTCCTGCCTGGCTGGGTTGCATTGTTCTTCTCTTAATTTCAACCAGTATTTCATTCAGGGACAGTAATGCAAAACGTAGCATCCTGAATGATTTCTTGCTCTCTTACTCGGCCTCCACGCCCTCGTTGGGSTCAGTATCCTCCAGATATCCACAGCCTACCAGGCTCTCCTGCCTTCCCCTGCCGTTCCCCCGGCAGCCCGCTGTCCTTTAGCCAGGTTACACATATTTTTTCAATCCCGGTTGTTCATGGTCTCTGAGCACAAGGCTTAGCGGAGCGCYGTGCTGCCAGCGCTGCGAGACGCCCCAAAGGGAGCCTGGCTGTGGCTGTGCTCTTTTCACACCTCGGCGCAGATGGACCCCGCTCCCCTCCCCGGAGCCCCACGGGCGCCCTGCCCACCCTTGGCCTCTGCTGTCAGAACGACTTTGGCAACTGCCACTGCTGGATTGCATCACCGTGCATGGCTCCCAGGTGGCTGCAGCTTTCAAACTCGCCTATCGGCCTGTCTATCTGCTATTAGCTTCTTATCTTGCCTGTCTATCTGGGGTATCGGCTTCTGGGCTGCTTTTGCAGCTTTAATTGCAGCTTGGGCACGGCAGCACTGGGAAGTGGGTGCTAGGTCAGCAGACATAAATCCCGTGGTTTTTCAGGACCACACTTGTATGGCACTGCAGGAAATGGGGGTTCAGCAGGCTGACGAACACGGGAAGTAAAGCAAGTGCAGCATCTACTTACGTGCCTTAGAAACTGCTCAGGGAAGGGAGCAGCACTGCTGGCTGGCACCCTCGGGGAGACGCCGGCTTCCCCCCTGTGATTTATAAGGGGTTTGCAGCGGGGTAGGGCCAAATAGGGCCGGCAGGCAGCAGCTCATAGAGTTATGTGGGATTAGTGAGGAGCAGACAGAGGCAGCGCAGGACCGGGCAGGGGAGCTGCTCGTGGGACGGCTCAGCCACAGAGGCAGCTGGCACCGGAGTGCTGATAAGGAGGAGAAACAGATGGCCACGCAAGCCCTTACACATGCCTTCCTGGTAGGCCTGCTGAAGGCTGGTCCACATCCCTTATTCCCCAAACAAAAATACAGCTTTTCCTTCCCCTTGTTTGAAGATTTCATGTGGCTCATTAAAGTTTACTGCCATAAACATGCTCCTGCAGTCTTAGCCCAGGTACATTGCTGCCGCTTATGAACGACACAGGATCAGTCCCATTTGTGCCTCTACCATGCTGTTGTGACATGGTTGTAGAACCCTTTCTTTAGTGCTGGAAGTGTGCAATTTAAAGAAAATTGGGGAAAGGACAAAAGAAGGACAGATGGTAATTACGTAAAATACCCCAAAACCAGTTCCAGAATTTGCCTTGATACCAAGGGGAGCATGCAGCAACTCCTAGGTGTGCAGAAGGTGGCATGACAGACTGCTAAGTGGAATTGGTTTAAGATGTATTCCATATTGCAGAGGTAAGAGTGGTGTGGTGGGATGTGGCAGTTGCTGTGGAAGCCTTTTGGCTGTATGGCAGAGAGAGAATACAGGGCAGAAGGTGAAGAGAGCCCAGGTAGTGCCTGGGTACAGGAGGCAAAGCTCCAGCATTTGGTATCCTCTCCCTGCTGCTGTTCATTGCTTGCAGGCTCATGTTATGCAGCTCTGTCTATTCTCCATTACTACAGAGCCACCATGGGGATGAGGTTTGGAAAAAGCACAGAATGTTTCTAGTAGTGCAGATGTTTTCAATGAATTCACCCTTCAGAACTGAAAGCGAAGGAGGCCTGGAAGGGGAAGAGTGTTTGTAGTGAAAAATATTCGGCTCATCCATATGTAGACCCAATGTGAGCCTGGAAGACACTGAGTGCTCCCTGTGAAGTGACAAGTGCCCTCAGTCTTCACTGAAGTTCTGCTGAAGGCAGTGGGTATGTCTGCATAGCAGTGGCAGCAATGACTGCTTTTTGGCTGGGTAAATTAGCCTTTGTGGCTGCGCTTCGGCTCCTACAGTATGCACGCTTCAGTATCTCTTTAGAGGCTTGTCTGATGAAAAGGGAAAACATTCAGCATCTTGCCAGATCAGGGCCTGGATTCTGAAATGTTTTTGTAGGTTAAAATGAGAATGCATATGCATGGGCTTGTTTTCAGGCGAGCTGAGCACTTGTAGCTTACAGAGTTGTGTGTAAATTTTASATGTTCTGAGTCTCAAGAAATTAGTCTCAAAACATTTTTTCTTCTGATGCTATCCTTATTGCCCTTACCTCCACCTCCTCTGCTGTTATATAGTATTTTAGCTATGTAACTACTATTTAAAGCATTTATGATACCATTTGCTTGGGAAATAGTATAAATCTGCTCTATACTATTTAGGAGTTTGTACTGCTGCTCAGCAATGTAAACCCCTGAGTGACTTCCACGTAAAATCAATTGGCAATAGTGAAATCTAGTGGAAGGGCTGTGAATGCCACTCAAAATAAGACTCCCTTTCCTCCACAATGGCCCCGTCTCAGCCAGTGAACTGGAATCTAGCCTGTTTCACTCACCATGAAATATTTGGGTACAAATTTACTCTCTTAACATCTTACAAAAAAAGGCCCCATGACCCAGTCCCCACAACCTTCACATTTTAGAGAAGTGATAGAGATGGCAAATTCGTGTGAGGACCCTTGCCACTGTAGTATCTGAAATGGYAGCCGAATTGAATAGAGTATCATTAATTGTAATCTTACATGAAYAGGCTTTCTACTGTTACAATAATCCTGGAAATATTTAAAAAGATGCTGATGTACATCCAGAAAGGTGGGTATGGTTTTAGGTCTATCTGTACTTTTGATGCTCTCCCTCCTTATCCCCACATCTGTTTCCAAGAATGTCATACCTGGAAAGAATCATTTCAAATTAATTCAATTTGTTACAAAGCAGCCTAAGCTTCATCCCTCACAGGGGCCACTCAATCATATTACTGCTCCTGTGAAACTCCTAATGGGACACAAAACAAGTAAAAGTAGATTCAGGTGATCTCACATATTAAACATACTAATTAAATCTGGCAGCAAAATGACTTTGTGAATTTCCTTTAATCCTGTTTTTAAATTAGGCCATATGTATTTTGGCTGTAGATTTTATGTGCTCTCTTTCCACAAACTTCCCCTTAACCATGTTCTGTGGCCAATTCAGATCCAATTGTTTGAAAATCAGTCTTAGGTGATAACTCTGCATCATTACATATGAAGTGTCTAAWTCTGCTTTCAAATCGACCTGTTCCTTTGAAAAACTCAGTGAATATCTCACAYGAGAGGTTCAAAGTGAAACCGATCTGACTGTCCCTGTTAAAACTGAAAATGTGCTGGATCTTTGTGTTTTATGAGAAGTGTTTCCTAGAGGAAAACTAGCTTTAGGGAAGTGGGGATGCTTGCTTTAAATCAGCAGTAGTTTTCACTTTGCCACTTTATAGCATTGCCTGTGGGGAATATGATCTTATTTATATGTTTGCAGTGACATGCTGACTAACAAGAGTAACAAGGGACAYCCTGACTAACAAGGGCTTCTTCTTGAAGTCCTCTTCTGCACAGTCTTGGTATTTAATCCATGTTGYAATAAGTTTGGTTTGCTGTTCAAGGAAATCTATATTATTAGCCAAAATGTTAGTGGTCAGTATCTACTTGAATAAATATTCAGCCCTGATAGGTGCACTCCTGTGTTGTGCACGATTTAACTTCACAAAGCCAAGGCTTCAGGTGCTTATTGGCACCCAGGATACATTCAGGTGGTACCTGAATGGACTCTTTTAGGGGATGGGAGGAAATTCTCTGTTACTTTTGGGGCCCAGAATATGGGTGACACTTTCATGTCTCATTCTTCCTGTGGTACACTATGCTTTTTATCTATTTCAGGTGGGGTGTGGGGGTGTGRGTGTGACTTTGAAAATGTTCACAGTGTTCAGAGGCCATTCTGGGCAGAACATCTATTTATATGATCTTGGAGGGACTGGACTTGGTGAGCTAGGTGGCCCWGCTCGTCCTCATTGTATGCTGCGCTCTCCTGACTGCACCAGTGACACACTGTGCAATAAATAATACAATCTGCAGTAGCGCTGCTTTCATGCAATAGCTATGGCAGCAAAATTCTTTTCTGGAGCCAAAAGTGGGTGTAACCTGTTACAGCTCTGTCAAGTTACACAGGACTCGGTCATTTCACTGCAGCAGCAAATTTGGCCGTTTTTGTTCTATCAAGAACTAGTGGATGGGAAATTTACCTTGATGTACACACAGACACAGCAGTGCCCACCCAGAGAACATACCAGGATGGACTCACCAGAGCTCCTGTTTGCTGGGATGACAATCTGCTCTGTCAGAGTGTGTGAGCTCAGGTCTCTTGATCTCTGTGCACTTAGTGGCTCCTCCACTGGACAGTAATGTTGGAAAGCAAGGAAAAGCTGCCAGTGATACTCGTGTTTGTGGGTGTGCAGACGTGCACATAGTGCAGAGAAAATAAGTGGCACTGTTGAATAAACGTCCTATCTGCAGAGGTGTGAGGTAGTCGCATTACTCAGAAGTGTGTTGAAATGATTGATGCTAAAAATGTTATACCACTGTACTTCACAMAGTGCACATTAAAGGAAAGCCAAGTCAGGGCATATTAAATTTTATTGAGAGTGGGTTTTGCAACTTTTTAAGAGGCCATGTGCCATGCTTCCTTTTTTAGGATCCAACTACCAAAATTAAAACCAGTAAATCTTTCTAAAAATAATCTGAGAAAAACTTTCCCTATGAGAAAATGAAGCATGTTAATGTCCTTGTGTGCCTTGATTTTCCATTAAAATGTTGCCTTGTTGGAAAGCACAGTCTATTCCCCTTGCATGATACCAAACTCCACATATCACCTCTGCACCTTGTTGCCAGTGGTGTGGAACTGGATGTTCCCAGTYCTGGCGCCGGAGCCAGTAACATTCCCAGCCATGGGAGGACACTTCCCACTAATGGAGGCAGAAGACCCTGACTACAACAGACTGCCTGAAGAAGGGAACAGGATTTGGACCACCAGATCTGGGGAAGATGTAGTGGTGGGAAGATGAAGGATTTAAAAGTCAATCAGATACAAATTTATTGCATGGGTTTTAATGAGCAATGCGTGCTTTGTGGGCATAGCTGTGCACATACTCACTGTTTGCATTCAGTGAGCAAAGACACGTGTGAAAGGTGTTTGCATAACATGAATGGGAAGTAGGTAGGGTTGTTCTTTCTCACAGCCATTCTCTTTCTGTCTATATAGATAAAATTTACATTTATTGCAAAATATTATGTACTCAGACTGTGGCATATGTTAGGCTCACTATTTCACTATTGTATGTTGAATTCTTGGGGAGAGATGGAGAGGCAGTAAAAATAAGCAGCATCCTGGGGAGGTGATAATTTCCAGTTAAAGGGGCATATAGTTTGCATAAGCAATAAAGAAAGAGATTATCTTATTGATTCTGGAGAATTTCTGGTGCGTGTACTTGGAGGCAGAAACAGAAGCACTATTCAGATATTTTAAGACTGTGCCTTTGTGTCTTCCTCCACATCTAGAAAGYGCCCTGCCCAATTTGTGCAACCCTAGTTTAAAGAGAAGAGTAGTGACCATTTCTGTGTGATTGAGTCTGTTTGGTGAGGCCAGGTAGTGGTGAATGTGGAGGGAAGCTCCTTTGCTGCTGCTAGCTAGAACCAAAATGTGAAGACATGGGTGAAAAGGGCAACCCTGTGTGAACTCAAATAGCATTCCCATTTCTTAACATCTCTCAGCCTAGATAAAATCGTGGGATGTGTACTGTAAGTGCAGGTGGGAAGCTTAATGCTTTCTGGAAAAAGTAATGAGTGAAGGCTTCAGCAAAAACCAGAACAGCCCTTCCTCCCGTCAGCCCACTCTGCCCAAATGAGCTTTTTCTCTGCAACTATTGGCAGTATTAAATAATCTTCATCTAAAACATCTCTTGTTACAGCCCTTATTGTATTGGCAGTAAGTGCCTAACAAGCCAGTGCTGTACTAATAATTCTGTGCTGATAAAAACCCAGTCAAAGGCTTTTTTAAATGCACCCTGAAATGCTTCCTTGCAGTGCTAAAAGCAGTTTACAGGAGATGTTGAAAACTCAGTGCAAGGTGTAGACACCATGTGTTTACTTTTTAAGACTGGGGTAACGCCTAGGAAAATCTTTGCTTTCGAAATGTTTCAGAGGACCAAATGCACTGCTGTGTGCTCATGCAAGTTCCAGCAGAGCAAAGGGGGTTGGACCTGTTTCCACCAGGAGCTGGTGAAATCACAATCAAACCTCGATGTGTCTTTCTGCTGTCAGTGGGACATGTGCTGTGAACTGCTCTAGGAGCTAGAGTCAGGCCYCCACAGCGGCCAGGGCTTCTCAGGGATCCCTTTTTGCTCATCTGTGCCACTTCTGCCCATTTCAAAAACCGTGGCCAATTAGCTGTAAAAACAGATGTGCCTGTGATATTTCYCTTCCTCTAAAGGTTACAGGCCAGATTGTTCTTGGTGCTTGCATGGCAAAAAGGCAGGAGGTAGAAAAGCGGAATAGAGGGGAAGAAACAAGAAACCTTTGCTGGTGTATTTGCATACCTATTGAGACACAAATATCGGGAATGAAGAGGAATCAGG
>NW_026623238.1:1065548-1100088 GCF_030028575.1 Malurus melanocephalus
AGTAACAGCTCTTACAGCAGGGAGGACAGGGGGAGGGGTGGGGAAATGGAAGGGTTTTCTTCGCAGCATCTCTGGACCCGTCAGCCTAAGGAAGTCAGGCACACAATAGCAATGAAGTTACAAGTTTTCCCTTCCTCCCGCTCCCTCAGGCACAGGGAGTTTTGAGAGTTAACCCGAGTCTTGATAAGCAAGTCACCCCAGCTCTCTTCAACTAGACGGCACCAGCTGGCAGAGTCCCAGGAGATGCGCAGGAAGGGGTCTCCGTGCTGGTTGTACTGGGAGCTAAGGAAATGCACACTTGCGAGGTGAGGACAGCCACTGCTGGTTTCATGAGGTCTGCCCTGGGTGGGCTGGGGCGAGGAGGAGGGCAGCCCTGCAGTGCTCATTGCACTGSTGTGCCTCCCGTGGCCAGCTGGACACTGTCCTGTGGCTGCTGTGGTGTGGACACTCACGCAAGGCTGGCACTCGGGGCATCTCTCCGAGCTCCCTGGGCTGCTCCCTGCTGACCCCGGGGTAGCTGAGCTTCCTTCTCGGGAGAGCCGCCTGCTTGACGCCTTGGAGCCGTCTGCCAATTCCTGCCCTGTCACCACATCTTTCACTCTGTGTGTGGCATCAGAGCAGCCAACAGGATGTAACTATAGACTCCGACTATTTAGGGCTGTCGCTGCTGACCAGCACTACAGTAGGTTGACTCACAAAGGACAAGGGATTCCTTTTTTTTCACTGCAGTTTTTTGGGCTTAAGCTTATGCAGTGGACAGGGAGAGCTGCTTCGCTAGAAAAGCTGCTTTAGGAGAAAGTTTCCTCATTTTATTTTATGATGGTGGTGGGGGGGAAGTTTGTTCTCTTGCATGAAATACGACGGGAAGGCCAGAATTGCCCTGACAGAGCTGGTGGGACATGGCAGTGGTGAGAGCCAATGTGAACGAGGAGACTGCCTTGGGCACTTCTATACTGTGAAGGCTGGTGAAACTTTGGATCCCCTCCTGACTGCAGATCTTCACAGCAGCATTCCTTGTGTGACAAGCCTTTTTCACATTTCCCCATTCAGCTGATTGTGGGTGCTGCGCTATTTTAAACCCACATGGAAGTATGTTTTTAGGACCATCTGCTACCGGCCCTAACCCAGATGATACAGTTAGAGCCTGCCCACAGCATCCTCCCCTCCTTCAGACAGTTCCAGGAACAAGCGGTGAGTCAGTCCCGCAGCTGAACTCATATTTAGCTAACCCTGATATCCTGCCTATCGGAGAGAAAGGCACAACGGCCTTCCCAGGTGCAAAGCCCCGTTGTTCCCATTATTTAGAGAACGCTAGGAATTTTTTATAAAAACCACCACCACCAAAGCAAATGTCAGATCGGTTAGTGCATCGGCTCCTTTTGTTCTGCAGAGTGAGAAGGAAGCAGCGCTCCGTCCCCGTGCAGCCGCTCGCCYCTCCCGCCTTTGCTCGCCGCTGAGGGGCGGGTTCTGGCCCTGGGTGCCCGGTGGGCTCGGAGCGCTCCCCTCGCCTCTCGCTGCGCTGCTGCAGCCTGGCAGCGGCTCTSCCCCGTGCTGAAACATCTCTCCACAGCTGGAGCACGGTTAATGCTTCCTTCGGGCACTGGGGTGAGCGTAGGCGTCTCCTAGGCTGTCTGAAGGCCAGCGTCGCCTGTCAGGGTGCTGCCTTCTCTCACTGAGCAAATGTTGTTAAACACACATCTGTGGGTCTGGATGAGGCTCTTTCCTGCCACCTTAGCAGCTTCCTGAGCCTGAAATAAGGTTTCAGCCAATGGATCATCTGAAAAAAATCTCTCAGAGGGCAGCATGACTAAGAATCAGCGTTTATAAGCCATTACTTAATGTATTTTAAACTCCTGCTCTTTGATCCCTGTATCATCCAGTAGCCGCTTTCTGGCTGTTTGGCAAAACCAGCAAAACATGCCCTGCTCTGTCATCACATTTCTCCTGGTTCCCCTCTGCATGCTGCACTGTTTCCCACCCAGCAGGTTAATGACCCATAATTACCTTCATCATATAATGAGAAAAGTTCAGTATCTCCACAGCAGATACACCAGCACTCAGCCTGGGCACAGCCTCCAATGTTAAATGATACCTGTCCTGCTGTCGCTGAAGTGGAGGTAAATCCCCCACCCGCCTCCGCACAGCAGCCGACTTCCCAAAYCTGCAGCGCAGAGAAAAAACCCTCCCTGACGCTGCTGGGAGCGTTACCTGCAAAATAAGCATGAAACATRAACGTTGTTTTATTTAGGCTATGCAGTGTTTGTGTGCTCCCGTGTAAGTTCGGATCAGCTCTGGCTCCGAGGAGCTTTCGCTGGGATCCTGTTTCGATCAGTACTGATTTAAATGAGCATCGTGGCCCTAATTATTTAGTGCCGCTCACATGACACTGAATTTGCTATGGTACCCTCGAGACAGGCAGGCTTTATCCTGCTCAACAGAAACATCCGCAGCAGCTGTACCACACTGTGCTTCAGGCTCCTTGGAGTTACTTCATCGSTGCCCGACAGCTGTGTCCCCTGACCATTATCTGGTGGCCGCATGCTTCAATAGCGGACTGTATGTACTGTATGCACTAGACTGCAGTGTGACCTGACAGCTTGGCTTCCTCTCCCAGAGTATATCTTCTGCTACTCTTCAGCATCCTACAGTTTATCTGTGGTCAGCTTTCTTACCCATTTCCTGCCAGCTGCTACTGGTCTTTTAGTCAGCTCCGCCAGGCACACGGGCAATGGTGAGCTTGCTGAGCCTTGTGCTGCATTATTTCTTGGACAGAGATCCTGCAAAGGCTGGTGCRGAGTTTTGTATAGGAGATTTCTTTGTATGTAGTGTCATGGCAATTAAGAAATTAAGAAATACACTTTTTTAAAAGAAGAAATACACTCTTAAAAATACACCTTGTAGTTATTAAGTGGTATCAATTTTATCTCTGTTTTAAAATTGTTGCAGCATTGTGGCTGAGGCTTTGAAAGCGCAAAACTTTTTCTAGCTAGAAATTATAGCTAATTTCTTCAGTGAAGAATTTGGTATTCTTACCTCCTGTGCCAAGTTGTCCCACAGAGATTTTAAAGTAGCTGAGGCCCAAAGTCCCTGCTCTGGATCCAGAATTTGGTGTTTTACAGGAACATAATTCCTCTGCCTAAGCCTTTTGGAAAACGGCTTCAAGTTCTCCAAGCTGGGACTGAGCTGGTGGCACTGTGCTGATCTGTTTGGAGGTTTCCCCATYGCCACAGCAGGATGGCTGTTCATGAACATGTCCCTTGCTCCTCTTGCTCCTGTCAGGGCAGCTTTAGTTTTACTGTTGGGCCTGTGTTGGGAGGCACCTGTGCTGGAGGAACCAAGTCCCTGGAGCTCAGGGCTACTAAGTGAGGTTTGTTCTCCACCCTTCCGCCCTGACTTCCTCTGTGTGGGAGCTCACTTCCCAGGAGCACCCRAGTGAGCCCCAAAGAGGTGAATGTTCAGTGAAGCAGAAATTAACTGCAGAGACTGGTGCTCTGGCATATCAAAAAAGAATGGCTTTGAAACAGCAGAAGAAGAGCTCAAAGCCTTGCCCCAATAATTTCCTCTTTTTTTTTTTTTTTTTTTTTTTTTTTTTTAAAGAAAGAAGTAATCACTTTAAACTTTTATGAGGTTTATGAGTCAGCATGTAATAGGTCCTTATGCTGGGGTATGGGGCAGTGTGGGAGTTCCTGGATTTCTTGCATGCTCTTTGCTAAGCCCAGCCTCACACCATCAGTAGYAGGTTCTGTAAGGTTAAGCATGGGAAAGGTGTGGATAAGGCCATGCCCATGCCCCATGCAGCCATGCAGCCTAGCTGCACCCCTGAAACAGGAGTGCTTGGGCCAAAGGCTAAGGCAGATCACATGGAAAATCAAGGGGAAAAAGAAATTTGGCTCACAGAGTGGAGATCACTGCTGACCTTCTGAGAGACTGAATGCTTATGACACAGGGTCTCAGATGAGAAGCAAGACAGAGATGTCTTCCTGTGAACTGGTGGGAGGGATTGTGTCCATCCTTTCCAATTCAACATTCATTCTGAAACCCAGTGATGATAGCTGGGAGTGAGGGTGGTGTGCTTGTTCTGAAACACCTTTTGAAGGAGTCTGACAATGTCAGCAATACATTGAAGATGCCTGGAGAGGTTTGTCTCTATCCCAGAGCCAGCAAGTGTGAATACCCTGGGTTCAGTGTTCAGCATTGTTGCTGCCTTCTCTCCTGGTAAATTTAATAGACTAGTAAAAATCCAGTCCAGCTGAGCACCACAGAATGCTAAGATGGAAATTACCCATTAGGACTTTCTGTTCCTGCTGTGGGGCTCCTGCCATGTATTGAGTGATTTGCAGATTTTAAGGCATTGGTGCATGTGGCTTATTRAAACTCAGGTTCCAGTGAATCCACTTGACTCAGTGATGCAAATCTGCCAATATAACTATTTTTTTCTCCATCATTTACTACTCCAGCAATTTTGAAAGGAGATCTATCTTTCAATAGCAACATTTTTTCATTTTCTTCAATGAAATTCTTCTTAATTGCTAAGGATAGTGAACAGCACTGGCTTAAGAGGTTTCTGTGGGATCTTATTAGACATCTTCTGAAGATGAGGATGATTCAGTTAGGATTGCCTTTTAGAGCACTTTTGGCTCACCAGCTTTTAATCGATTTAATATGAGGTACATTAATTCTGGATAGTGCTAATTATTTTAATCAGAATGCCGTGTGGGACTGAGTTAAATACCTCACAGATGTTGAAACCCATGACATAGATACAGCTATCTTTATCAGCTAAACTTGTAATTTCACTAAAAAGCAACAACAAGCTCATTTGAGAAGATTTTTCCACGAAGTTGTGCTGATGACTATTAATTATGCTGCCATCTTTTTAGCCTTTTTCAATTCTGACCCACATGAGGCCATCTGAGCGCAATGAAGGTGCAAAGCAAATGAGACATGGAGGCCAAGGGTACTTGTTGAGTTGTGTCACCTCCAGGCCAGGCGCTACACTGGGTTGTATCACTCATGTAAGGGCTGTTATCTCACTAATCATTTGCATCAATCTGCTTGACTCCTGATCAGGGTTAGACTCCTCAGCCCGTGGCTGCCCACACTGCTTGTTGTACCYTCTGTAAATAGTAATGCCTCATGAGCTTTTTGCCAGTCTTGTCGGTTCTCCAGTGGTCCCAGATGTGTGAAAAATCAACACAAACATTTTGGAAAACTCCTTGGCACATTTCTTTAGTATGCTGAGGTGCAACTTACCAAGTGCTGCTGATTGAAAAATGTTCAGTTTTGATAGTGGCTGTTTAACTTTCCCCTAAGTAACTGATGGAATAGAAAGTGTTTCCTTATCACTGTGAGATAAGAATACATCATCCTAGTAGTTTCCAAATACAAACCTGAAATATTTATTGAATATTTCTTCTTTTATGAATCATGACTGACAATTTTGAGATTCCTATCTAGCTGTGGAGCTATCCCATTGTTAGGATTTTGTTTGTTCCTGATACATTTAAACAGTTCCTCTTTATTGTTCTTACTGGCTGCAGATTTGTGTGTTGGTAGYTTTAATTTCCTATGGTAATTTCCTCACTGCTGATATATGTACACCCATACTGACAGATCCAGATGCAAGTCCAGTGTCCAAACTACCAAAGTTTTAATGAATCTGGGCTCCTGATTTTGTCTTGACCCAATACAAATGAGCAGCTATAAAGCTTGGGTTTAATTTCTGAATTTYATATCCCTTCTGTCTGATTCCAGAGGAGCTGGCATGTTTCAAAGCCATCTTTTATTCAGTGACTCTCACTCTTTGAGAATCAAGATCAGAAAAAAAAAATGCCATTTGTTTCATTCCCATGAATCAGGAATGAACTTGTTTGTACTACAATGAAAATACCTGGATTATGTTTTGAATGGTGACTATGGACTTGGCTACGGAGCTAATGGTGGAAGGGGCAGATAATTCTCTGTTCCCCATGCAGGGCTCAAACCTGTTGCAGAACTGGAGACTGCAGGGACTGGGGGATTTCTGCAGGTAGGGAGGCACTGCTGCCATGTGTATCCATAAGGGCAGACGGGAAATCACGGAACAGTTGGGAGAAATGAATTCTTTGCATCAGGGCTGAGGCTGTGTACTGCCCAGGRTCCTGCTGAGCAGTCACTCAAAGCAGTGCCCAGTCCTGGCCATGGGGGTAGGAGGGTCAGCCCAAGTGCTGTCCTGCTTTGAGTCAGGAGGTGAGTGGCAGTGGCCTCTGGAGACAATGGTGGGATGAGGGGGACTTTCTCATTGCTTTCCTCCCAGCTGCTGGGGAGGTGTGGCACATTTTTCACCCTTCTTGTTGCTGTCTCTGAACTGGTGTGCTGCTGTCTGCTGCGGTTGTGCCCTGGGGWTTTAGAAAAGCCCCTCTGGGTAACAGTACATGAATTGTTATTTTTGATTGTAACTGGGTGACCATTTATTGACTCTTCAGYTGGGTAAAGTTATTTAGAAAGTTATGCAGCTGGAAGAATGCTGCAAGCCTGGCTTATAACTCTCCTCTCTTTCCCAGTAATAGACTTTGATTTGCCGTAGTTCATTTCCCTCTGAAGTCTGCTTTTTGTAGATAACATAAAGCACTTGGCATAGTGGTTGATAACTGAATGTATGAAGCATGACATTTTCCTAGATACAGTATGCCACATGAACACTTGTCTTTTGTATCGGAACCCATAAACAAGAGTTGACTGAGGGCAAATAGCTTGCTCAGGTCCTGTGGAGAGGCAGGGAGTGAGTCAGTGCTGAGGGCAGCGTGATGTGGTCACAGCTGCTTTGGGGAGGGCATGTGGCAAGAGAAGGCAAAGCCCAAGGGCAAATAATCCCTGTGAGCCAGCTGGTAGCAGGTGAGGCAACTCATGATGTGGATTAAAAAAAAAAGAGAGTATTTTGGAAACTTAATTTCCTCCTTACTTGTTTTTCTGTCCAGTGATTAAAATACTGACATGTTTTTCTGCCTCTGGAGCMGGGCAATGCACCTCCCCTCCCACCTGCCCCAGACCAGTGAAACCTCAGAAACCGGCATTAAGGATTGGGACACTCCTGCTGGGTTTAGTCCTTGGCAGCCCTGGAGCAGGGTAGAAGACGGTGCCCATGCAGAGCCATCAAACAAGGCAGTTAACCTCTTGGTTTCTCCCTCACCACCCACAAAGAGAAGCTAAAAATAGCAGGCAGTCTTACAGAGTTCTGGGAAAGAATAAAGTAAGAAAAATTCCAGGCTGGGTGGCTGGAAAGCAGCACTCTGGCTGTAAGATGGAACACTGTGAATATGCAAAGCTGTGTAGTACATTTTAAAAGTAATGAAGCTTCACACCTTTGGCTTTGCTATTAAAGCATTGCTGAGAGCTGCCTTCACACTGCTGTGCTGCTGAGAGTTAGTAAGGGTGTGTATGAACCCAGGGAAAATGACTGCCCTTCTCCTTCACTGTTCTCAAGGTTTTACACCAGCTGCCTGGCTCCAGTCTACACAGGACTCACGCCGAAGGGGAAAGGGGAGAGAACCTGATCATGTCATGAAAGGCAGCTAGAAGAGTATGGGAAATACTCAGCTCTGGTGAGTTAAATTGGAGATACTTGGGGTTGAATTTTTGAGCCTCCTTTCCTAAACTGTGTATGCAAGCTGCAGGCAAGCATAGGCCAGAGACAGCTCAAAGAAATGCTGACTTGCTCATGAAAATGCAGATTTTACAGTTGTGTGTGTAAGAACTTTCTCACAGCAAGTAAGAAGCTGTGAACTGCTTCCTGCGATGCAGACTGAGCTCCTTTGGTTCAGACTCAGTTATGAGGGAAAGTAATCCAGTTATTGATTTTGAATGAGAATCAGGCATCTGTTTGCATCAAGGTTTTGCATTCTGCTTCAGCCACACATTTACAAGCTATCCAGAGGCATGGGAACTAAAAGTGAAGGAAATATTTGTGGGATTCCACAGAGRCGGAAGCAGCCACTGGTTTGCACGTGTGAATTTTGCTAGTGCATTTTGGTGGTTTAGAATGAAAGTCTGGTGCTTGCTCATAATGAAAGTTGAACCTAAAACTGTTCACATCCAAATTCCCAATGCCCAGCAAACTGGAGTGTGAGGGCTTAAGGCAGAAGGGAGGGGCTACACCASGTAAAGATGCTGTATATTTATTTTAGTGCTCAGAGTTGATTAGAGTTGGGTGAAAATGATTAGCTGAAAGGATTCTGAGTAAACCAATTTAAAATGTAATTATGAAGGGCTCAAGATAGTGTGTGTGTGTGTGTGTGTGTGTGTAATTATGTTTCTTGCCCATGTGCAGTGTAGTCAGTGATTTTGTTCTGCGGTGAGTGGAGGGGGAGGAAGGGCTGGGCAGGGGAATAGCTGCACGGGGAGCAGCTGCTGTGGAAAGGCAGCTTGTGCTGGCTTTCTCCTGTGATCTGAGGTGCACTTTTAGCTGTGCACAAGGTAGCACTGAGCTGGCTATCAAACCCAGCGTAGCCATAGCAATGTGTAGCTGTGTTTCAGCTGCTCTGAACTGGGAACAAAGCTGGGCAGGTGATTGCAGTGAACTCCTTGCTGCTCTCTTGGGGTTCTCCCAGGCTGTGCCACAGTGTGCTTGTACAAAACCAGCTCAGGGTTGCCATGCAAGCTGTGGCATATTTTGGGATGAGACCACCGACATTCTGGCTCATGGCATTTCAGGGCTGCTCATATCACCCTTGTGACCAGCAGCAGAGAATAAGCCTCGTCTGGTCAGCAAATTATTGCAGGTCAGCTCACATCCATGCTGTTGGGGATGAAGTCAGTCTGGGCTTGCTGCATCCACACTGTTTGCTCTGGAGCAAGCTGAATCTGTGCAGAGTAGGTGTAGGAGGGAGGGGACTTGTCCCCCTTGGCTGTGGTTGGCTCTCCTGTCATTTGCTGGTGTGGGCCAGGAGCTGGGTTGAGCGGAGCAGCACAGCACTGACACTGTGCTCATCCATGAACCACGCAGGACAAGCCACATGCATGTTCTGGAGGTACCTTTTTGAGGCTGTTGCAGCTGGGCTTTCTCCAGATGTTTTTCTTCTGTATTCTTACATTACTGAAGGCACAAAAGGTCAGGAAATGTCCTAGAATCCTTCTTGCATTAAACAGGGAACACAGTGAGGAAGAGAAAGGGGAAAAGAAATTTTTGGAGGAAGGTGGGCTGTGACAATTAAGGGGGGGAAGTCAGGAGTGCTAAAGGTCATTTTATCATTGGTGGTGAAGGGTGACTTTTTGTGGATTTAACACCTAATGAGCATGTGTGTGAGTTAGGCAGTGAACTGTKCACAGAGGCGCATTTAGGACAGAAAGTGAAAGGACATGCTCTGGCTGACTCACACATTCATCTACAGTGTGAGAGCGATCCCTTTTATAAGACACAGCCCCAGTTGGGCAGCAGCTGTGCTGCACGTGACCCTTGCCTTCRTCTGACATGGGAACAGAGGTCAGGAAGAGCCTCCTGGGATAGCGTACTCAATCTTTTCTATTTCATCTTGTAATTCCTGATCGAGCATAATCRTAAAAAATAAAAAAGGAGCAGTGTTATGCCCATGTTGTTTCATCATTTCCTTATGCTCTCTGTATGTCTGCTTTCTGTTACTGCCTTAATTGGATTGTTAGCTGCTTGGGGCAGCCCTGGTGTTGTGCTCTCATCATTTGCTGTGGTTGGGCCAGTATCGTGCAGGCTATCCCATCAGCACTTCACACACATCCACGGGCATTTTTGGACGTGGGCTGCAAGATAGAGATGTTCCATTGGGACAGGTACATTTTCACAGCAGGAAACCTATGTTTCTGTTTTGTCCTTTGCTCAGTAGGTGCTGGTATGTGTCAACTAATCCTTTTCCTACTTAATCATTCAGTCAGCACCAATGTGCTCCACTGAGTAATGGCCTAAAGACCAGAACTTCCAGCCAAACCTTGTGTTTTGCTAAAACCACAAATCAGACTTGAAAAATAGGTGCAATAAGAAATAAAGCTTCGCAATAAAGAGAAAGGAATATTTCAGCTGCTGTCATCTTAACTCTTAATACCTTCTTGCAGGAAAGAACTGTTTTTGGAAGATGGCAAGGGAAATGAAAAGGGGTAGCAGTGCCTACAGCTGATAACACTGACCTGTTTTCCTGGCATTCYTCCAAATGCAAGGCCAGCTCTGCTTGAAATGTAGGTGATTCATCAGCTGAATTGCAAGCAGATACTGTGGTGCAGAAGCACAGTCACAGACACGTTATTATTTCAATAACCTGAGTTTTAGCTATTCCACTTTAAAAACTAATGAAGCAAATAATGTTGTGACACAGATGTAGGCAGTGAAAATGTGTCAGAGAAAGGCAATTAACCTCTGTACTAATAAAGTCTGTCAAATTAGTAAATTTTTTTTTTATATATTATAATAGCTAATCAGAAATATATAGGCCATGAGTATTCAGTGCCGCAAGCCTGGKGAATCTTTTATACCTTTGAAATCTAGATGTAAAACATCATCAGGGAAAAGCAGGAGGATTTTGGTTTTTCTTTTTTTCTCAGAGGTCTAAATGGCTAAAAAGTCACAGGGTGACTTTTGCTGGGGTGCGTTGTGAATTTTTCAGGACCCGCTGTCATCATGTCCCGTCCCCCCCTCAATTAAGGTTGGGCTTTTATTTCCACATGCAGGCATCCCTCCAATCACTTACTGTTTGTATTACCAATGCTCTGCTGGACATTCGTGGGGCATTCTGAGCTGAGACATGACTGATTAAAAACCAAAGCAAAATAAATTCTGTAATCCAGCTACCTGACTGGAGAAACAGGATTATCAGAAATGAATTCCCAGAGCAGGACAAGATTCTCTCTATTCCTTGTCCTCTCTCAATCATGACTTCTCCCACTGAGAGACAGCAGGAAGATGATGTTGAATGTGAACCAAGGCTAAATAGGTAAAATCCAGGTTTGAAATTCTTTGCTAAGGTATGTAAAAGTTATTCTGGACAAAGTAGATTGCCCCTAAAAGAGAAACAGCAGTACTTTTGAAACCAAGTGAACTTCCTAATGCATTAATGTTGTAGGAATTTTGATGCTATAACCATCACTTAGCAGCTTGGTGTTGGATTTTGGTSAACTGAGTCTATTGGTGAACATCACATCTGGAGTTTTGTTGCATTGCAATGTCACCAAAGTTGCTGGACACTCCAACATTGACAGTAAAAATACACTGAAAAACAGCTTGACCTTCTGTATATCTCTTRGGATACATGGTAGTAAAACATTTGTCCTCTTTGTAAATGCCCAGACCGATGCATTAAGGCACTACAAGGTTAAACTTCTTTATTACTCCAACAATAGTCACCTACCATCTTTTCTCTTAACGTTAAATGTTTACAGCGTTGTCTCATATTCCCAGTCTTACACAGCCATAGCTTGTGCTGGTATGTGTGTGATAAAACTGAAATTTTATCAAAGGCTTTTGTATCTTAACTGTGTCCTGCCTCTGTACCTACAGAGGTGTTACTGTTAAAGATGTTAAATCATATTCAAATATTAATAATTAACAACAAACACCTCATATAAGTTATTGCTATCAAAGGGCATGTGCTGCTGATTATGGCCTCCGTCCTTGTGCTCCCCCACACGTACCCYCTTGCCTTTCCTGGCACAAAGGACCTTGCGTGTGCCTTCTGTGCTTCTTACCATGGCCAGGACTTGTTGGATGGAGGTCATTGTGCTGACATGCAATTCGGGCGTGGACCTGAATGACGGCCTTTCCCGTGGACAGACAGCCCACAACTGTTTCCCTTTGCACATAAGTCCTTCTGGATTCCAGTTAAGCCAGTTTRTATGACTTTGACTAACCAAGCACTTGATCTGTTCACCCCCATGACCTCCCACTGGGGTGCACGTCACATCTTGTATAGCGTGTGGGAATGCTGGTAGTGCTGTCTCAGTGACAGTTCCTGGGGCAGGCAGCTTTTGTCATTGAGCTGGCTCTCGTTAAATTGTGTTCATGGCGTCATGGCRTGGCTTGGATTGGAAGGGATCTTAGAGATCATCAAGCTCCACCCCCTCATCATCAGCAGGGACACCTTTGAAAAGATCAGGTTGCTCAGAGCCCCCTCTAACCTGGCCTTGAACACTTCCAGGGATGGGACATCCTCAATTTTTCTGGTCAGTCTGCTCCAGTGCCTCACCACCCTCACGTTAAAGAATTTCTTCCTAATATCTGATCTAAACTCTTTAAGTTTGAAGCCATTCCCCCTTGTCCTGTCATTGTATGCCCTTGTAAACACTGTCTCTCCATCTTTCCTGTAGGCTCTTTTTGGGTACTGGAAGACCACCATTAGGTCATTCTGAAGCTTTCCCTTCTCMAGACTGAACAATCCCAATAACCTCAGTCTTTCGTCACTGGATAGGTACTCCATCCCTCTGATCAACTTAGTGGCTTTCTCTGGACTCACTCTAACAGTTCCATGTCCTTCCAGTGCTGGGGTCCCAGAGCTGATGCAGCCCTGCCGGTGGGGTCTCACCAGAGTGGGGAGAGAGGCAGAATTCCCTCCCTCCCCTGCTGCCCATGGGGCTTTGGATGCAGCCCAGGACACGTTTGGCTTTCTGGGCAGCAAGGACACATAGCCAGGTCATGTCCAGCCCCTCATCCTCCAGCACCCCCAAGTCCTTTTCAGCAGGGCTGCTCTGGGTTTGTTCATCCCCCAGCCTGGATAGAAATTGGGGATTTTCCTGATCCAGGTGCAGCACCTTGCAGCACCTTGCACTCAAACTTCATGAGATTCCCATGGGCCACKTCTCAAGCTTATCCAGGTCCCTCTGGATGGCATCCTGTCCTGCAGGAGTGTCAATTGCATCACTCAGCTTGGTGTCATCTGCAGATTTTCTGAGTGTGCACTCAAATCCTTTGTTTACCTCATTAATGGAGGTATTAAAAACCCTGGTCCCAGTRTGGACCCCTGAGGACACTGTTGGTCACTGATGTCCATTGTGACTCTGAGCTGTTGACYACAATCCTCTGAATGTGACTGTCCAGCCCCTTTGTCACCCACCTTACAGGGCAGCCWGAGAATCCATATCTCTGAGAGAAGGACGCTGGGGGGGACAGTATCAAAGGCTTTACAGAAGTTGAGGTAAATGACATCTGTAGCTCTTCCYTTGCCYGCTGATGTCGTCATTCCRTCACAGAAGGTCAGGCAGGACTTCCCTGTGCTGAAGCTGTGCTGGCTGTCTCAAATTCCCTCCCTGTCCTTCAGGTGCTTTAACATAACTTCTTGAGGGCTGCGTTCCATGACCTTCCCAAACACAGATGTGAGGCTGGTTTTTCCCAGGGTCTCAGGTATTCAAAGGCTTAAACTACAAAATATGAAGTTTCACTGAACTTCATAAAAAGAAATGGCAGAAATCATGTTATTTTAATCATGAGTGAGTTGTTGCCTTTGAATTTGTTCTAATTAAACATCAGGTCAGMTTAACTACTCAAAAGGTCTTTCTTGTTTCACCAGGTCTTAAAGTAATGAATAGTTTAATAAGTTTTGAATTCTTTTAAACAACTATTGATTGCTTGGAAAAACAGCTTTTTGTGCTTTTTTTAATTACACAGTGAAAATTATATTAAAGGTTTTTTTTTTTTTCACTCTTATCTATATTTTAAGAAGCTTTGAAAGGATTAATTAAGCATCCAGACTACCTGCTGAGGTAGGTAAATGTTACTATCTCCACTTTTCTGATGGGGAATCTGAAGCACAATGATGTGTAATGCCCGAATCCACTGCTTCTCCATTTCAGAAAAAGACAAGGAGGATCAGCACCCACCAGGGAGCAATTAATAGATTAACACAATCTGGTGAGGGTGGCTTTCCCAAGGTCAGGCTATAATGTCATGGGCAGACAGTTGCAGGCATTTGAGTTAATGAGTTACCGATGGTGAGCTGGACTGTGAAAACTCGCAGGATACGTGCTCCTGCTCACAAGTGATGTACCTGACAGTACAAATTGTCCTGAAACAGAGTTTGTGGGGCATTAGGATAGCTTTGCCATGGTCAATATGAGTTTCTAAGCTGCCACAACATTTTGATAGCTGTTGGTCCTGTGTCCCTATGTCAAAGTCCTCCCCCCACCCCTATGGTATGATCTGTAGAGATTCCAAGATCTCCYGTGCTCATCCAGTCGTGGTAGAAGGAGCCAAATGAGCCAGTTTGGCTCTGGTTGTTGTCAGGAGTATCTGTGAACTTTGATGATTTCCACACCTGAAATCTGAAACATTTTCTTATTTTCAAGGAAGTTCTTCACTTAAAAAACTCCTCCATMAAATCCAGCCTTCCTGTTGGTTTAGTAGCTTTTACTAAAAATGGCATAATCTACCATTCATCTGTATTTAATGATAAGCTTCTACAAGAACCATCACTCATCTCTAGCTGAGAGCAGCCCTTCATCTTGCAATCTTTCTGCTTTCTCTTCATCTGTATCCCAGTCCTCATCAACAGTTTCCCATGGGAATTGTTATATTAAAAATGTAATGACAGAAACGCTGTTTTGTGCAGGGCTGTTCAGGAAAATGATGAATGCTGTGCAGATGCATGTATTGAAACCTCTGTATCTCTAGGAAATACACTGCTATGTTTTSATAGGTTTCTCTCTAAAGCTGTAATTAACAACAGTCAGCAGTATGCTTGAAAGGGTTAAAAGAAAAGAGATTTGAGGAAATTGTCAAAGACATGTGTAGGTGCTGTACATTCAGTGTTGCAGTTGTATGYGTGCTTGCAAAAAATGCAACGGGAAGTGTGTCAATTGCCCCTCTTTGCAGATGGATGTAAGTCTGTGAAAGCAAGATGCTGGTTACCACATAATTAGACCACGAGGTTCTGTCCTAATGCCCCAGTTTCTGTTTGTAACCCTGCAGTGATCTGGCATGTGACAAAGGACAAAACCCTCAGTTCCTCCAGGTCAGTGCCATCAACAATTCAGGTTGGTCACACCTCTGGTGCCGGGTACAAAGCTCAGTGTTAGTCACAGTGTTATCTTCCTCACTGATATCTGCTACATCCAGTTTGAGATCTCAGAGCTTATCTACAACACGTGTTGCMTGAACACCTGATAGATTGTCTGAGGCACTGTAACAAATATTTCCCTTTTTTTTTTACTTCTGCTAAAATTTCTCAGGTTTTTACCCAAGTCTGTGGAGTAAATTTCAGTAAAATGTGTGACCTACCAGAAACCTCRGTACTTTGCTAAGATGCATTTCTTCAACTCTGCCTTCAGTACTGGAAGTACAGATAATAGCAGGCATCAATAACCGTATTATAAAAAAGTTATGTATAATATATGAAAGTATAAATACATTATATAGCTATTTTTGAAAAGCGAACTGAATAAATTCATATTTATTTTCATCTATGAAGATTTCTCCATGGGAGGAGAAGAGAAAAAAAGAAAGATCARTGCATGACAGATGCACATCAGGGAAGTGGGTTGTCACACTGCAGGGAGGTGTTGAGATATCACAATGACAGGCATGCTACACAGACCTGAGCAGAACAAAACACTTTCTTAGGAAAATTGARCAGACGTAGAAATCATTAACTGACTTAGTGAGAAATGGTCCTGAGGTAAACTGCAATTTTAAAATAATATGCAATATGGAGAAGTCTCTGTGAAACAGGTGTTAGAGTTTCAAGTTGAACTTTTTACATTTGTCCCTGAAGGCAGATCTGTTAAGTTTTTCCTTTGTGAGGGTATAGGCTTGAGGGGAATCACCTGTACCACAGCAGTGTCCTTTGCTTTTAGAAATGGAGTTGCAATCTGCTGCCCGTGCTGCTCCAAACTGACCTTTGAGTCTGCTCCTGCAATCCAGTATCTGCTTCCTGAGCCTGAGCTGTAAGTCACAGGCTTTGCAGCAGTGTCCCCAGAGAGCTTTGAGGCAGTTCATCAAAGCAGGTGGAAGGAAGACTATGTTGTAAGAGATCTTTCGTTCTTGCACATGAGTAATGAGGAGGAACAAAACATGCTGTCTGTGGACATAATTTTTCTTTAGAAACCAATCATACCAGGACTATAAATACAAGCAATGTATTACAGGTGCTACGTGCAGCTTGAAATATTCTTCTTTGGTGCCAGAGTGTGTGTATTGGTGTGATTTTGTTGTGGATGGAGAGAAATACTGTCTTTTGTTTTTGTGACAGCTCAAATACTGTRTTAAACAAATTACTTTCAGAACATTTCAAACGTTTTTGTTGTCTGAGCAGCTCAATTCAAACAATTAGTTTGTGTTCAATTTCCTAGGTAAGTTAATAAGCTTTTTAGAGTACTTCATGATTGCAGTTTAACCGGTGCCTCAGAATTTATGCTTCTGTTTTGTTTGCTCAGCATTAGCATTGCTCATTCACTAATCAAGCACTTCCTAAAGTGGCCCCTTCCCCTTCTCAGTAACTGCACTCCATTCCCCTTGAAGTTTCTCTTTCCTGGTAGCTTTTGTGTATTGTGAAGGATATGTACCTCTACCTGGGGTAAATTATTCCTTTCTGGGCCTATTCCAACAGCATTTGAGAACTTACAGACACCGTTCGGAAATGAGTATGAAGTTGAAGCTAGCAGCTCTGCTGCCCAGGAGATTGAGCTGCTGTCATATTGCATCTGACTTGCATCAGATCAGAGTTTAGGATTTGGGTGATTTGTTCTTCAGATTAATGTCAATCTGTTTTAAATTAAAACACCCTGGGGCAAATCCTTTGCTATGATCAATGAACTGTCTGGCTGCAGTCAACCAACATTACAACAGACATGAATTTGGCCTCCTGGTTTGTTGCCTCATCCCCTACATCACTTTCCTTATGYGGTTCAGGCATCAAGCCTTTGATCCTGTAAGTTGTTGACCATCTTCCACTGAAATCAGTGAGAACACAGGGGGCTTCAATGTTCAACACCTTGTTGGTTTGGGCACAAGAAATGGACCACATGTCTGCTCTACCTAAAACATAACTATGGCRTATCTGTGAGTGAGCAATCTGTTTCACACCTGTTTTACTACAGGAACAAAAGGCACAGGAAGTATTTGGAAAATGAGGAACACACCTGTGTGTGAGAGTATAACAAAGCATCTTTATATATAATCATTTGCTATAAGTCATTTCAGAGTTGACAAGCTGTTTTTCAACTTCGTGTCACCACTGCCTGATGCATCTAATTAGTCCTGTTCTCCAGCTGACAAATATCAGCTGCTCTTTCTAAAGCATGGTTTCTCCCTTAAGTACATCCCTCTGGCAAAGTTAAATATTAATTATCCTTTTTTTTTATTTTATGATTATTCATGTGTGCTAATGTCACTACACAATGAATGGGTAAGTCAATACCACAAAATATTGAAAGCATTGTTTCTAAACCTCTGCAGCAGCCAAGATGTACAGAGCCATTCTAGAAATGAATGAGGCCATGGTGGCTTGGGCTTTGCCAACAGTCAGGCATGTCAGTGGTGAGACTCAGAGACCTGTGGTTGTGGGATGTGGGCCTGGATGTGGGAAATGTACTTCTTGTCCTAGCTCAGGTGCTGGCCTGTTTTATAACTGCAGAAATCACAGGACTTCTTACTGTGCATGCTGAAATTGTAGGCACAGATCAGTGTGGATACTGGGGCACCAGGTACCTCTGCAGGTCTGAGCTGTGTGGACTCGTGCTTTTGCTGAATATTTGGGTGGTGCTAGTCTGCTGGAATTTCTTGGCTTCATTTGTATGCTGGCTGTCTTTGTGTGCTGGCCTTCAGGAAGATCCATATCCATGCCTTGTGAAACAGGCTCAAAAACAGACACTGAGAAGGAAGAAATGTTGTAATCATGTTTCCTGAGACCAGTTATACCAGCTGTACCCACCCTATGACAGCCTTAGCTGTTCCCGCAAAAACAAAGTTGCCCATCTTGCCCACTTGGCTGCTGCACCAATGTGAAGGCGGGTGCATTTTCTTACTTTCTGGAGATTTTGTATTTGTTCTGTCCAGGCAAATTTGCAGTTGGCCCCATGCAAGGACTGATGTAGCTGCGTGAGCCCTTATCCTTTGCACCTTTCAAAGCTTTGTGGGCCACTTTGAAGCTGTTCTCTTCCTCACCTTGCACTTCAGGGTACAGGCTCACTTTTATCTCAGTGTCTTTTGCGCACTGCGGCTTGAGCCTTCCAGCTCTCCATGTGGATCAGAAAGATGCTGAAATACAGGAGGATCTCCTGTAGTTGTTCCTTACCTTATTCCAGTTTCTCACCTTACCATTGACCTGACTTTCTGACCCAGCTTCTTTGTGAATGTTTTCTAGCATGACTAGCATTTTCTTACCCACATCACACAACCCAGCATGTCTGCAGCCCAGGGTGTTAGACGTGTCTTCTCTCCTTTTCTGTAGCAACTGAAGTAGTTGGAATTTGATTGATTGACTTAGCCAGTCCAAAAGGACTGGAGGAGCAACTGACACTTGTCAGTTGCTAACACTTGGGCTAACATTTTTGCTATATGAAATATCCTAGAGCAGTGTGTTTTAGAAGCCTGAAGTGTTTGTGTTTGTATTAGTTGTACAGATAAAAATTAGCAACATTTGTTTGTATTGCGAGTGACCTGCTTAGTGCAAATAGCTATGGTGGGTACCTGCCATGTGTTTAGATCATGGTTTTATCATGTGAAAATTTACACATCTCTCTTGTCTTTTTAAGTGTCCAAAAAATTGACACCTGATGGAGGTTTTGAAGAATGCTGGCTTTTTTTTTTTTTTTTGCATGTTAGATACCTGCTAATGATCCAGCTCTCAACCAAAAGAAACTGAGGTGGGTAGAATCAGTGTGAACATGGAAGCTCCCAACCTGGCAGTCATGAAGGATATCCAATCATTGTAATTATTTCCAAGTAATTTAGCATATCTCTAATTATAATATGAGGTCATCTTGATGCAAAATAATGTCTAATTAGACACAATCCCTTTTCAGATACTCATAATAGATTCCAGAGAAAAATCTTTTGGCTCCTCTTTTTGTGAGCTTTAATTCTTAATTTATGATTTTTTTTGTAATTAATTTTTTGAGCAAACAGGGCAAATCAATCTATTTGAGTTAATTAGCATTTCTTCCTTGGTTTCCTAGTCTCCCTCTCTGCTACTCCTCTTTTTCTTCCCCTTATTTGAATATTACTGTAATTTATTCACGTTTGTTTGCAACTAGTGCATAATGATTTCAAGCCAAGGGTGAGCAAGAGACTGCAGCACAGGAAAGGTTGCAGCTCTGGGAAGGAAGGAAGAAAGGAAGGAAGGAAGGAAGGTCTGCAGAAATTTTGTGTTGGCCACCTTCATTTAGTTACAAAAACCAAATTGCATCAGGGCTGATAAGGGTGGCAGCACAGTCAAGCAGAGCTCTGGGGCTGAGGTGGGACAGGGTAGCAGGGCAGTGGAAGAAATCACTGCAGCCACAGAAAGGGAAGATGATGAGCACCCAAGCAGGAAAACTGACTGATCTGCATTTGCTAGAAACCATTATAAGCTGAACATTGTTTCACCTTGATACTTTATAAGCAAAGTTCCTATGAGATTTGCAAAGAACACCTGGGCTGAATTCACAGAAACATATCTCATCTTTATTAGTCAGTGTTTGTCCAGCCTTTTTCAGTGTTTATGCACATCTATTCTGTTACCTAATGCAGATGTACCYTATGGTCTGCAGAAGGCAGATTTCTGCTCTAGCACATGCTTGSCCTTTCTCCCCTTGGATTTGTGAATCTCTCGAGTTGTGAGAAGCAGCACTGTCCAGTGGTTTGAACTGTWGGCTCAGTGCCAGCAGTTTCTGACGTTTTCTTGTCCTTTTCCTTTCGTTGCCGATTTTAGGAGCTCTCTAAACACAGACACAGTCTAGTTTAGAAAGGAGATATTGTTTATTCTGTGCAGGAGGGAAGGTGGATCAATCACACCAAGGGGTAAAAAGCTACCTCTTTTATGCAGTAAAATTTACATGAAGCCTGTCTAATACATATTCTCTGACTACCTAATGCATATCTTATGCAATGCTTGAAACACAAAGTTCTTTTCTTTATTAAGCAACTTCTATTGTAGCAGTTACCTGATGACACTAGTTGAATTCATGAAAAGTGAGAAAATGACGTCAATTCCTTTTGTAGAAGTCACCTGATAACATCAGTTACATTTACAAAAGGTAAGAAGATTCAGCATGGGGACAGATAATTCAGCTTGAAGACAGTTTCCTAACTTGTTCTGTATTTTTCACATGTGTGAAGCAGTGGAAACTTTTGTCAGGGCAGTGGTTACACAGTGTCAYGGAAAAGTGACAAGAAAGCCATGCTTTTCATGTGGTCTGTGATGTTAGACACTTCAGTTTTGTTTGGAAGAGAAGGGCTCAAAAAATAAAGAAATCCTAAGTTAGTGGGAGATTTTATCCCTTTGCTTACCACCTGTTTTTCCGTAAAAGATGCATCTTCAAAACAATGCTTATATCTAACTCCCTTGGATATTGCAAAAATGATTTCATGTTTGTAATGCTCTTTGAAAATAAAAATTGACAAGTAGCATTAACATAAYCAGAAACTGTTTTTCTTTTGAACAGGATCTTTACCTTTCCTCATTTGTCTCTGCTGATCTCAGCTTGTACTTAATGTATTTGGAATTGAATCCAATAGGAGAAGCTCAGATTCAGGGGCAGAATGACCATGAGAGAGGAGGAGGGTATTGTAAGGTAGCAGATTGCTGCTTGGAGATGCAATCCAGATGCAATCTACAATTTCACTTTGAGGGCCAGATCAAGGTGAAACAGAGCTCTGGCCTAATAGACRCAGCCATGTAATTTTCTGGTCAATTAAAAATCAGTCCAGACAATGCATGAAGACTGAGGGGAGATTAAAAAGACTCTACAGGAATGTCTCAGGAGCAAAAGAATACAGAAAGGCTGAGTTTGTTATGTTGGAGTGGTTGAAGCAGTYCTAGTTAGAGGCAGTGCCCATCCTGGCAAGTTCTCCGTGCTGAATGAATTCTGTGACAGAATGAGAGGATGCAGTCTAAAGCTGCGCCTGGGGAAGTTTAGGKTAGACATTAGGAAAAAATTCTTCACTGAAAGAGTGATTGGKCTCTGGAATCATCTGCCCTGGGAGGTGGTGGAGTCACCATCCCTGGAGGCGTTTAWAAAAAGACTGGACAYGGCACTCAGTGCCGTGGTTTRGTTRATGAGGTCATAGGTTGTAGTTGATGATCTCAAAAGCCCTTTCCAACCTAGTTAGTTCTGTGATTCTGTGGTATTCAAGATTGCTTCTACATTAGTGAATAAAATAGGCCAGGGAACTACTCACTGGCCACAAGGCCAGCTGGAGTGTCACTGTTTCTGAACAAAAATTCTCCTTCTCTTCCACCCTAACAAGGTGGCCCATCCAAACTGTGTATTGGGAATGGTCTCTGGTTATTRCTGAAAGCATGCAGGCATTGTGTGAGAGAGAGCTGGTTGCCTGGAGCGGGTCTGCCAAGGACAGCACTGACAGTGGAGCAGGGGGTGATGCTGTGCCAGCKCTTGGGCCCGTGCCCTGGCCCTCTTTGGTTGCCTGGTGCAGTAGCCCATATGCCTCTGAAACTTGGCGGCATCCTACTGTTCCTTCAGCCCTTCCTGGAATTCTTGGCTTGGGTTTTTGCTTTATTTGTTTGTCTCAGAGCAGCACTGCCAGGATGTGAGCTGCCTTCTGGAGCGGGTCAGATCACCCGGCCCATCTCTGGCTGCCTAATGAGCAGAGGGAGACGCGCAGTCCTTGGGCACCGTGGGAAGCCAGGGCTGCCTGCTTGGCTGGGCGGTGTGTGAAGAGTGAAAGGGTCACTGCCCTGCCTCAATACAGACTGTGCTGTGGTGCATTCACAGGGCAATTCTCTGAGCTGTCACTTCCAGCTCATAGCCAAGCCCTTAGCCTGTCATAACTTTGAAGCAAGGAAGTGGGTCTCAGCTAATAAAATGCCTTCTGTATGCAGAAAGCAATAGAAGTTTGGTAATGATATAGCTTTGAAAAGTGGGATGGAAAGTGATTGTGAAACCTAAGTAACTCCAGAAGAACTAATTTCTTCTAATGTGCAAAGTGAGAGAGTGTAATGTAGATGGCTTGTAGGTTTCTGTGAGTAGTTACACATACAAGTGTATTTATTTGACAAAACACAGAGAATGGGATGAGAATCTAAAACAAGAGGCTGACTCAGATGACTRGAATTTAATTTGTCAGCAAGTGAAAGTAGTAGCAATGAATAGAAGACATAAAATAACTTTATCAAATTTCCTGCACAGATCTTGTTTTACAGAAGAAACAACGTACAGCATATCAAACCAACTCAAAATATTATAATAATGTAAAATGATTGTCACTTTTAGCTTATGGCAAAAAGAAATATAAAAAAACCAAACAAAACTCATTGCTTTCTAGAAAAGTGCAAATTGTGTCAGTCATGTTTAAGCTCTCCCAGTTCCCATGAAGTCCCAGGAGAGGTCTGAGTGTACAYCCTTCTTGTTTGCCTAGAAAGAAAAGCTTTATAGTACTGCAGATTATCAGGTCACACATATAAATGAGGCACATACTGAACTGATCTCCAGAACTAGGCTGCCTTTTGTCCCAGAAGCCAAGGGCAAGTTTTACATTGTCCCAAACCAATCTTCAAATAACAACAGTTGTTGTATGGCAACTTTTGTTTTTTCTTTAGGACAAAGGTGTTTGTCTTGATGAAAAAAAGGGGAAATTTTTAGTCTTGCAAGCCTCAGCTTGCAAGATGAGGCCGAAACATCTTAAAGACTTTGAAAAGTTCCTTTCAAGCTTTGGGGGACTTCTAAGTCATTGTGAAATGCRTAGACTCCTTCTCTTCTGCCTGTGACAAAATGAGTTATGCTGTGATCTGTATTAATAATCACAACTGAGAGAGAAATGATCAGGAGTCTAGCAGAAATCTAGCAATTTTTAATTCATTGTATTTTTAAATGAGAGAATAAACTTAAGGGGACAAATAAGAGCCTGAGAAATTTATTAAATGGAAACTGCACTAGAATGAGTATGATGTCTCCTACTGAGACAACTAAAATGCAAAAGCCTGACTAGAAGCTCGGAATAAGGGTTGGGCTATGGAAAATAGAAACCAGCATTCCTTGGCCAAGAAAGCAGATGTTAATCATGAAATGATTGTAGACTCAAGAAGCATTATTCCTCTTCAAGTGTATGCCCTCTAATTCACCTGAAAGATTCTTATCTGTTTTCCCTCCTAAAGTGTGCATATATATCTAGATTACTCCTACAGGTTATTTTTCTTTCTTTAATGCCTCAAAACCTATGTTTTGCTATTGTAAGGAGGCTTTTCACTTGTGATTGCAAGTTGCTGTGGGTACTATCCCAAGGTAAACCTGCTGGCTGCATACAGACTGAAGTTCAGGCATGAAGATGATTGTGATCATCACAGTGGAGACGCAAACCCAAGCTGAGCATAGCCAGTGGCAGAACTCTGTGATGGGAGACATCTACCTTGTCTCACTGGGGTACTTACATGGCATCCTTGCAGCTCTKTYTTTGTGCTGCATTGTGTGTGGGAGGAAGAAGAGGAAGGTGGCATTAAGTTATGAACTATGCAGTGCCCAAGGTCCAAGGCTTAACAACCCMTCTCCCTGTCCATTGTGAGCATGAGAAGTGTCTCCAGCTCCTTTATACCTGAGATTTTCATGGCCTAATTTGTTCTTGCTTTGGACATCAAAATACCAACCTAAAACCCTGACTGTGYGTCTTGAAAGATGATCTTTTGACTCTGTCCCTTAGTGCTGGCTCTAMCACCCCTCTGAAACCAGAGATTGAGAAGAAAGGAAGGTGCCTAGAATCTGGCTGGCTTTAACTCTCCTTGAAAATTCTCTCCTTGAAAATTGAGTGATCTTTCATCAGATCTGGTATGATGTTAAAGCTGGTAGACCAGTGAGCACAGAACTGGTGATCACAGAAGCAAGGTTAGGGCACGCARCATAAAATTCTGAGGAGCTCTTAGGGCCTGATGATGTGAGTAGGTAGCAAGCCAGGGACCTTCCAGAGACCCACCCTTGTCCTCTGGCATGAAGAACAGGTGACTAAGGAAAGGAGCTGGAGAGGGAAAAGGCCCACAGGTCCTTTTCATCCTGGTCTGCCYTCTTTTCCTTTTGGATATACCTTGAGGGAACAGGGTCTTCTTCTCAAGAACATGTCATCCATTGAACTATTGTTTAGGTCAAGCAAAGACAGGAATGGTTTCTTCTGTTCGAAACCTAAGAGAAGTCTTGTTTTAAGAACACCTTTATTAAATAAAGTGATGGAAAAATAGTCCTTTGATACAAAGGGCTTAGACCCTTGTGTTATAGCCACTATCCTGTGGCAGTACTGTGTGTGATACAGTTTGAGCTTCACGTGGTTGCCAACCTTTTCTATTTTTCAATGTTTTTAAAGCAATTTCAAGTGTGTCTAATTCCAAAAATATTAATACAAATGACATTAAAAGATGTTTCTGGTGCTCCTATTTAGACTGTTCTTGGCAGAGGGCTGGGGAGTTCAGCTACAGCTGCCCACACTTGCCAAAGCCAGCTAAGCAGCAGGTCCCCCCTCCTCCTCCTCCCTTCACCACCAAGAAGGGRAAAAAAGCCTGATGAGCCCCAGATAAGCTTTGAAAATGTTAACAGAAAGAAGTGGAGAACTATCTAGAAGCCAGATGTGGTGGGGAGAGAGAGGAAAAGATCTGGACAGTCATGAAATGGCAGAGGAAAAAGGATTTATCACAGGATGGTAGGAAGAGCTGTAAAGGGGATTAAAAACAGGCAAGTGAACATTACTGGAAGTTGATGATATTACAAGGGAAATAGCTACTTGCTGCTGGCTGTGTAGGAGGCCTGTCAGACTTGGGGAAATAAAAGCATAGTGCTTACATCAACATGATTTTTTTTTTTTTTTTTTTTTTAATGGCATCTGGTCCTGTGTTGCATTTGGGCATGATATTTAGTGACCTACCTATATGTGACACTTTTGCTGTAGGCAGTGTTGATTGATGCAGCTGGCAGGGACAGGAAAGCTTGCAGAGGGCAGTTCTGGAGCCCGGAGGACCAGTACTGTCCAAACCCTGAACAGSTCCAGGCTGGGTACATCAGCACCAGAGATGTCCTACTGGTGATTTAAGTTGTGTGAGTTTTAATGTTCCAGCTTGAACTTTAGCTCTKGGGAGCCACTGTACCAAAAAGAAAATGTGTATTTCATTATGAGTGGAAAGGAGTGCCTGAGCCATCTTCAGCTGTTTGGAAAAAAAAGAAAAGGATTTGGTTTGACTGTTTTGTTCCGCAGAAAAGTGGGACAKAGGGAAGGAGGGGGAATTCTTGCCCTCTCCAGTTCTGTAGCAACAACCTGGCTAGCAACAGGTGGGTGCAACCTGGAATTGCTGTGCCCATGTAAATGCCAATACCTCAGTCTGGGCTTGGCCACGTTCAGTATTGGCAACCTGCTGAGCTTTTCCCTTCATAAAGAGCCCTGTCTAAAAGGCCACAAAGCACTTGAAAAGTGAGGGAAGAATCCTAAGTTATGCCTTCCTGGTTCAGAGAAAGTGGGAGAACTGAATGGAGCTGGGCTGGGATATAACTGGCATCTAGAAAATCTGCAGCTGGGATGAAGCCCAGCTACGGCTCCTTGGTTCTCTGCTGCATCCTCAGCGTGGGCTGGATCAGCTCTTGCACACCAGAACAGGTGGACAGCTGTCAAGGAGAGGAGCCAGGAGGAGGTGTGAGGCAAACARTGCCCTTCTGCMGCCTACCTGAAAACACAGGAGGGTACACTGACWGTGTGAGCCATGGGGATCAGCCCCATTCCTGGACAATCTCTAGAAAGCAGTGAGCGAGCCCTGGTCCTTCAGCACTGCCAGAGCTAACCAGGACCTACATTCAACTGGAGCAGCCAGTTTTGTAGCACTCTTACTGCAATGTCTCATCAGGCTGTGACCCATATTTGAGATTGCTCTGATCCTTTGTATCCTTTCTTTGGCACTTGTGTGTTGTTTTCTTGGTAGTAATGCTCTGCTCTGGTCTTTAGAGCCCAGCTGGCATTTGCTTGACATGGACAAAGCGCAGAAAGTTTTCCAAGTCCATTTCAGAGCATCAGATGCCCTTAAAAGATTGAAAGGACTTATCAGACAGTGACTTTGGAAAAGCATTTCAAACCCATTGCCAAATTAATGGGTCAGCTAAATAGTGAGTGGACCTTTTTTACTGCTGTGCGTCACAGACCCCCTTCTGTTTCACTGGGCTAGAGTTTTATTGCATGAAAAGGGACTGGACTGGMTAAACCAGCATTCTTTCCTGAGGACCCAGCACAGCACGACAATCACACAGCATTGTAGGCTACAGAGTGAATAGGAGCAATTGTATCCAATACCTGAGTTATTGGAACATGCCTGCCTGCTCATGTGAGCCAGCAGAGAAAGATTGTTTTTCCTTTCTGAAGAGGGAAAATTGGAGGGAAGCTGTGCCAGAACCTTTCCAGGTTTAGAGAAGTGGAGGAAACACCTGCTACACCATCAGCATTCTTGTTAACAGTGGCTGCATGAGTGACAGAATCTGTCCTTTCCGGGGATGATTCAGACTCAGAAGACTCTTGGTAGTGATGACATGAATGCCTGGTAGCTCCTGAAAGCAGRACTAATGAGCAGTGCCACTCACTTAGCGTATGGTTTGACAACAGATGCACATGTTGGTAATTAAGTATTTGGCTGCATTACATTATTTTATTTTTGGATTTCTCAAACACACACCCATTGCAATCTCTAGACACATTTGCATGATTTAAAAGCCTCAAACTTGTAACAAACAGAAAAATCAGTGTAGGAAAACTGTACCCCACTTTTCAGAAGGGCTCAGTAGCACACAGGCCTTCCTGTGCACCCCAAGCCCAGCAAACACAGGCTCTGTATGGCAAAACTACTCAGAATAATCCCAGGGATTTCTCCCTTGCTGAGCAGAGCTATGTCTGTGGTTTCAGATTAAACCAGTACACAAGTCTCAGACCAGGGTTTTATTCTACTGTATTATCACATCCATCACTGCTTGTGACCCTGTAAAGCCTTGGAATGGCTTTGAACTTCATGAACTTCATAAATACCTGAATGCAATTATACCTTGCAGTGCTTAGAGAGCAGACTCAAATACTTCATCTTAGGAGAGATCTTCTGGAATGTCTTATTCTGTCCTTGCATGYCAGCAGTTATTTATGTCTACCTGTTAACGTTGACCTCAGCTACAAGGTGTAAAATATGTTTGTGATGGCACTTGCTGGAGCATCTTGCTCCCAAGTTGTACACTTTTGCTAACTTGGTCTGGATACTTATTAAAACTCTCCCTTGGAGCCCCAGCAGCATTGCTGTATATGTCAGATATACTGGAGGAACAGTTACCCTAGAAATTATAGAAATTATATTCTGATCCCACTCTGCCCAGGTTTCTGTCKTGGGTTGTTGAGGAGGAATTTGGGTGCATCATAAGAACATGACAGAGAAACACAGGGTGACTGGGGAGGTCACCTTGTCTAGAAGTAATGCATGGCATTAGGGTTTTTCCAGCACATTATGTTATATGATAATAATTTCCTTTTGCTTGACAGTTTGGGGCTGAGCCAGCTACGTTGAATTTGAGTTTSTTTTGAGATTCTGAAAGCAGCAGAACTAGTGAGAAGACCTGTTCTTTATCCTGCCACTAATAATGGTATACAGCAGAGGTCCAAGATCTACTGGAATATCCTTATAAAGCCACCTGTGAAGTTGCTAAATATTTTGAGTCTTTCCTAGAAACTCTCAACCTTGTTTTACAATTCAAGGAAATTCCAAGAATTTGTCACCACCGCCTTCCAAAAGCATAGCTGGTCACAGACTGTGCCATCTTTCTGTGAAAAGACGAAGTAAAATCTCTTTGGTTTCTTCTTTATGTTTGTATACCTGGTTCAAGAGCTAAAWTTGCAAGAACCTTGTGCAAAGACACTGACTGACTGAGAGGTGTCTCTTCCTGTATTCCTATTCAATGGCTGGAAAGTCTGCCTGTTTAACCAGAGAATGACTACAGCTTAGGCTTATGTGGATGTTAGCTATGCCTAATTAGAGAAAGAACTCAAGTCAGTGCTSACTCTGAGAAGAGCATGTAGAATTTTGAAGGATAAAGACAGAAATGAGAACACTAAGAAAGATGTGACCAGGCAGCTCCACCTCCAAACCATAACCCTCCAGGGCAATCTCGGGTTTCTGCTGTGTGCTAGCATACTAAACAGATTACATGCTAACCTAGACTGCAAGCATGAGAGTATTGGAAATCTGTTGCAGGTGTTTGATGGTAAACAGTGTTTATAGCTGCCAGGATGGAAACATTAATGCGTGTGAGTGAGTGCAAGTGGAGGGCAGGCCTCAAACTTTCACCCCATTACCTTCACATTTCGGTTTTGCTTTGCGGAGTGCTAGCTGCCCTGTGAGTTAAGACTGCTAGTGAAGTTACTAAATTATTTCACTTGAGCATGTCCTGTGTTCAAATTTGAAATGCCAGAATCACCTGAGAAGTGGTGGGCTAGTTTATCACAGGAACAAAAATATACAATGGAGTCTGAATGGAAGAGGATGAGTTCTGACAGGCATGCCTTTACTTTTTCAAGCAAGTATTTTTGCTTGGGTGGGTGGTGCATCAGTTATATATACAACTCATGCTTTTAGCTACAGCAAAATGTGAGAAAACATAATAATAGCTCTTCACGCTAAGGCTTCCTCTTTTTTTTTTCTTTTTTTTTTTTTTCTTTTTAAGTTCAGTTAGTTTGAGAGTTTATATTATTCTCTTTCTGAGAACAGAGTTAAGTATTTTTAATACTTCTCAGTGTGAGAGGTGGCTGGGCTGCCCTTAGCCTAAGATGAAAAGAGCATTACATTTACTAGGAAGTTGGGCTAGAAGGCTGGACTTCTAGTGCAAAGCTCCTGATTACTGCCTCACTGTGCTTTCCATTCAGTCAGGAAGATTAAAAAAAAAAAAAATCCCTCCAAAATAAAAGGCAAAATCACCTTTGAAGACTTAGTGTGTGTGTGAAGGGCTAAATCTGCTTTACTAGTATTTTTTTCCATAGGAAAAAAAAGAAAAGTAKTGGTAGTACAACCAAAAGAGAAATGTGTTTACCAAAGTTTTGCTTTAYGCAGAGTAGTTTACAATTGCCCACWGTGAAAGTGCAGCATGAGMAGGATTCATGAGCCTGTTGGTGCTCTCTGTCAGGGCTGTGTGCAGGCTGGGGTGGACAGTGAGGGGACCAGAGGTGTTTACCACAGCCCCAACACACCCACTGCTGCTGTGTTTTGTGGGTGGGGTGGGTGTTAAGGAGGGAGGTGAATGAGCTTGTTCAAGTGATCTTGTGCAAGAGACTAAGAGAACAGTCTGTCTCCTTGGGGTAAAAGTTTCCCCCGTGCTTTATCCTTTGGAAAATGCAGTTCTTAAGTTCCATCTGTGCCACTCTGGAGTAAAAGATACAAGAACATAAAATGGCTGGTCCAGCTCTGTCTTTTGASCATGGTCAATCAGATGCCTAGGGAAGGGTMTACAGGGCAAAAGCAGRAATATTTYCTTATCCTTCCTAAGCCACTGAAGTCTGTGTCTAGTACCCAAATGGATATCTGAATTGTTAATTTGTGTAACTGCATCTTGAAACCATGCACTTTCACAATGTTCTTTGGCAAGGAGCTCTTTCATTTAACAGGTTCTGTTGAGAAGAACCTCTCCTTGCCTTGACTCAGTCTCATCATTTCAATTTTGTGTCCCTCATTATCAGTGACAATTTCTTATTCCCCTTCCTATGTCACTTTTTGTAAGAATCCTACCGCTTCAGTTTCTATTCCAGGAAATAAAGCATCCATAACTTCATCATGTGTGCACCTTTRCATGTTCAGTGGAGGCTGTGCCTTGGGGCTGGAGAGAGCCTTTCCAGMTGGGATTTCTTCCAGGATTAAGGTGGCATCATCCCTGGCTGCAGGACAGCCATGTAGGCACTTGTCTTCCTCACCTCCAGTGGAAATGGGCAGTCAGGTTGGCTGAGGTGTGTCTGACCCCAGGGAGAAGTGAAGAAGTCACCCTCCTTTGCTTAATACCTGAGAAAGAGATGTAGGAGTAAGGGAGCATAGAGTGGGAACCATGCATCCTGCTCACTTCASAAGACTCAACAGGGCTGTAAAATCATCCGATTAATAAAAAAATATAGCTTTCCTATATTCTGGGAAGGTACAAGCACTTTAGAAACCTAAACCAGTTTAACCCTAACATAGAATAAAAAATCTTGAACTGAGATGAGTTAGAACTGATGAGAGTTCTGAACTGGGGTCTGCAAAGCTTCGTCTGTGCAGAGTCCTATCTCCTCTGAGCTGCCTCTGGAGTTTCCTGTGGGTCTGGGCAAGCAGGGTGCAAACAGGCATTTCTACACTGCAGTTTGACAGCATTTGAAAATCAGAATGCCCAACTTTCCCTTTTTTTCCCTTAAAAATAAAGGCAGATGCTTTAAAAAGCAGACACTTCTTTAATTTGTAGCTGTTAATTCATTTATAAACCGCATGTGCTTCATGAGTGATTATGCTAATGTACTTAAGACTATTTAAACCCTTGCACTGATTAGCCGAACCATTCATTGTACAAATAAGATGTTATCTGCAAAATGTGTCGAGCAAAATTCCATAATCACAAACATGTTACTTTGTTGAATGCAGCTACTGGCTTTACTGAATTCAGCCACTTACACTTTAATTTTTAACATTCTGTTTTGCATTGTATTCATGTATTCCATACTGATATGGCAGGGCTAGGCTGGTGGAACACATTTAATGGCACAAATAGGCAGTTAAATTTATATTTCATCCTGTCTCCAGGCAGAAGAATTTGTGGGGTCACACTCTCCTCATGCATGCAGAGGAGCAAGTGGGCTGTAACCCCTCTGAGCAGGTGGGATGCGCTGGCTCTGTGCCGTGAATTAGCACACCATAGGCCTGGCCCCAGTTCCTGCTCTGAGGTCTGYCAGGTGCTGCGGGGCTGCAGGCAAATCACTTAGCCCAGCAAGTCTGGTTTTCCCCATCTGAATGGGGCAATGATGCTCAGCTGCCTTCCACACTCGCTGCTGCTGAGTGCTCTCTGAGTCACAGACATTGATATTAAAGGTATCTGGAGAGGTGATTTCTTTGGGTTGCTTTGTGCTGAAGGTGTCTGAGGCCATTCTGGGCAGATTCCCCTGGGTCTGCCATGGTGTCAGTGTCATCTAATGTCATTTCTTGATTAAATGATCCAGGGGGTTTAAAGAGAAATGAGGGTCTGTGCTCCCTCTGTGGTGCTCTGAAAGCAGAAAGGGTATTTTGGATGATGTGCCTGATATAGAAAACTTGTTGCCAGCTTTATTCTGCCTGCAGAGTCCCAGGATGGGATTCTGCTGGGGATCAGGGCTCTGGCCTTTTGGTTTGGAGAAGGATCAAAACTCTTCTGCTGTCTTTGAGGTAAAATGACAGAGCTCTTTGACACTTTTGTTGGTATATCTTTTAAAAATCTGTCTTAAGGTGAATTTAAATTACAAAGGCGTTTGGTTGTGTTGCTGCATGACCCTGGGATGCTGTGAAGTCAGGAGGAATGTTCTTTTGGAAGTGGGGTACGGGGCAGGGYGGTTTGTCCCTTCTCTGACTAGCCAGCATCCCAGACACACTGATTGTGGGACAGGGCCATGCATCCCCCAGGCCCTGGAAAAAGCTGAGAAGGACCTGTTGTCATGAGAATGGGCACTTCAGTCCCTTGTGCTCTGGTGTCTGTTTGAGCTGGTTGTTCCTCTGTGAGCTGAGCACTCTGAGCAGCAGCCATTAGAAACGTTAACTGAACTCCAGGCTTTGTGTGAAATAACTGTGAAGGTCAGATAGTGGAAGTGGAAAAAAGAGTCTGAGATAGATATCTGTAAATCTAASATTGTAAAACAACTTTAAAAAACGTTCTGTGGATGGAACCCACGGAAAAAGCTATGCTACTTTGCTAAAATGTGATATTCAGAGACTGGTTTGCTCAAAGGGACGACTGCTTTTACGCATGTAGCCCCACCAAGCAGAACCTCTGCACCCACCCGTTGGGAATAGTGCCACCTGTGCATGCGGGTGCTGACTTTTGCATACACAGAAGCTGCTTTTAGGGTGGATGAGTGCAGGAACTCCTCCCTGAACATCTGCAGGTGCGGCTGCATGCAAAGAGACAAAGGGAAGTTGAAAGGAGGCAATCGTATGGCAAAAGTCATGAGTCACACTTAAAAATACTTTTCTCTGAAACCAGAAAGGCCAGAGTTCCAAGGGGAAACCTCCAGGAAAGAGGACAGGGAGCCCAGCAAAATGCAAGAGCTGACAGCCCTGAAACTTTGCCCCCAAGTGTCTCGAAACAGCTGCAGCTGAACTGCCCACAGCACAGATTCAGGGTCGTGCTCTGTGTCATCACTGAAGTGGAAACCAGGAGACCCTCTGGCTGTCCTTGTAAGAGCAGAGAATGAAGCAGACACTGCRCAGCTTGTGGCAATGCAGCTCCCACAGGAATGGCAGCACCAATGCAGGAATRTTGCGCAGCACCACAGCTTCCTCCGTGTGCGAGCGCAGCCTGAAAACGAGTGTGTGCATGTTCTGCTTTGAGATAAGGCATGCCAAGGTCAAGCCTGATGCAAAAGGGTTAAACACCCATCTCAATGCAAAATGGTTAACAGCTGCATTCTTGCATCTATGTATTTACTGTCATAATAAAATGCTTTTTTCCTGAWGTATAGAAATATATATGGAAAGTATGTTCCTAGGATGGATTATAGCCCTAACTGAAACCAAMTAAAGCATTAGCACAAAACCATGCTGCTTTTTCTGCTGTGCCATTAATTAGGGGAGTTAAAAGTCTTCCCTACTTTCTTATTAAAAAAATAGTACAAAGATTCACACTTGTATGGATTTCTCAGAATTTTGTTATGGTCCTGAGAGTGGTATTACAGGGAACCTTACAACTGAAAAGCATAGATAGATAGAGGTATCAAAAAAAGAAAGATGAGTAAGAAGAGGACCTAGTCTATGATTTAATTGGAATCAATGGGAATTGTGCCAYTTGCCTTTGGTGACAGCAGAATCAAAGCTGAAACACCAGCTGTAGTTTATTTTAGATTGCTGCCTGTCTGAGATTAGATTTCAGATATCTCCACAGGGTTCTTTTTTCTTTTAACTACCTACAATTATGGCAGCAATACATATTCTGAATGTCTTTCTCTACCAGAGGATCAGCTGAGCCTGTAAGACCTGTAAATGAAACAAACCCTTTTCCTTTTTTTTATCATGGGATAGGTCTGCCAGGTGTGAGTCTAAAGGAGTGGGTATTGCACTGCAGGGAGATGTGCCTTGGGACAAGGCTTCCAAAGCTCCATRAGTGCAAAAGTGAGAGGTTCGAGCGAGTTCTGCTACTCAGCACTTCTCAAGCAGAAGCCAGCTAGGTGGACTGGAAGTGGAGCATTCTGAGGAGTGAAAGTCTCAACAGGCTGATGACTGAGCTCTAGSGGTAAGGAACTGGTGGGAAAGATGGAGTGGAAGAGCCTGATGTTGCCAAGCAAATCTATAAACTCTTGGGAAGTGCTKCACTGTTGCAAAACAGAGTGCAGGTGGAAATATCCTTCTGTAGGAAAGAAGGSAAAAATAAGGCTTGAGTCAAAGGCTTGCAGAAAACAACAGGGAAATGRTACCCACCGTAAATAGATGTAACAATCTGTGTCACAGTAGCACTTTTTTTTTGAGTAGCAGTACGTTTTGTCTGATAAATGTGTATGATTATCTTTGGGTGATGAGTGAAAAATAGTAGTCAGTCTTTGAAAACAAAAAGTTGYCGAGGTGTCAGATCTTCTGTGGCCCCGACCTGCTCTCTAATAGTGGTTAGTGAGCAGAGATCTCTGCAGGAGGTTTAGACAATCAGACAGGAAGAACAAGTGGTGAGCACTTGAGACACCAGGTGACCTAAAAAATAGATAACTTTGATGTTGRAGGGAGAAGAAAAATTTTAGAAAACAAAATCCATGAAAAAAATAATGAGGGGAAATGTCTAAGAGGCCAGGACATACAGGTAGCATTCTTATGGAGGTATATATGGAAACTATGAGCTTTGTAACAGCTAGTCAGGAATCACTAAAAAACTCACCAAAAAAAAAAAAACCCTCACACAAAAAAACAAACAAAAAACCCCACCAAAAACCAACAAAAAAAACCCACCATTAATTTAAGCTCGGTAGTGTAAATCACACTGAAATAACACCTTGTACTCCTTAGGTGGTGGATACAGAATACCCTACTGCAGATGTCACAATAGTTACAATTTTAGAGAAGGCTATACTGATACCTTGAAACCATGCTAGAACAAACAATGCTTTCTAACTTATCAAAACTTATTGCAAATGTAGGTAACCTTCCTGTCCCTTTCTTGAAACTCATGTATGAAAAGTAGGTTAGAGCCATGGGACCATAATGAGTGTATGGTGAGAAACACACATGCCAGTGTAAATGGAAGA
>NW_026623238.1:1100104-1105210 GCF_030028575.1 Malurus melanocephalus
CTTTGTAACAGCTAGTCAGGAATCACTAAAAAACAAAAAAAAAAAAAAAAAAAAAAAAAAAAAGAAAAAGAAGGTGAAGGGTGAAGTGTATCTTAGAGAAAAATTGTGTTTTCTGGAGCTATTAAGTTTCCTGGATTGCTCCTGCTGTCATTTTGCCTTACAGGTTTCCTGAGGTAGTGTCATGACTGTGTTTTCTCCCTATCCCTTTTTATCTGGTCAGAGGAGAGAAATACCAGACATGAAACAGGCACTCAGCCCTGCTCCAGCCATTGATCAAGCCTTCATACTTCAAAGGAATAATGAAAATCCCCACACTCTTCCACTTATAAACTCCCACCCATGTGTGTTACTGAAGGTGCCCAGAGCAGGCAGTATCTGACATTACAATAGAAGGCAACTGATGGGAAAKTCTCTCTGTTAGACCAACCAGACCTGGAGAGCTGATAGAACCTCTATAAGCAAGGACAAATGATGATTGAAATGTTTCCATCCCAGTAAATTTTACAACRCATGCTCTGCTGTCCTTGGGTCTGATTCTGTATTTCTTGGATGTTCTAAKGTGCAAATGGTGTTTAGAGATGTTTTGAGCATGTCAGGAATGCAGCTGGGGCTCAATGTGTAAAAGGTGTTAGCAAATTATTGCCTRAAGCACAAAGGCCACCTGGACTTGTGACTGCAAAGGTTCCAGTGGCCCTAACCAAATGAGGTTTTGTTGAGTTGCTCTGAGTAGGAAATGTATTTTTGCTTTACTAAAGAAGCTAGAATGTGTGGAGTTAAATATTAATGTGACCGTTCAAAACTGAAACATGAGTAACCTARCTCTGTCACCTGTTTTAAGTAATATCATATGAGAGTTAAGAAACCAATCTTAAAAAAAAGCCCAAACAAACCAAAGCAAAGCACAATGTTCCAATTTTCAATTCATTTTCATTATTTGAGTGCAGGCTTTCTGCACCTCTCTGAGCCGCAAATGAATAGTTGGGGTCCATCTTTCCTAGGGTCTCCTTCCTAATTTCAGTGTGATTTCATTGTGTTGAAACTGATTTGGGTGTACATTCAGATTCTCTTACTAAAAGAAGAGAGCAATTAACAGAATGAGGGACCAAACTATTTACATTATCTGTTGTTCAGCTTAAAAATTCAGTTTCTTTTTAACAGGTTTTCTCTGTGTGGTTTCATGAGGAAYAACTTTTGAACAAAAGTTGCTGAAAAGGGAAAACAGTTCAGGAGCAAGACTGATCTCTACGAAGTGAAATTTACCTATTCATTGTGGACTCAGAAACTGAGAGTAGATTCTTGCACATGTGAGAAGTTTATTAYTGTGAGTGGCATGACTGGAATAAAATGGAAATAGTGCCTAACATTTATAAAGTATTACTACTCTGATTAAATTAAACAATTTTAATGTTATGGTTCCAACAGACAACATCCTTTTTAAAGGTAGGAAATGAGGCTTATTAAGGCTTAATGACACACACAGAGTGGTCACACCATGAGTTTGAGGGATAAGCAGCTGAATTAGAAGACCTGACTTCCATTATAATGCTCTGCATTAGATGACAATCCACAACAGAAAGAATGAATGGAAATAAAATAAGACAGATGGAGAATGAAGGGAAACATGCATAAGTGTTTGAAATAAATACATGCACTGGGCAAGAATGAAGCTGGTAATTGAAACCTTTGCTCACTTTAAAATACAATTAAATGTATTTGCTTGAAGTGCATTTGGAATAACAGGGTACTGAAAGGGATGGTGTGGCCTATGAGAGAAAGTGAAAGCGTTTACTGAGGGTGTTGCTAAAAGCTATATTTTTGCCTCCATTTTCAGAAAAGAATAAGGGAACAGATGGCAGAAATTTCCCAAGGGAGAAAAGGGAATTACTAGAGAAGATCAGGATCAGACCTGCACAGGTGATCATGAAATCGAAATGCCTGAAAACTCAATTTCTCAAGGTCGATATAACCCATGCCTTGGTAACCAGCTTCTCTGAATTCTGAGGCAATTGGGATAACATGAGAAAATTGGGGGGTGTTGGACGACTGGCAAGAGTTTGCAATGTCAGTGATCACCTAGAGAGAATCCAAGTACATTAGAGTCTTCTCAGGTGGGTGGTTTCTATTTTATTTGTGTTTCTGCATCACACTCATTGCTGGAGTATCTGAGCACCTTCAGTTAAAAACAGCCAGAGTGTCTTTGTTCTCTCAGCCTCTCCTCCCAGGAGAGCCAATATGTCTTGGAGGGGCTTGTTTCAGTAGAATATTTTTGTTGTTTTTAGTGTGCATTGTAGAATGTTTGTTTCAACAGGATGGACTGAGAGAAATGTCCTGTGCTTGCACTGGACAGTGAAAAGTTAGGGAGGAGACTGCATTTCTCATTTGCTGCTGCTCCCGGACTAGGCCTAGTTAGACTGGAATTGCTGGAGATTTTTAACAAAATGAGGACAGGAGTTCCTCCTCTCTTGCATAGCTGTTGACCTTATGTCCAGCTGATTTGTGCCTGTTTTCTCTCTGCTTTGGTGATAAAGACCATTTTCAAACATGACCATCAGACTCCAGCTGCACAGAGGAATGCAGTTTTGTTCCAGTCCGGACTAACAACAAGGTTTTGTGAGATGTCTTGTTCCTAATGCCAGGGGAGCTAAATGCCTAAGCATCATTAAAATCTGTGTTGACTTTATTCCAGTTTTGTCCAGGGTACCCTTGTGCTTTTGCATCATTTAGGTAAATATTGTAGTATGAAAAGAGGCAATATCCACTTGGAGGAGGCTGGAAAACTTGAAAAGAAATACAATTTAAGAGAATTTAAATAGTGTCATTTGATTATCYGTAGTTGGCATGATTTCCAGAGTAATTCTGTGTCCACCAAAGAGAATTTGTTTCATTTTGACTTCTCTGAGGAAATGGAAAGAATTTTGGTGGATTGATATTGGGATTAAAATTAAATTTACAAATCCTATGGAATAAGTGGATATTTTAAATGTAACACAGGGTGATCAAGCTTATCCARTGCTGAGGAGCAGATTTCTATTTTTAGGGATCCCTTTCCAGACCRACATGCAGTGTTAGGTTCAGAACTGATCCTTTTCTTCTCAACTTAGAGGGTGTTTTAGAGACRTTCCAAGGAAGGCAGGAGCTCCAGGTGTTGCTCACAAGTGCTTAATTTCCCATCTGGTAGATAGTGACTCTTCCTATTACATCAAATTCTTTTGTTTGGTCACAAGTGAACCAATGCTGGGCTTGATAGTCATGCTGGATCCTGGCTGGACTGCTCTGGTAGAGTTAATGGCCAAATAAGGACAATCTTTGGTCAACTAAGAAAAAGACAGAGGCTACTCTGAGCTGGAACTATCAAGTTACTAGTACTGATCATTGAAGTGTATTAGAGACACATAGACACTCCTAGATTTCACGTAGCCTCACTTCTGTCTCTCAGAATTAGTGATTTTCTTTGAGCATTTTTTCTGGCATTATGCCACCACTTGGAACTTYTGTTGTCCCTTACTCTTATGTTTTTACTAAGCCTAACTTGTAAATATTTGAGATGTAATATACAACATGTTACCCTCATTTAAAAGGTGCAGGTACCAATGCAAAAAGTCACTTGCCCCATAACTGTGCCTGCATTGGCTTGAAAAAAATACCTTGCTGAGGGAACAAATAGATGGAAGAAGAGGTCATGCATGGCTGATGTTGATTGAAGCTAAGTTTGTGCCTGGTACAGTAAAGATATTGTTCAATATTTATCTCCTTTGTGAAAATATTTCTGTTGTAATAGTACCAATACATCCATGTGTGTTGGCTGTCTCTCATTCCAGCACCGGCTGGGCAGGTTTGTTCTATCCCATCACTTGCTGTAAGTCATCCCCCTGTGTTCTGCACAGGTGCCAGCTCTGATCACACTGCTGATCTGATCACTCTGATCTGTCCTGCTCTGTGTGCATTTCACTAAGGTACCTCACCAGAAGAGCTGCTGGATGAAGCTCTGCCCAAAGGCACTCCCACACTCATGGCTGGGTGGGGAATTAGGGCCAGCTGTGAGCAGTGTGATAGGGAAGGTTCACAAGCCTAGGAGTGGCCCTTGCGAGTTACGCCTCGCGCTTGAGAAGCTCTTTCCTGCCACCACATTTGCTCACCACGCTCAGTGGTTTAGTGCCACCATTTGCACGGGCCTTCCCCTTCCCGGCAGCAGTGGGGTGGTAAATTTGTGCTCACACAGCGTCTCAGTCCAGATGAGAGGTGTATCTCGCTCGTAGGATGCAGGTGGTGGGAGTGGGAGTGTGCAGCCGCTCGCAGTGGTGCTGGTGATGGCTAACCAAGGCGGCTTCCTCCTCCCACGCACGCGGGGCGTTTTTCCTGTTCTCGCCGCTGTCGAGATGCGCAGCGGGCTCTCGGTCGGAGCGGGTGGATGAGGTCACGTCCTCTGTACYGTGTCAGAATGGGAGTGATGAGCATCTCCCACCTCAGCACGTGAGGAATCGGCTTCCAGAGAGGCACTGGCAGTTCCTGGTGTGCTGTCATTCTGTGAGGAGAAGTTACCTTTGTTCAGACTTATTTCTTACACCAAATACTGATCAAAGTTCTATGTTGGTCTACAGCAGCAGCAAATTTGTCCCTGGGGATTTTATCCTTTGGTTGTTTAAACCATTCTCTTCTGAATGATCAGTGTGAAGTGGGCTATGAAGAAGAAAATTAATTCTATCTCAGTTCAATGTTCAGTATTCTGTGTACTTTAGATCAGCTGTATATAAAATGGTCAACCTCTTTCCCATCCCATAGCAGGACTTTAGTTTCTCCTTGATTAGATATGGTGTCTGGCTTAATGTGGGCTGAGGCTGGGTGAGTGGACCTGGTGATTGTATTTGCTTGTGTGGTAATTGAGATTGATACACACTGAAATTTCAGCAAGAGCTGAATTAAATTTAATTCTATTGCAGTCAAAGGTACTGCTTTGTATGCTGCCCAGCACAGTGGTTCATCACTGGGATTCCAGATATTGATAATAAAAGTTATAAAGCTACAGTTGGTAATAGTTTAGTGAGGGTGTGTTGTTTGAATTGGGGTTTACAAGAGAAGACTCTTGCCACAACACCACATCTCATGCCT
>NW_026623238.1:1105491-1135614 GCF_030028575.1 Malurus melanocephalus
GTTAAAATTGGCTTCATGGCTCCAGTTTTCTCAGCTCTGCACCACCTGCCTCTAATCAAACTGTCCAATTACAGGAAACAATTGTTTTCTTGCTTTCTGTTAAGTGCAGAAATTCGTTCACTAAAGGACTTTTCACCAAATGTTGCTTTTAACAAAACCACTTTCACAATTTGTTTGAAAAYAATGTGCTGATGTTTATGTCCAGTATGCATGTTAGAATTCAAACATATGGTCACCGGGATCCACAGAAGGTCATTTACAAAATGGTAATATTTATCTTAACTGATTGCAGGGTTTGGAAATCTCTATTGTATTGGGAGCAACTCAGTGGACATTAATCGTTTCACGATTGTTGTGGTAAGCTGAGAATCAGGCCCTGACCTATAATTATCACTTACTCAAAGAGCACTGATAATACAGAAGGGAAATTGGTCTCCCTAGATCTGCTTCCTTAATGTGAGACAWTGGCTTCAGGCTGTTTCTGAGCTGCAGATCTCCCTGGTGAAGTCTCGCTGAAGTAGAGCAAAGTAAGAATAAAAACCAGAGTGAGACGATCCAGCTTTGGTTAACAATGCTTTCTTTGCAAAACTCGATCTCAAACCAAACTATAACCGTAACATGCTCTGTCAGCCCTACAGAATTACATGAAATCATATGGGAAAAACAAATACACAACGTCCTCTCTCTTTTTAGCAATGATGTTTATGTGTCTTCACCTAACAACTGCTTTTTACCTGCAAAGGAACAGATTGATAAGGAAAATATTAACAATATACTCTACAATTAGGAGCTTACTAATTATGCTGTAAGTATTTGATTGCCTTACAAACCTTGTGTGAAACAAAATAGGCTAAATAAGAGTGTAATGATCCTAGTTAAGAGTCCTGTATAAAAGGTCATATGATATACTGTAAAATTTCCTTGAGAAGCATAAGGCAGTTATTGGAATCTACTGAACAGAGGAAACATGAGGAGCTACTATTCACTGTCTCATAACAAGAGAAGGTGGGGATTATTCTATGACATTGACAGTCGATAAATGCAAAACAGATAAATGAGTGACTCATAGCATTAACCAGTAAGCCTTCAGCATGTGGAATTAATTTCCATAGGAAATCTATATTAAACTGCTGCACAATTGGCAGCATTGCTACATCCATGTTGAGAGGGATGATGTACTAAAAACAACWTTTTATTTCCAAAATGTGTTTAATATGTGTCTGTGTACTCACATACAACTTGCAGCTCTGCKAGCTGGATCAATAGATTGCTATTTCCTCTGTTAGTTGAATCAGTGAGGAGGTATTTGGTATACACCAGAAAATCCTTTGGAAATTTGATACAATGCCCTACATGAGAATTTCTTTTTGTCCTTAAAACTGTACTTGTCTATGCCTTTTTTCCCSCTCCCCCCATTTTTCAATATTTTTGCCTTTTAAATCAAGATCAAGAAGAGAACAATGCTGGAGATTTTCATGCTGGCTGGCTTGTACTCTTTAGCAACTTCTTGTTTGTGTGCTGAAGCAGGGGTTGGGGAATATATCACTTTATTCCTGTAATTTCCAAGATTGCTTTAGTCACACACAGTCAACCAGTTTAGTGACTGGTTTATCTTGCTGCATTTATGTGGATRCTGGAGTGGTATATAAGATAAGAAGAATTCAATAACTATAGAACAAATCTCCATCGATTTTAAAGGAGAATAAAAGAGAAGAGTAACCTAACACAAAGCAAATGTTGCTTGCAGTGCAGTAAAACCCAGACAAAATCTGAAATGCTCCATTAAAAGGGAGACAGCATGTTTAGCAATTGTTGTTCCTATGACAGGGGTCATTGTTTTGTTTTATTGTGTAACCTGTAATTTATTACAGTGCCCATCAACATAATAGCATTAATTCTTCATATGATGGATGCATATAATTTTATATATGTTAGCCAAACAGGATGAACAAATACAGCCTGATCTCTCTGGAGCAAAGAGAAGCCAAGCTAGCACCCTGATGACAAGTGCTCTGGTCTAGTGGAGAGTGGGTATGGAGAGATGCAATTCCCAGCTCTCTTAACACTGCAGTTTGTGCCTTTTTCTGTTTCTAAAAGGAGATACAAGGTTTTGTCCTAAGTATTGGGCAATGCAGGATTTGAAGAACACAGGTTTCAGGGAATTGGAAAATGTTGCCTAAATGTTCCTTATAAGCCTGAAAAGGAATATGGGTCTGTATGTTCTGTGTGTTCCAGGTATGTAGGCCTKTACAGAGCTTTTACAGCCATAAGGAGCTGGAGTGGTGGATATGAAGGTCCTGGGGAAAAATCAAGGTTAGTAGGTTGCAATACAAGGATGAGGGGTATGGGTGTAGAAGATGTCCATACATAGATGGGAAATTCTGGGAATGAACAAAAAAGAAAAAAAGTATACAGGGATAATTCCAYTGTTATAAAACCTTGTTATAAATTGACCCTATTTTTTCTGCTGAAACTTGGAGAAGTTGTCCTCCAACTTCCAGATTTCCTTTTATATATTCCACTTGAATTGTCCACTGTTGGTGTCTTACTTGAACCATGTTCATCCTGCCATGTGTGTGCCCGAGTCTGTCACTGAGAGGGTCACTGCCAGCCTGGCCCTGCCCCACTAACCTGATGGTCTCTGTGTGTTTGAGTGCATAGTCAAGATCAGGAAACAAAGGAGAAATGGTATGCTTAAAGAAAGAAGGAAGGATCTAAGCAGAATTTCAAAGCACTGGATATTCTGCAGGTCCCATAGTGACACTGCCCACCTGGAAAAACGTGCTGCAAATCCTGAGTGTGCCCTGGCCCTTCAGCTTTCCCTTGTCATGACGGGCAGTGGCCAATGTGCAAGATGAGACAGAGAGCAGTGGAAGCCTCAGACTGCTGTCAGGACTCCCTGAAAGGGAAGGGAATCTCTGCCCATCAGAAAAAGGTTTTCTCTAGGATTGCTGCTGTTTCCAGTTGTTTCAGGTCCTGGTGCATAAACCTTTTACCTACGCAGGAGGAATATAACACGATGATGGTTTCAAGCAAGCTCACTCTGGGATTGTCCCTGGGCAATAAATTTTTTGTTTGGAAGACAGGCACACATGAATCACCCAGATACCATCTTTGCTTCCTGCCCTTCACACCCTATCTTACTGCATTTTTCCCACATTTGTCACTAACCATAATCGTATTTTGGTGTGGGTCTTGCAACTCATTTAGCTCTATAGAAATAAAAGTTCTTGGTTTAAATATGCATGTCTAACTTTCCTTACAGGAAGAAAATGGTTAAAAAAAAAAAGACTTTTGACATACCTCTCACATTACTTAGTTATATAAGAATGTCCATCATCCTGCAGAGTCCAGCAAGTCCAACAGCCAACAGGTGCCCCCAGATGGCTTCAGAAGAAGATGCAAGAAACATGACCTTTGAGGCAGTGCAGAGCATGGGCTGTGTTATCACCGTGTTACCAAATTTTGGCTGCGTGATTTTAACGTGGTAATGTCCACGCTGCTACTGCCAATTACTCTACCTTGGAAGAGGCTGTTAAAGAAACCAGAGAGTCTTCTTTGGAACTGAAAGCAAGAGTGATTGGCCAGCCATTCCTGTGACAATTCTTTTGTGGGTCAGAATGGTATTTGGGTTTGTATCTAACTGTACTGGTTAAAAATGTAATGAAGAATTTTAGCTTTTTATTCTGGACACTGTGCAAATATTTTCTAGAAAGAGACAGAGCCTGCAAGATTACGATACTGCTCACGTGGCTTTTTGAGTGGGCAGCTGAAACATTTTAAGTAACCAAAAATAATAGTAAGGGACATATGATAGCTTTTTGTTATGTTTTCTATTTCGTAGGACAGTCTTTAGATAGTTATTCATGCTGAAATTCATTACTTTCACGACTCACAAATACATTTTATGACTATATAACAGCTTGTCTGCATATTGGAACACAGCCTTACAAATAACAGCACACAAGCATTCGCAAAATTAATTTAATTAGTATTCTATCAGCTCTGGAGCTTAACTACTGTGAATAGGTGTTGCACAGGCAGTATAGTTTAATGGTTCCTGGAGTATTTTAACTCAGGACTCCATAACATACCTTTTCAGCCTCTGTGCTTGTGGAAAGAGGGTCACAAAATCTTTCATGCTGCCCAGCTGTTAAATGGTATGCTTATATTTAGGTAGCTTAGCTAAAATTGCTAGGATGCATTGAAGTATTTGGATGAAAGCTGCTTTACAGTGTAAGCATGAAGTATTATTATTAGAAACAGTATTACGTTATCAGCAGTGGGACTTGCAATGAAAACTCAGGCACTTCTGGCTTCAGAAGACTTTTTTTTTTCTTTTTGTTTTACCRTAAGTATTGAAGAGATATAAAACAGACAAAAGGACATAGATGTAAAACAACTAACAGTGAAGTTAACTTTATTAAAAAGCTCCATTGTGGTATCAGGCAGGAAGTGAAACTGCTTTCAAACTGCAAATATTTCTCAATCATTTCATGCACCAGCAATCTTTGTAATAGGTTTTCTGTTGTTTTTTGCAAAATGTTCAGATGAGCAGATAAAAKTTCAGACCCAAGGGGAAAGGCAGTCATTTTTCTTGGATTTCACTAGCCATGTATTTCATTCTGTGATTCAAAGTGACCTTAGAGGCTGTCTCAAAGAGCAGATGTGCATGCTGAAGGTTTGAGCCCTAACTCTTTTTATAGGGCCATTCCTTTTTACAGAGCAGCAGAGCTGTACACTGGCAGCCCGCTAACGGGCTTTGGGTGTTGACTCATGGCTGGTGAGAGTTCACTCAGAGGCAGCTGGGGCACAAACGGCTCCCAGTGCCCTCCCCACCCTGTGCCTTGGGCCGGTGGGATGTGCTGTGTGCCTGCACCCTGGCCAGGGGCTGAGAGCCTGCTGTCCCTCCTGTGAGCTCCTGCTGACCTCAGCCTGCTGTAAACCCTGCTGGCCCAACAGGGGATCCTTGTTCTGCTGATCCTTCCTGATGGTAGCATCCCAAAGAGGGACACAGGTGACAGCTGGCAACGGTGAATGCTTCATCCATCCCAGTTAAATCTGCCAGCGAATGTGCATCAACACTTTTAGGTTTTGCGCTGCTTGGARCTACTTTTCTGCCTCTGAGTATCATGTTATGTTGATCCCAGAGGGTCAAGTACAAAAGTATTGAGCTCTTGGAGATACTAAATGCCCTTACTCAGTGAATTAATGGGCTTTGAGAGCACTTGGCAATGGAACTGCTAAAAAAAAAAAAAACTTGCATTAAACTCTTACTTGACAGAAAGAGTTTTTTCATTAAAAACAGAAAGCTAGAAAACTGAAACTTCAGCTAGCACATTCATTTCTGCACCTGGGTCAGATGCAGCAGGTCAGATGCAGACTAAGTGCTAATTAGGTATCTCTTGACTCAGTAATTCTTGCTAAAAGTGCTGTGTGTGGGGCATCTAGAAGAGCAGCAGGTGTTGTGGTAGATTTTACTTGCCTAATCTTGTAGTTTCTAGACACCATGRCCCCAGTGTTTGCATTTATTCAACCAGCAATGGTTTATTCTTATACAAAAACAGAAATGAAAAGGTAGGAAAAGCACATGCAGTTAAAATTTTCCAAGGTAATCCCATTTCAGTGTTCAAAAGTGATTTAGTTCAGACACTTACTGTGTTACATTTCAGTCAAATGTTTGCCTAAATTTTGAAAAATTGAAATCTTGGTAAATTGAGAGAAGGTAAAGTGTTTTAAAAAATCCTTGCAGGCCTGTTCTAAGGATGAAAAACACCTTAATTTTTGTTAGAAAATATACGTTAACAGTGTCTACCAGGTCTAGATAATGGCCTGGGATTTGGGAGACCTGGATTCAGTCCTCTGTTCTTTGTATAGTTTTCAACACAGCACTTGGTTTTCAAAGTGCTTCTGAATCTGTAAGACAGGGGTGCTGTATCTACCTTGCAGAGATGTTGCAGAATCAGTGCTTTGAAGAGTGTGATGTGCTCAATTACTGTGTTAAAGAACAGTGAAAAATTTGAAGCCTATACTTTTGTTGCTCCCTGGATTCCTGTTCTTAACATTTTGCTTTGCCAAACAGGGGAAAATCAAAAACTCTCCAAAATCATTGCAATCTGCTGCTCCTGCTCTGTTTGYTTATTCCAAAGCCTATAAAGTTTTATTAGAATCTTTGCAGTGACTTCATATACTTTGTGTTGGACTTTAATGACCTCAGCACCCATATGGACCAATGTATTTATTGACTGTTGTGTGCTGAAAGCCCTCACATTTCAGAGGCTGATCACAAGACTCAGTCTTATCTTTCGTTAGATTCTGTATGCTTGTTTGATGGTGACAGATTTCACAAGTGTGACATTAACAGGAAGAAAAGCATTAGTACCTAAAAGGGATTCCTCCATTTGCTCTTTTTGCTCCTCAAAACTTTTAGATAGATGATGATAGTAAAGAAAAATTGTAGTGTGCTGGTGGGCAAACAGGACCCTCAGTATCACAGGCGATATAATTCATGAAGACACACGACTAAAACAGCTAAAAGGATGGGATAGAACCTCTCCAAGTCTTGCAGGGAATTGGTGTCTGCAGGATGTGCTTTGAATGTTCCAGGAGCCTTGATTCATTATCATTAGTGCACTGTTTGCACAGCATTTGTGAATGCTGTAGAAAGGTTTATAAACAAGTGCCAGATAACAGAAGTACTTGATGAGCTCTCTAGTCACACAAACTGCAGATAGAGGGGCACTGATGGTGATGAGAAGCTGAATGATTTCTAAGACAATTTGAAGGAAATGGAAGGGGATGACATGGGAAGCTGAATGAGTTCATCTGTTCCAAAATGGTTCAATTCTTAAATCTCTGTTTGGTGGAGCAGGTAGGGAGTTTTAAGAGCTTAAGATCATTCAGGTTAGAAGGGACCTTAGAAAACCTCATGTGGAACCTTTTACTCAAACTGGGGTCAGCTAAAAGATCAGATCCGGTTGCTCTGGGCTTTGTCCAGTCAGGCATTGAAAAGCACCAGGAATGATGGCTGCATAACCTCTTTGGACATCCTGTTCCCCTGCTTGATTTCAAAGGCTTTTATGGTGAAAAAAGATTTTCCTCAGTTCCTGTCTGAACCCGACTTGCAACTTCCACTCTCTGCCCCCCACTAGATACCACTGTGAAGAACCTGCCTCATCTCCTTCCTGATTATCCTCATAAGCACAGGGGGGCTGCTGTTTGTTGAAAGCCAGCTGTTCTTCAAGAACTGGACAAGCTGGACAAGCCCACCTCCCTCAGCCCCTGCACATTGGATAAGTGCTCCAGTGTTGGTGGACTTTTGCTGAACTCACTCTTGTTTATTGATAAACTGCTTTGCAGTCATACAGATTTACAGAAAGATACCTAATACCTTCAAAATAAAACACTTCCATTGGAAATTTCTGTTTTCCCTGCAGAAAACTGTTCCCAGTTCAGATGTGGCCCCAGCAATCAGCCGATGGGCTGCATGGTCCTGGCCTCACTGGCTCTGCAGCACTGCAGCCACAGTTGGGGCAGACTGTCAGCTGGCATTGCCAAGGGTCTCACTCTGTTCCAGGACTGCTGAAACATTACTCTGAAGTTTCCAAAATGAGGTACTGTGTAATTTTAGGGAGGAGAATTTCCAAAAACACAGTATTTTCTTCTCTAAATTGATTTCTCATTCAGTTCCCCTTTTTCCTTCCCCCTCCAAGTAATTTTCTTCAGAAATGACTTTATGTAAGGCACAGGCTGAACCTACAAATCGTTTAAAAAAATTATCCAGAGGATTGTGGGAAATGGGCAGGAGACCCTGTCATTAGTAAGGTGTTTGTTTAACAGAACAAAACTATTTCCCTCTTTACTGTAGACTTCAGATTCTGAACAATTATTAACTTGTTGCCTTCCCTCTTCCTTCCTTCCTTTTCTCTTTATAGTTGGACCTGAGGTTTTGCGTTTCTCTCTTATCTGCTGCTTTCAACATGTTAAAAGTGAATTTTTGTGGGATTGCAGAGGCAGAAAGCAGAGGATGTTCTAGAAGGGAGGCTGAAGTAACAATAATATAATTAATTATTGTTTTTTATTAATAATTTAAAGATGCAATTCTAATTTTGCACATGCAGGCAAACTCAGTGTCCTAGGCAACTTGAGAAGGGATTGTGTTGCTAGTCCTGGTGCACCTTTTCAATGACTTCTTTTCCTCCTCTCAACCTCACTGCTCTATCACCTGGCCAACATCTGTGTGGTTTTGGATGTGACTGCCTGAGGTGGGCGACATCATCAAAAAAAGCTATAGATTTCTGTCTGGCATGGAGTTGTATTAGGAAAATGAGGCARAAGGGCCAGTAGGTTTTATTCATCCACAGAAGGTGCCCCACAGCATGAGGCTGAGCTGGTGGACTTCTGAGCCACGGGAGGCTGTAAATGTGAATGCCATGCTGGATTGAAAAGGGCCTAGAAAACGTAATGAACARTTGTAACATTTGAAGTAATAATACAGGCTTAATTAAATCTCATATATGAGCTCATTGGCTAGTCTCTGTAGGGATCAGGAAGGATTTTCCCTTATCCATATACAACATTTTGTAATTGGTCAGGTGCATTATGGGGTTATTGTCTTTCTCTAAATCTGAGGCAGTGATTAAACGCTTCTGCTAGGAGTGGGATGCTGGACATGAGCAGTTGGCCTGATGTGGCAYGGCAGATTTGGTCTTCCTGTAGATTGTTGATTGTTTTCCCTTGTGTGATTCTTGTAATATTTGATGTTTTTCCAGCTCCTGAATGAAGGTAATGGCCATGAGAATCTTGGCTTTCACCAAGAYACTACATTTTTAGCCATTCGATCAGTACAATAAATGTTGAAAGCATGACCTGAAGCTCTGAAACAGAAGAAAACCCAGACCATATTTTACTGCATTGTATTTGGTTGCTAATACTGTCTTTGCATGTCCCAACTCAGAGTGGCTACATAATCCCTAAATTTGTCCTATAGTGAAAACAAATTATTCAAGTGGAAAAATGCTTCTGACCTTTGAAGTACCCTGGGAGATGGATAAGAAGGTGTTTTTATGCCTGTCTGTTTGTTATCACTGCAGTAGTTGTGACTACAAAACTGTTTTTACGCAGACGTTCAGGGTCTGTGTAGCTGGGAGCCTGGAAAGCTTTAGTCTTGAGAGGAGTATCTGAGCCCAAAGCCAGACGTTTGTGTGGGCCTGCTTCACTCCTGTCTGGTTTGTGACACAGCCTCCTGGAGACTGATGCAGCTGCTGAGGTCTCCCACATTCTTGAAGTCCAGTGTGATCATGCAAAGGGCAGAGGCACCTGAAATGGTGCAGATGGGAGATGTCAGRTCTTGGCCAGGATGTGCCTGCAGATGCTTTCTCTTACCCTGGTGGGAAGTGCTGGGGGTAGCAGCTGAGAGCTGATCTAGCACTGAGTACAAAATGCTTGTAGCAGGCACACCACGTGTGTTTGGCTGCTGTGTGAAGATGCACAACCTTGTAGAGCTTTGCAGTGGGAGAGCATCCACCAGCTGCATCCATCTGCTGGGTGCTCATGGTACCCTGGAGTGGGAAAGGTCATTTTGCTGGGGCAGGAGAGTGTGGAAGAGGATCAGAGAAAGCTTGACTGGCCTGTTCTATCTTGCCTGATTGAAGGAGGCACTTKAAAAACAATCCAATTCCTATTCTATATTTCTGTAGAGAGGCCAAGATTAATAGATTGTTATCATTTGTYACTGTTTACAGTGAAGGAGGAGTGAAATGATACATGGTACTGTCCATTTCTTAAACAAGGAGGGGCCATCCCTACCCTGAATTGCTTACAGTTATTGCCCAGCACATGTATGGGGGGATGCAAGGAATATGAAATTGATCCCCAGTGAGTTTAGTGTGGAAGCTTCTGATAATGTTTTAATAGTACTTATGCAAGAATTTAGCTTTCTTCTCAATAATTAATGCTTGTGAATAGTTTAATATGTATTTATTTGGTGTGTTGTGATACTGGCACATGATCAGAATAATAAGGAGTTCCGTATGCATGGAAGAGTTTTCACCTGCATGTTGACTTTTAATTCTTTTTTTAAATGCTGAACAATAAGGTTTATTCTAATTAAAAGAAGAAGATGGGTTATTCCTCCAGAGTGATTGTGGTAAAGAAATTTAATTTGTGCTGTGTTAATTTGCTCTTAACTGTTTGCAAGAAAATGACATGGTGAAACACGGCTCTGTTCAGAAATGAAAAATAAAGTATATTTGCAGTACACAAAAAAATTCTTTGCAAAATTTGCAGAAGCTTGTCTGGTGAGCATATACATCTGTGTATTGGTCAAATTACATGCTTTTAAGTGAAAGCAAGTGAAGAAAAACTACTAATTACACCGAGAGCAAATGCAAAATGGTTTCAATTTCTTGAACAGGGCACCAAGATGTAAATCATCATATTTTCACTGTCAGAAAACCCTGAGTGTTTTTTTTCCTGAGGGTAGCAAAGGTACATGTCAACTGTCTGAATAAGAAATCTCAGCGAAGGCAACACACATTAGTTTTACCATGAGGCAAACTCCCTCAGGTCAACCCCAGGCAGGGTACAGCACTCATCTTGGCAAGTCACCTCATGGTAAAACTTGTAGTGCCTCATCGTCACTGTTATTTTACCTCGAGGTAGCTGACATGCATGTTGGCTCCCCTGAGGTGAAAATGCTGCCTCTTTATCAGCAGGCCAGCCCTSGGTGTACGTGCAGCCCAACACCGTGCTCCTTGGCTGTCCCAGGTGCAGCAGTCAGCCTGTAGCTTTGCCTACCCCATCTCTTTCTGCCTCTCTGCTGCTCTGCACAGCTCACAGGAAGTCCAGCATCTCTCATTAATTCATTTCAACCCACTTCACCAAATCTGTCTCATAAAAGGTTCTCAGGCTGTCAGGGGGACCTTGTTAACTAGTTTCAGCAAACTGTAATATTATTGAAAATCACCRTGTGGTGTGTATTCTGCAGCTCTGAATATGGCACTGAGACCTCCCTGCACCATGTTTTTCCCCTGGGGCTCTCTCCAGGCTCCTCTCCATCTACTGCTTCTTCAAACATTCCTGCTGGCGGAAAGTTTGCCTTCCTGTGCTTGAYGTATCCCCACTTACATCGCTACCAGAAAATAGGGGCCTCCTTATCTCTYTTGCTCATCTCTCTCTCATTTGCTGAAGGTCTCTTATTTGTTCCTGTGCTAGGAGCTGGGAATATAATTTTCCTTCCCACCAGTCTTATCTCCCAGGCAGAGCAAAAAGAAGTAAATTATTCAGCTGACCACATTTTAGCTGTAATGGGGTGAGAAGCAGATGGTTAATAGCCATTGTTATTTTTCTTTTCAGTATATAAACCATTGCAGGGGGAAATAAAGATATTGGTTTGGCTGGGGAGAGGCATGGGGATTGCATGCATCCTGCACCTTTCTCTTTGGGTGAGCGGGTTGTCATCAAAATCATATGGTCTGTGCTTTGATTTGTAGAACTTTTCCTGAACATTGGGCTTGCCTGGAGATGACATTGAAAAGTTCCCATATTACAGGCAGACAGCTGAATGCCCTCAAGCTGAAAGTAAGACCTTGCTTGACTTAGAAAATGAATGTCATTTTTCTGGTATTGTTATTGAAGGTGGTGTTATACTCCTGTGTATCTGAACATGACAGCAGTTACAGCACGGSTAAGTGCTTATAATCAGCTGTGATAGTGTTTATTTTAGAAGTCAAATGAATCACTAGAAACCTGCTTGCTGAATGATTTTATTGGGGAAAATGATTGCCCTGCAGCTATGTAAACTCACAGACAACCAGAAAATGTTGTGGTACCAAATCATCGCAATGCCTGAGATATGTTGTAGGTATGGAGATCCTCTCAGCTTAGCAGGTTCCATTTGAGAGTTCTGCTTGTCAACTACTCTTTTTAATTTCTGTCCTAATTCTCCTTCCACTGGTGAGAAATTGTGTTTTCCCATCTCCTCTTCCCTGTAATTTAAAATGTCTACTGTTCCAAAATGCCTCTGTCAACACTCTACATTCCTATAACTGAGTTATTCTTCAACACTGATCATTGTCTTCTCCTATCAGGAAGCTATGGCAGCAAAGGGCCACAGTTTTCACATCTGTTTGACTCCCTAGATTTGATTCTAAGCTCTGCTAAACCCACCCAAGGTCAARCTCTTGATTTATTTGCGAGTTCAGACTTCTTATCCCAGGTCCTGTGAGTGATTCCTTCATGTGGGTGGCCTGTGTGCTAAAAGGCTGGGCCTTGCATTCTTCTAGCCAAGTCACATGTGGGCCTCTGGAATCTCAGAAATTTTCCACTTGACAGAAGAAGGGGACTTCAGAAGCACTGCTATAAGTACTTAGAAATATAGGCTGAGAAAATGTTTCAGTGTGCAGATACCCTACTCTTCTTTTCACTTTTGCAAAGTGGTGGCATATTTCTTTGAAACTGTAGTTTGGCATAGCTGTGGTTGTAGTCTGGTTTTGACCAGGATTTGTTTGACTGTCTGCAGAAATGGCACAAGGGCTTAGAAAGTTGCAAGATCCAACTTTAACTCGCATCAGTTACATCAGTATGTTTTGTCTTCATTGAATTTTCAATTGGCCCTGATGTCATGAAGCTTCCCACATGTCAGGAAGCTTTCCTGAGCTTCAGGATGCTGTGAAAAAATACTGTTCCTTAGAAATCAGTATGTTAAGGCTTCAGCATATGTACCAAAAGAGTATCTTTGGGGTTTCTGGATTAAAGATGCAAGTGACTGGTTTTGACTAAGTACGAGCTTGTATTATTAGAGAATGGTCTCAGCAGAGGCAAATTACCATTTACAGTTGAGAGAAGTGGCCCATTTCCTTTGCCTTTAAGGAGAACATGTTCATTTTTTCCCAAGTAGATATGAGTTTACAGTTCTTTCATACAAATGAYTTACTGTGAAGTCTTCTGCAAGCAATATGGTGGGTCATTAATGGCCCACAAAGGAGGCAGTAAGTGGTGACAAGTGTYTGCAGGTGAAAGCCAAGTAGATAAATATAAGGTACTTTGGAACCTGTTTCCTTATCTAACCTTTTAAGGTTGTCATTAACAGTTTCCTGTTTATCCTTCAGTTGAAATCTCTGCTCACCTTGAAGAGGCTGATTGTTCAGTGGGAAGACTCATTAGGAGCTGTATCTCACTCCATCTCAACCATTAGGCATACAGCTCTGAGGTTTTATTCCCAGTTTGGGATTCTAAGGCTGCTTTAAGTAACAAAATGTTGCTAAAGTCTATTGTCTTTGGCTATCAGAATTTACTTGCTTTAAAGATAAAGCAAGTTAAATTTTTTTTTGGTGTGTGTATCTTTTTTTGGCCCATTTTGAGACTAAAACCAAGAGGTATCTCAGGGGGGTTATGGTTAGCTCACGCTATGCAGAATTACACACAGTAGGAAATCTGGGGATTTCTCTCTCTTGCTTCAGTGACTCTAGCAGCTTGCCCAGCAATCCTACAGCAACATGTTGTAAGGGTCATAGGTTTGGAGCAAAGCCAGCACTAGTGTTAGCAAGCAGAATTCCTTATGACTCCACCTTTTGCTTTTTTTGTTTTGTGTTTTTTTTTTTTTTTTTTTTTTTTTTTTTTTTTTTTGCTGTGGGCCAAACACAAGCAGCAAAAGTAACATGTCTGAACCTGTTTCCTCCACTATTCTGGTGGTTACCCACTTTCTTCTCCTCAGTGCAGGGAAAGTGGGGAAAAAAGGTTTGCCTCTGCCCAGCAGCACTGCAGGTGTCTGTCCCTCCGAAAGAGTCCCAGTGGTGTGGGCGTGCTGGAAAGAAAAATCCCCAGTGACTTCACCCAGCTTGGCTTGTGGTGGTTACTCACAATAAAAGACTTTTTTTTTTTTTTTTTTTTTCTTAAGCTCTGCATGTTTAATGCTACATCTGAGTTTTTGCATATGAGTGAAACTGCAGCTCCGGGACTGATTCAGGGAGTTTTCTCTGCAGAGTAATTTTGGTGAGTAAACACAGATAAGAGGAAGCTGGGTTAATCCAATAACTCCTCCCTCAAGGGCAGGTGCAGCAATGTGGCTCAAGGTACAGAACAGAGGAAATGCCTTGTTGACACAGGTGATCAGAGCAAAGTGGCCAAAATTGATATAATGATATGAGTTTGCAATGCAAAGCCCTGCTTTCTCAAGGCTGCTATTTTCAGCCCTCCATGGCACATCTCTGGTCTTTCACCTGCGTTCAGTCAGGCATCCTGTTGTTGGTGACTTCCCAGCTCCTCTTCATGATCTCTCSGTAGCTGCATTGCTACAGTGCAGCTTGGGCTCTGCTGTGTTAACCTGAGAGGATTATTAAAATAAACTCTGAGTCATATTGGAGCTGTACGTGGGATAAGATGGTTATCAAGGTTTATTTTTTCTTATAATTAGGTCTCTTAAACATTGCCTCATTATATATCTTCAGTGACTGTTGGAAAAGTCCTCAGGGGACTAGTGGTTGTTTGTTTTCAAGGATAGTTCACACGATAAATACAGARACTTGCAACTCTGTTTAGGTTTTTTCGTTAATGAAGATTAACCAGGCATTTTTCTTTAATCCTAGGTTCTTGTCCTGATTTCTCTCCAGCCTTTCCACTGCCATTACAGCTCTGGTATCCCATAGCAAGTAAGAACATAACAGTACAACTGTTCACACGTGGGAGATGGAGGAACTGCATCAAGAGCCCATCAGATAGGAAGGTAAGAGGCTGCTTAGGTTTGTATGGAGCCACTTCCAAGTTTGGCAAGCTGGGCTAGAATGCCTTGGCCCAGGCTGAACTCAGCACTGCTGGGTTTGTAATGCCTCTAAGCAATTCTTTTCCACTCTGTCCTTAAATGTTTATCATCCAGGGCTTCAGGCATGGCCTGCTTTGTTTCTGTGCTTCTTTCTCCATGCTCAAAGGGGCTGCCTGGGAAATASCAGCATATGCTTTCCCCTGCTCTGCAGTAGCCTGAGCTTTCATGTTTCCTGTCCCTTGCCCTCTTTTGCTCATATGGCTGTCAGCTGGCTCACCTCCATCTCTCAGTGCCTCTATCTGATAAGACTGGTGCTATTTAGATACATTTTTGGGAAGTGTCGGAAAATATGCAAGGAGACATAGTTCTTTTTTCAGTTATCTTTTCTTCTAAGCTCAGTTGGGAAATCTTGATTTTCAAATTCTGCTTCTCTGGCAGTCACCACCATTTTTGCCTCCTCCTGTCTCTCCACTCACTTCCCCTTCAAAAACAGGAATCACTGGCTTGGTGCTCCCACTCAGAGCTCGTGGTCCAATGGGTGTGTGGGACACCACACATGAACTAGGAACTGCTCTGAGAGGAAAAAAAGGATGTTGCTGGCCCTTTGAGGCAGACCTCTGCCTTTCTGCTTTCCACTGTTGAATTATCTCTAACTGCCACAAGTTTTGGGTGAGGTGGTTAGATAGARCTAACTGCATAATATGATCTCTCCAGTGATAGCTTTTACAGTCAAATGTTGCAAGGTTTTTTCAATTTCTTTCTTCATTATTTTGTCTTTATATCCTCCAATACTATTTTGTTTGCTCATACTGGGATATCTAAGAGGTGTCTTTAGAAAAACTGGAGAATCTGGAATGCTCACAAATTTTAGTAGAAATGCCTTTTTTTTCTGCCTTGCTGTGTCAAAGGTACCTACATTAATTGGTGCTTGTCAGTATTCTCCTGAGTTCAAGAATTTCAGTCAAGTACTCAGGGACAAGGAGGAAATAAAATGTGGTAGAAATGATCACTCTTCTATCAAGAGCCATGAGTTATGAGCAAAGACCATGAGGCTGTTCTCTGCATGTTTTGATGGATTGATCCGTGATTATTCTGCAAACAGGAAGAAAAAAGGGGGTAATTAACAACAAACATAAAATTTGGAAWGAATAATTTGATGAGTCAGAGGCATAGATTAACTGTATTTTACATTTAGGGACTATTTGGAAAGGTTAAAGCTAGGAGGAGTTCTGGAATAGGCTGCATCAGCAAACTGGTACATTATTTACTCTGGCAAGGTTTTCAGCGGTAGGGAAGGCTATTCCAGGAGGTGTTAGTCTGGGCATGGTCAGCACTGGCTCAGAGTTTGTGTAAAATGCAGATTCAGGAGATTACTGGGCACAGAAGCAGACTTTAGGAGTTGTAAGGCGCCTCAGAACATCAGCCCGGTAGACTATTGGATCTGCTGAGACATTCTGTTCTCTCTGGAAAAGAGGAATTGGCCTGTGCTATGGAATGACTAACAAATTGTCCCTGAGGACTGGCCAGTTTGGTAGGAAAATGTTATTTACCTTAAAAAAACACAACGTGTTTTACGTGTATTCAAGATGCTAATAATAAACTGCCAGAGTAGCTCTGCCCTTTGCTCATAACTGTGGTCATCTCTTCTCCACAGCGGGACTGAGGGTTTGTCATTTGTCATTTCACCCAAACTACTCATACACTAAAACTAACAATCTGACCATCACATCTCTCCTGGGAGGCTTGGACGTGAATCATGGAAGAGGTTTTGGGTCTGTGCCACAAGTCATGGGAATTGTGGAAGGAAATTATTATATGCTAGATTTGTTTTATAGTAAACCACTTACTGTCCTAGAATTAGACCCCTACTTTATATTTTCGGGATCCAAGTCAAGGAATCCTAACTCAGGTGAAATTCCCCTTGTAGCTGGAAAGTTTGTCCCAAACATAATTTAGGTTTTATTTTTTTTACATTTTTCCCCCATTTCTTATATATTTTCTCTTTGGATTCACGCTTATTCTTTCACATGAAAAATCTGCCTTCATTCCTTGAGTGGCTAGTCAGTACTTTTTTTTTACTTATTTCTCTTCTCTTTCATATAGTTAAAAATATATGGCAGAACATCATCCCTTCACATTCGGGTCCATACATTTTTTTTTTCTCTCCTGCAAAATCTCACAGGTGAGGCCAGATTTATGAATATCTTTCAGGAGATGGCAGATACCTGGGTCAGACCCCATTTAAGGCTGGGCTTATGTTGCCCCAGGAGCTAAGGACATTCAGTATATCACACACATAAGCAGCCAAAGGGACAGTAAACTCAGCTGCAGCAGAATATCCATTTGCTGTCTGGTTGTCTACTCTGAGTAACTCAGTGGTGGAAAAAGTGAACTGATAAACCCAGTGCACAGACTGTAGTAATTTCACTAGTGTGCCTTAAAAAATAGACACTTCTCCCCCCCTAAAATAARCAACCCCCTAAAAAACTCCCAAATCCCAACCATAAGCCCCAAACACTGCAGAATGGAAAATAAAACTTCCAAATAGATATGAGTTCATTCTGCCTGAAGTGTATTGTATACAATATCTCAGGTCAGGTGTTCTGCAGGAAACTAAAATATTTAGAGAGAAGAACTTTAAACCATTATTATAGAATCCACATGGCATTTTATTATTTTGTAGAACTTGCTTTTATATATGAAAAATAATTAAAAGGAGAATACAATTAAAATGAAATTAACTAATGCTGGATGGATTTACCATAGGCAGTGATGATATCTGGAGCTTAACAAAAASCAACCTGTCATGCACATCCAAATGCTACTTTGAGATATGTGCAGAGCTTAAAAGAACTAATATTCCATTTGAAAAGAATAAAAGATACTATTTTGGAACTTATTCTTTTCTGAGACACAGCTGAAGGGTGAAACCAAGCTTTTCCATGCAGATGTATGAGACAGAATTCATACTCCACCAAATGAGACCTTTATGCTTCCACCTGCATATTATGGCTCTAATAAACACGTTATCAGCTCATGAAAATGATGGCAAACAGGTGACTGGAGGATTTGATAAGTCAGCAGCAAAGATTAACAGATTTTTCTCAAGGAAAAGGTACKAGAGATTCCTTTATTTAAAACAATTGCAGCATGTGAATTGACTGCACTTAAATCATTACTGGCAATTAGCATGTGTCAGAAAGGTTGCAGCTGGCTCCAATTACTGGTGGAACTTTTAGAAGCTGAACTTAATTGTATGTATGATAGTGAGAGGCTGAGCAATGCATACCAGTGCATGGTTCTCCTGGTGCAGAAAGGAGGGCAGGATCTTATGAGCTGGGATCTGATTATTTTAACTAGGCCTAGTTCCTGCCCCCTGGGAAATAGATATTGTAGGGGGAAATTGATGGGAACACAGGAGTTCACCTTGCTGAGCTTCTCTGGCAGGTGACGAGAACTTAAAAGCTGTGTAATACTGGCAATATTTCTCCTTTCTGCCTCTGAGGTAGGTTTGCCCAATTTGAAGTCTTGCCAGTCATATCCAGCTTAGTCTGTTTAACCAATCCATCCAGCTCAAGGCCAGCAATCTCCTGCTTCAAAGCCCTGCAGCTGTAGGCAGGGAGTCATTTGCAGCCTGGGTATTTTGATGGGGCACTCCTTCTTGTGTAATTATCATGTGTGAAAACCCTTTTCTTTATATGCTGGACTCCTTGGTATGAAGGCTTTTGGATTTGCAGCTGTGTGCCTGGGATGTTTCTGCTATAGGCACATTATCAGCACTCTCTTGGTTCTATGAGCTATGGCCTTGTGCCTTCCCCCTGGTTGTGGACCAAGGTGGCTTTTTTGTCGTTCCACTTCTCTGGTTGTGTGTGTTTCTCGCCATGTGGCAAAATAGTGATGTTTTAAATAGAAGACTAGCATGTGTCTGACCATATGTTAGGAATTGGAATTACAGTATGTTGACTGCTTTTCATACTTTCATAGAAGCAATGTGATCCACCTTGCCAGAGAAACTTATCTTTAGGCTCTTGAAGTTCTGGCTATGCCTGATGAGCCATATTGCACTGCCCAGTTCTTGTGCCTTTTAGAGGAGCCTTAAAGAATGGAGGAGAAGTTAATATTCTCATTTAGGGAGTCAGTACTGCAGGTAAACCTGATGTGTGTCCTTGTGTCAAGATGATGCCCTCAGGTGGAGCCCAGGCTTACTGCTAGCTTGTAGAGGGGCTTGTGTACATTTAGTGGAAGTAGGGAGATCATGGAAAGCATTTTATCTCTTACCTTTCTTCTCTTGTATGTCTGCTGGAGAAGAGAGGTTTAAGCTTTGTCATATGTGTAGCACTGAGTCTTAGCTTCTGYTCTCCAATAGAAAGGTGTATCCAGAGTACCACATTTTTGAAATATTTTGTTGAGCAATTTCAAAAGGTTTTTACGGTTTCAGCTGAACTTGTTAATGAACTGCAGAGTGGCTGTGTTTCATCTCCCTGTCCATTAGCCAGCCAACAGTGCCTGTGCAGGCAGAAGCTGTTCTGCAGTGTTCCGCACTGGGGCCGATGCTCAGGCGCCCCGTTGGTTCCTTGCAATGCTCATAAACCCATGTTTGATCAGCGGGACATCTACCATGAAACTCATTAGAGCTGCTATTTTGGGAAGGCGGGGTGATGTTTCACATAGCATGTGCTAATGTGCAAAGGCTGCCATGCTTGTAAAACTAAACTGGAACTTTGCTGGAGTAGCATTAAGCATTCCAGCAGTGCACACAGACCGAGCTTCTAGTAATTCCTCCAAAGTCTTCCCGTGACCGCTTTTCTACTTACATCTAAGTTCCACAAGTGTTGCTATAATGTTGATAATATGTTTTAAATCCCTAGCTCTTTCTCTGGGATTTTGAGATGAGAATAGTAATGAAGTAGCAACTGGGAGCTGGGGAAAGAGAGTCTGGTTTTCCCAAACTCTGGGAAAACATTAACTATGTTAATGTACTTCTCTGTATCAGCATCAACAAAGGTGCTTGCTGTGTCGTCAGCTAAGGTAGYTCTGTGGAGATAATGTTAATTTGGTGTGTGAGGCCTTTGCAAGCAGAAACATTGCTGTCTCTGTCCATGGGAATTTTTCAAAAGCAGCACATGCATTTTTGACACAAGTATATGCTGCCTCTACAAGAAATGATCATAGATCTGATAATTAATGATCTGTTCTGCCATATTTATTACAGGGTTCCTGCAGTGCTGTGGGGCCTGTGGATGCATCTCCTAATTGTAATTTTCACAATGCAAGGGCTCATCCAACATCACTTCAGCTGGGCTGTGCAATTTTTGTTGCTGTCAGTTCCTGAGCACAGAATTTCTAGCACAGGAGATGACCTTCCAAAAGAAACTTTGAATATGTTAAAACAATGCATGGTACACCCCGTTCCTGGCGTTTTCTCAGGGTCTCAAGACAAAGGCGTGTTGTGTGAGTGAGGGATGTTCAGGGCTGTGCAGCTTGGTGGGAGATTTGGAGGTGAGCTGCTTAGCCATTATTGATGCTAARCCTGATATTTTATTCTGTCTAATTGTGCTCAGAGAGATGAACTTCAGCATTACCAGGCCCAGAGAAGAGCTGTAGAATATGGGAAAAATAAGGAATAATGCTTGCGGGGACTGCATCCCTTCTCACAGACTCTTTGGAGACYGCCAGAGGCTCAGGGCAAGGCTGTGTGAGATATTGCAGGGCCATGTAGCYGCTCTGTTGTCACCTCCCTGTGAGTGCCCTGCTGGCATTGTCTTAGGCCTGTGAGCTGCCTTCAATCTCCCTGGCAGATCGAGTGTCGCAAGCTCCGTGTAGTCCCTGCAGCTCTTGACACACACCAGAGACAGCTCCTTTYATTTTTTAAAATGAAAGCAGAGATGCTCATCTAGTAAAGTAATTGCTGGGAGGATTTTGCCTTCTAAAAAACAAAGTATTTCTGTTCTTCATGCAAATTTAAACAAATGCAATACTGCTCTTGRTGGAAACTGCCATGGGGTATGCAAGAAAGTTCATGTCATGAGAAAACCAGGCTGGTWATGGGCTGTCCTGGGTCTTGCTGGCCGCATCTTCTCTTTGAGGACTCCAAGAACTGCACAGATGTCTTTTAATTAAATTTCTACAGCTGAACACTCTGCTTACTTTGTGGGAACAACCTCCATGTTAGACAATTCACTGAGAAGAATGGAGGTCACAAAAAGATTCCTCTTAGTGGATTTACTTCATGTAAGAATGTTATGGGGGAGTAAARTTTTGGGGAAAATCCAACCTCACCAATGGGACATATTCTTTCATGTGCAGGCCTCTCGTAATTTCTTCTCTCACTGCTCATGCATTAGAACAYAGGAGCTGAACAAGACACTTAGAGATACTTTAATAAGGAAAGTCTGTGTTTTTCTTTAGTGCTGAATTGTTCTTCAGCGTTTTCTTTTGTCTTTGGACATTATAGTCATATCACTTACCAGCATTTACTGTACAGATCTCTTAGAGACTTTTGGTGAGATCTGGGGCTTGGGAGAAGGGGTTTTGTGGTCCTGTTAGCTGCTCTAACTGCATCCTGGGGCACAGCATTTTGTCTTTCAGGACTCCTGTACAGTATGCCATGAAACAGCCATAGGAGTAACTGCAAATATGTGAAAGTATCTGTAAGATCTTGGTTAAAAGTACTTACTGTAAATAATAATAATARYAATAACAATAATAATCATTATMATGATAATTATCATMATCATCATCATTGCTTTCAATTRTAATCCATTTATGGCTCTGGACAGTAAACCAACAAGACTGCTTTGCTTYCCTTCAGCARTCCTAGTTCTGTGAAGTTACACTCAGCTTCAGAGATTTCCTTGCATGGATCTTTCTCTCACCCACTCCCAACTGAGACTGTCTAACAGTTTGCATTACATTCGTGACTATAGCTTGAATGTGAAAAAAAAAAAAGGGTTTTAAAACATGATTTTGTTGAATGGCAATCCTCTGAGAAATGAGASGTCTGATGACAAGGCCTGAGGACCCTGGTGCTCTGGGAGCAGCACTGGCTATTGCCAGACTTGGGACAAAAATGGAAAATCAGCAATAMTTGATGTCACCTTATTGTTTTTTTTGTCCCCTCTGAAGACAGCAGCAATTGAATTGATGCTTACTTGCRAAGAACTCTCCTTGCATTTCTGCTTTACTTTTAATAACCTGCCTTCTGGTCTCCCCCCATGCCTCAAGCTGTGATAACATGAAGTTCATGAATGGCCCAGGTAGCATTTTGAAAGCCATGGGACATGTCTTTCTTCCCTAAAAATCTCTCTAGTGATGAAGAACTTTCTTATTTTCACAGGTTTGTTGTTCCTCTGTGTGGGAGGCAGTCCCTGTTTTGTTTCCTCCACTGCCATTCTCATCCCCCATATTTCCTCCACAATGTCTTCTCTGTGTTTGGGCATCAATAGCTGTGCTTCACCCTCCTCAGGTCTCTGACTTGTGGGGATTTGCCTTAACAGCCAGTCCTTTTGTAGCAGGGCTTTTTCTAAAACTTCTCACTCTCTTGGGACAAGCTGTCAGCCCACACAGCTTGTCATGAACAAGGGAATATTTGAAGGTTTTACTTAACTCACTTTCACATTTTTTCACAGATTAATATTTTTTTAGACCCTGTTATGTTGTTTTAATTGAGTCTTGCCACCAAAACAAATGAACATTGTGTCACCACTTCTCAGTTCCTTTCTACAGCCACAGCTAGGAGAGTTTGGAGACGGTGCTACCTGCACAAATGTTATGTATAATYGTGATGAATTACATTCAAGCTGCTCCATACATAAATCTGGTCACACCAGAACAAGAGCTGTGGAAAGTATATAACATTAATGTATACTCATTAAATTCCTCCTTTCACAGGCTCCAAGGCTGTCAGGCTGGCCATGGGGTGGGGAACTTGAAGTAATGAGGAGTTAAACATTTTACTAGAAATCATTGCAGTTCTCCATTAAAAGGGGGATGCTCTTAAAAAAACAGTGCTTCTGTGATGTACAATGTCTGCAAGAGAGTAATGATTTCTATGTTTGGTTTTTTTTAATTGGTGGCAAAGAAGCTTGTCCCATTTTGGGAGTTCATTGTAAAAGGTAGGAGTCAGATAAAACACCTCAAAAACTCAGTTTTAAATTTATAGTGCAGTTTCTGCTCTCTTTGAAAGCAAAGACAAATTTCCCTGATTTTATCAGGGGCGATATRAAGGCCTGAAAAGATAAGTAATAGTCTTTCTCCCTCATGTGAAAACATGTCATTGGGTTCCTCCCTGGATAGTTTTGGCTATATCATTACAAACATACACCAAGGACTGAATTTGGCCTCGCAAGAATAACATTTTGTTTATTCAATTTGCAAACCTCTGCTCAGAATGAAGGCCCCACTGGTCCCAAAATGGGGAGGAGGAATACAGAGCAGGCAGCCATGCAAGGTAGGGTGACACTTTCTGTGAGTAGTGGGTGTCCAGAGCAGGAAGTCAGTACCCAGAGCAATAATCTTGAGACTACGGTGCCTCACATTTGCTCTTACATCTGTCATATTGCTTGTCCTCAGAGCTGCTGATTTTTAGCTGCCCCTGAAAATCCTTTGCTCTATTGCAGGGAGCAAGTGTGGATTCAATCATCTAGCTTAACTCCCAGATTTGAAAATTTTGCTGAGGAGCTTTGCTGGTTTGGGTAGAGGGTGTCATTTTACATCAGGTATTTTTTCAGAGAAGAGTGGCACATTAACAGCCAGCTCAAAAGGAGGGAATTTCCTTTCCAGGCAGAATGAGCAGGCAGGTCTTTTGTTGATCACCAAGTCTGTGGTTTATTTAACAGTTTTTTCTGYGTGCTGAAGGCCCTAGCTGGTGATAGGGCTCCCAGGCTCCACTGCCAGCAGCACCCTGGGGCACTGGGGCTTATATCTGACTTCCTACAGCTGCAAACTCTGCCAGCACTAAAGTTTCRCAATGCCTGGAACACAACCACTGGGATGAAGGAGAGAGTCTTCTAACTGAATTCATGCAGTGAGAGAGGCTAAGGAAGAGTGGCTTTCTGCAGAAGGGAAGGCTGYTCCTTGGAGGAGGGCTACCCCCTGTTTTTAAGTTACAAAGCCCACTGCCATTGCTGAATCTATTCTTGGTTTTTTATGCCCCAAAGTGTATTTCTTTCCTGACTGTATTATTTTATTTTGTATCTTCCACTTGGATGTGATTTGGCAGAGTGATTCAGGTCGCTGTTACCTTCAGACTGGATTCCTGCAATGGAGGTTGAGGATGGAGGCAAGTTTGAGACTTGGCTTGTGCAAAGATGTGTTAGCTAACACCATTCTTGATTCACTTCAGCTGAGCCTTCAGGGCCAGGTCTTGCACATGAAAGCTCCTGTTGAATCCCTTTTGTTCTGTGGTTCAAACAGCTGTATTTAACATGCAATTACCTTCCTGCCTCTGACATCAGTCGTGGCTTGCTGGTCAGCCTGCTCTCGTTATGTTAATGTAGACACTGGGCCCCTTCGTGTTGGGTATTGTTCTGCTGAGGTTTGGGCTTGAGAAATGCTGTCCACCCATCACTGGAGCTAAACAAAGAATATTGTTGTACACAAAAAGAGAGGAGTTTCAATCCCATATAAATACAAATAATATTTTCAGTTATGAATAAACATGGAAATTTCTTGTACATCGATAAGCTTCAGCTTTTAATACTATTTTGTTCCTTGACATTCWAGTTTTGTCTGCATTCAAGAATCRGTATTTTCACTGCTCAGACACTCAGGGGCTGCCCTCTGTTGTGAGCTCTCTCACAGTGATTCCCTTCTCTGGTCTCCTAAGTAGTTGGTTTGCTCAAGGTGGTGTAGCTGTTGTTATCCTTGAGAATAACACACAGGTCATGGCTGATATAGATAACAAAACAGACACTGTTTAAAAAGCCCTCARTTCTGAGAGCCGATGTTGTTAATAATCCTTGATCTCTGCTGGCTGTTTGTAAACTTGACAGTCTGCTTCAAGGGTAGGCTGCTGGTATTTTCAGCAGCCGTGCTGTGGGATGCATACTGGGATATCTCTAGGATCAGAATTATTAAACTGTGTTATAATCCAAACTGGGATTACATCTGAGATTTCCCAGGCARCACAGGCCTCCCTCAGATCAGGTAGCTGTTGAAGCTGTAGTTGGCAGTCACACAAAAAACTAAGAATTTTAAATTGGGGTCAAATTGGTGATGATTCTGTCTGTAATGATGATACATATGTCAGGGTTTTATAGACTTTTTGTACTTTTTACAAGGTGGGCCTGGATAGAAAGACATTTTCTGAGTTTTCATGATTCCTCATGGTAGTTGTGTTCAACTCAGTTCTACAAGGGTGAATGGGCRTGGGAGAGCCCAGGCCTATGAGAAACATAAGCAGTAGAAAGCAAACACACATCATGTTACATGCATATAGGCATGTTTAAGCCCTACCTAAATGTGGGTCCTGTACCCTTGCTGAAGTTCTGACACAGCCTAACCAGTGCACAGCRATGGATCCTTGGTGCTGGGGAGTAAAAAAGTCCTCTTGTGCACTTYAGTGAAACTGCATCTGCAGGGCAGGCTGTATGTGTTATGTGCATGTTGGAAAAATGTAAAAAAAGGGTGTCAGCATAAAAAAAAAGTGTACATTTATTTTCAACACAGCATGCTACATGTAGCAAGGTCAGTGGACTGCATGACTCCAGGCTCAGTGCAAATCCTGAAATTATGAGACAGGAGAGTTTCTTTTGAACTCACTAAGAGAGAGGGACTGAATTTTGGGTGCGTTTGAAGTTGATTTTGGATGTGATCCTTGCAATAAAAGCACATGGTGGACATCTGATTTGTGATGTGCCCAAGGGTACCTCATTCTGTGGCTTGATAGTGGACCCAGCCAGCACACACAATGCTTGTTTTTCCTAAATCAGAACACATACGCAAGGATGGGAACGAAGCTTTAGTGTGGAAAAGTCAAACACAGATTCAGGCTTTTCCCATAGGCATGAACAAATCTCTTGACGCCTTTCCCTTTCTAATTTTAGTAATAGAGATGTTGCTTTTGCRGGAATTTGTAATTGCTGTTGATTTCTTCACTTAGAACTTGCATGGCTTGTTTAAACAACATTGCAGTTCTGGAGTTCTTTTGCAACACCTTAGGAGTGCACTAAAGCAATATAAAACAGACTAGGCCTGACCCCAGGGAAGTTAAGACATGGGTTCAAAGAGTTTTATTTGCTCGTTCTTTCTGCAACTCAAGGACAGCAATCATGTTTTGCACCTGGAGTACTAGTTTGTCCAAGGCACAAATTGCCCCCAAATTTTGCTTTCAGTCTCCATGCCTTTCTGTGGCTCTAAAAGGATCTACAGGGTTTTTTTTTTTCACAACTCTTCTCTAAAAAGATGCTTTTGTTTTTCCTGTCGCTGCCATAAATGCTTCCCTGTGGGTCCTTGGATAAAGACAAGGATTGTACTTCTGAAAGCGGAATATCTAAATACTTCCCTTACAGCACACTAGTTTAAAGATAACATGATGTTAATTGCCTGTTSCTGTGGTATCGTTGTGGAAAAACTGGTGTGTTCCTGAAATTTTTTGAAGCATTTTGTAGAAGGTCAGTACAGGTTTAATCCCCTGGTCTGCCCAGACTGTCAGTGTTCCCTTGAGCAGGTTATTTGGTGTCTGGGTAACTCAATTTCTGATTTTGACTGAAATGAGAACTCTTCCCTAATGTCATTTTATGCTGGGGTAAGAAGTGCATTAAAGACTGTAAAATCCTTGTAGTATGCAATAGTCAAGCCATACAAGCCATTAAAGTAGGTGTCAAAATATCTGAATATACAGTCTGGCCAGAAGAGCCTGGGTTCTCCATGAGGTAGTGCAGCCCTTGCTTTGCCTGCMTGTGCCAGAATGCTGCACCGCCTTGTATGTCACTGTTAATCAGCATTTCCCTTCTTGAAGGGATTTGTTGGAGGAGCACCATTTTACTCCACCTCAGACAATGCAGGCTGACTGAAATCTCTGGGAATGCTCATTKCAGACAGTAAGCTTTGAGGTGATGCTAATACCTCGTAGGGGACCCGCTAGGCAGAGGATCCTGCTGGTGCTTGGGTGTTAACTGAAGATGGTCAGGGCTTCTGTAGTGTCCTAGATCAACACACTTCATTGTAGTTCTCTGCATACTGTATCTTGCATCAGATCTGTCCTGTTAARTCAATGGAATTATTTAAATAAATTATTTTTATTAATTTATTATGTGAAAAATTTTAGAGCAAATTCCTTTGATGTGTGATATCCTAATCACACCCGTAGGGCATTAGCAAGCACAAGGCACATCTGAGTGTCTCTAATTCCCTAGTGGTGTGATTATATCTCATAATATTCACAACCCCCTGGAGCTTCTTTACTGGTATAAATAAATCAATTATTTAAGTCAAATACTTTGATCATTAGAAGCTGCCAGTGTGTGATTGAATGCCTGAGCTGTGCAATTCACCAGGAATGATCTTGCTTCTCAAAATGCTGAGCAGCCGAGCTGAGTGCTACCAGCACTTCATTTCAATCTGCTTTATAAATTAGATTAGAAGTCAGTTTCCAATACTTCATCCTGGATAGCAAGGAAGGGAGAACTTTACAGGGGTGGAATTATGAGATATTGCTGCCAACAGATCCTTTTATCATTTAACACTGTTGTCATAGGTTAAATGTGAGCTACTGTTCATATTAACTAATAGCTATTATACTGAAAACTGACACGGGGATTCCAGCTAATGCACCGTGAACCTGGTTCACACACACTGCATCATATTAACTATTATTTGCACATATGGATGGAAAGGAGTTTTGAGTCACTTGGGATATATGGCAAATTAGCATTTTATATCATATTAATGAAGTGCTAATTGCTCCTTGCAACCTTTTTTTGTGCAAATTGAATGGGTCCTATTTGCATTGTCATGTAACTGCTGTATTACCTTGCAGCACTTTCATTAGGATGAGGCAGCACAGAGTTCATCAAGGAAAAATATTAGTAATTGCGAGATAATTAGTTATGAAACCAATATTGTTTAAAGTAGACTAGAAATACTGCAGTTAACTTTGGTTTCGCTTGGGAATATTTTTATTAATAGGTTTTATAAAATATCTTTCMTTTTGCATATATTACACTGACACTTACAAACAGAGCTTCTTGCTTCAATATTTTATTTTTCAGTTCCTGTTTGTCAGAGTGTTTTACATCTTCGAATGAAACATGAAACGTAGCAAAAAATAATAAATAAGGGAATAGTTTATTGCTGGTCATTTGTCTCTAAAATGAATCACAAGTCTGTAGCTATGTGAAATTGCAAAATAAGAAAATATCTCTAAAGATATTGAATTTACAGGTGTCTGTAGTCTGATCAAAAAGCAGCCAAGTCTGTAAAACAAATTAAGAAATGTTGAAGATGTTACAGTTCTAATCATTTGCAGAATCTTGTTAACTATCACAAATAAAATTCTGCATAAGTGTAAAATATAGTATGCGATATTTTCAGCCAGTACAGGTATTTTTGGAGGAGAGAGACAGGTGGGAAAATGAGGTAAAAAAAATGGAAAGGTAATTTCATGCTAACTTGGGGATGTTTCCATGATTGTGGAGGAAGCATGATTAATTTCTGGAGCCTCTGTGGGAAAGGCACCCAGACAAAATGACATAAATCTCCATTAGAGGATTTAAATGCTTTTGCTAAGAAAAAAGTGAGCTGAACTTTAGGCAGCACAGCCCTTTGCCCATCAATTCATCCAGATTTAGGGCCTGCACCTTTTCTTTTTCAATGAAGTATTGGATATGGACAGATTGCAAGTTACAGCCGAAGGTGGTGTGACAGCTTTATTGCTGTTGCATGGGCAGCACGTTGTCTTTGATTGGGAAATAGGCTGTGGACTTCCAGAAAGGCAGGTAGACAGAAATGCTTTCAGATATTTGTAGTATTAAGACAGTGGTTATTAATACTGATTGACCAATACTTTCATTCTCTCTCTTTTGGCTGTGTTTGCTGCACATTTGTGTAAATTTAGACCTATGTGTTTATCAAAAAGGGAATCTAATTGTTAAGAGACAACTGAATGAAGAAACTGTTCATAATACAGTCTGTCAGAGTATATTCTTGAGTCTGCAGGGGAGGGAACTTAGGACTTGCACCTCAAACAGACATCCTTAGCACAGAAATAATTGCACAGGACCTTGTGTCAGGCAGGCATAAAGCAATGCAAAATAGACCTTCTTGCTGACCTAGGCTTRCAACTGTTTCCAAACAAGCACAAACAGCTCAGCATATTTTTCAGACCTAAAGTCTAGATAGGGACATTTGCAAATTGCTTTGTTTTGTCCTGTATGTGATCCTGGCTTACCTGATGTAAAAAATGTGGATCATCTGGATTTCAGTTGTATTCTGCCCACTCAAGGACCAAACCAGAAATACTTGATTATGGTACTATTTGCATCCAATTTGTACTCAACCAAAGGAACTGTATAAGTGAGCAGAACAAAACTGTCTTTATGCCTTTGCAAAATGCTTTCCACCCTGTCTACATAAGCTTAGGCTTGCTGAAGTCTCTATGGTGAAAAATATTTTCTCTCTCTCTTTTTTTTTYYCCCCCTTAAAAATACTTTGTAGCTCTTGCTACAGCATTCTGGGAGACTTCAGCAGATGGTTTTGAGAACACAAATATTATTTTATTGGTGAGGTCTGAGTGCATCAGCAAAGTCTTACCTGACAGCTCTGCACAAGCTTGCTGCATTGTGTGCGTCAGAGTTGAAGTTTTAATGGGCTGGCGAGTTATCACAACAAATGTGGACCCTGTGGGGAATTGTTTACTGTGTGTAAGAAGATGAGGAGATCCTGGGTGGGGACAGGAGAAAAGGGCGATGTGGCAACCTCAAGAATTTTATGGGTTTGTGTTAAACAAACAGCTGTGGTAACATAGGAGGTTATCAGGAGCCTGAGGAGATCCAAGAGCAAAGTTCTGGTAGAGAGATAGAGGGATTAGATGCATAAACATTCTTCYCTGCTGACAGGTAGGACTGCACTGGTATATGCCTCTGCTAGTCCAAATGAGTCTGGGAGAGGAGCTGAGCAGAAAAGGGAACTTTTGGTAAATGAGGAAGGCTGCTTCTTGCTTCACAGGCCACTTCCTGTTACACGCTCATCTCTTTTCCAGGCATAGCTGGGAGCCTTTGGAGCTCCCAAAGCTGACACTGGGCTATGAAGCTGCTATGTTCTAGTTAGAGCGCAAGCCTAACTTAAGCTTACGGCTACCAAAAGTCAGTAATGTTGGACACAGTGTTTGGTGACCTGTGGGAAGCCAATTCAACTTCACTACGATT
>NW_026623238.1:1135739-1167963 GCF_030028575.1 Malurus melanocephalus
TTTTTTTCTGTGCCTACAGAAGCAAAGGGCTCTGATCATGAAGCAAAGCCGGCAAGTGTGTGCCAAGGAGGGGGCAGCTTCAAGTCAGGCTTGGAGACACCTTGTTACAATGGCATGGAAGAGACTTAGTTTCTGTTGCTGAGATCCGTAGATCTTATTTTTCTTAAAAAGGGGGAAAAAAAAAAAGAAAACAATACTTCCTTCTATGGGCTGATGAGTAAGAAGCTTTTCAGACACCTGAAATGAGTAATGTGAAAAATTAATAGTTTGGAGTCCAAAACAAAGTTTGTGTGACCTCGGAAAGGGAGGGAGAGAGAGTGAGTCTTCAAGGGAATGACAAGAATCTAAAAATATTGATTTCAATTTGCCATGGGAGGGAGCAGGAGAAACAAGCCATTGGAACAAGTTCCTGAAGCTTCCCACTAGCTGGAATGTTGAACAGAGAGTGAAAACAAACATTTCTATAAGGTTTGCCTTCTCAGAAAAGATTAAGTCAAGTCCCTCTTGTCTTGCACTCTGTCACTGGCAGCCTCTGGTCCTGTTAGAAACACCAAAGAAGGCAGAACTTTCAGTGCTGGTTGTTTGTGAAAAAAAATGAGAAAAACTATGGAAGACATTTTACTTTGGGCAGGGATTTCAGGCAGCAACAGGATCCAGCCTGTACAATTGTGTTCAGACTCTGGGGCTCGAGGAAGAAGAGGGTGCAGTCATGCTCTGTGTTCATCACAGCTCTTCTAGGAGTGCCTGCACCAGGTAGCCCCCTGTGTTTCCCCAAATTCAGAGTCCTCTGCTCAGGTTTCATGAGGCATCCTGAGCCCGCTTGATTCGAGTCTGCATTTTGTGTGGTTTCAGACCAATCACTGTTTCAGGAATGCTGCTCCTGGGTCAGGAGCTCCTGCAAACCCTGCCTCAGACGGGCCACCTTTCCCTTGACAGGGAAGAGCACAGTGTGCACACGTGTCTCCAGCTGRCCAGGCAAGAAGGAAGCTTTGATATTTGACATGGCTTTTTCCTCTTTRATATGGGTCCAAACAAAATCACAGTCTCTGTTGCTTTGCATCTTTGACAATAATGCAATAAATAAAATAAGATCATAAATAGAAATTTGGAAATGGAAATGGCTTAAAATCAATGCAACTGAGTGTGACTGGGCTGTTAACATGAGATGAACTTTCTTCTGACCTATATGCATGCAAAGATTGACACCCATGCAGGATCAAAGGAGCTTATGAAAGACTGCAGTACATGAGAGGAAATTGAAAATGTGTAGGTTGTCGATCTCAAGAGTGGCTTTTATTAGTTATTGTACATAATAAGTATTGTGTCAGAAATGAAAGGGATTAACTCTCACCCAAGGTACTGCACCTGAGCAAATATTGTCTTGCCTGGGTGAAATTTGTGCCAACACAAAGAAGACTTGGTATGAAGCAATGTGCTGCTTAAGTCTCACTTAAGTCTTCAAAATGAAGATTACACAGGATTTTAGTGGTCCGAAAATATAAGGACAAATTTCAGCCCTTTTATTGCTACACTGTATGTCCCCAGGGCTTCTGGGGTAATGTAGAGTCTCACCAGGAGACATCACACTGTTGGAAACTTCTTTCTCTGCCCACTGACCACTTTCCAGATTTGGGAGGTTTTCATGTCACTGAACTGAAGCTCTGAAAGGCTGTTATAGACAAGCTAAATGGATAAGTGAGTTTTAATGCCCAAATGTTTTATTTTCTGCTGTGTTTTCCAATGGCTCAAATGCTTTGGTCTGTGTGAGCAAGCAGAAGAATATTTTGCTGAGGTCAGTACRTTTTTCTATGAAACATTGTAAATTTTGGATCAGCAGTTGCCAGTTTGTTGTTGGAAGTATGAATAGAAAACTCAAAGTTTCAGAATGACTGTAACCAATATTTTCAGGCCAGAGGAAGAAAATTCKGTATCTGGAGGTCTAAGGAAATATTATTCATGCTAAATACTTCTGTCTCGATCTGCCTCCTGCAGATGATACTCACCTTTCAATCACACTCTTGCATCTGTGCCCGGTTTGCACACCCCTTGCTAAATATTTTCCTGTTTGTGGAAGAATGGTGAAATGGTTTCACAAGAGTGCAGGCCTTTACTTGATATCCGTTCCCATATTTAACTGCCTGTCTTCAGTGATAAGGTGTTTGGATTTCCCATCTTTTTTTTTTCTTTAAATCCTTTGCAACCCAAATATATTCTGACCTAATTTTATTTGATTAATTTATTCTGTTTCTCCATTAGTTTGATCTTATGCATATAATTGTAAGCACTGTATTTTTATGTCTTGCACTGCTGTCGTGGTTTTGTTCTGAGCTGAAGACGATTAGTGGTCTGAGGAATCCAAGCCAGTGCTGGTTTAGGTAAAATGATCACATATGAATGGATCTGCTCTGCATTCCAGGAGCCCTAAAATGCTCCTCTGGCATGAGGAAGCCACAGGGTGGTGATGGGCTCCTCTGTCCTTCATCTGATACTTTCCCAGTGCAAGAACACGAAAGCAGGTCATTGTCCTCACAGGATCCCTGTGAGGCTGGCAATACTGCTGTCACCATTTTGCAGATGAGGAAATTTTTGGCAGAAGAGAATCAAATGACATAACCAACATTCCTCTAATGTACATCAGATAGTGATCTATAGAAGCATGACATGTGTGTTGTAGTACCTTTTACCTCCTCCCCAAGTTTGGCAGAAGACTTTGTATTCTTGATTTCTGTCCTAGTCAGAATTGTTCTGTCATCTGCTCCAAATTAATTTCTGTACCTTTCCCTGATTTCCCAAATAAAAATATTGGATTGCATTTGTATAATGTTTACAATGTATATGGAGGTGAGGAGAAATCTCAGAGGAGCAGATCACGGATATTAAAACTTGCATCTGTATTGCTGTGACYGAGCTGTGAGCAAGCACAGAGCAAGAAAAAAACCTTTCTGTGCTAGGTGAATTTCTAGGCAGTATTTCCTTTCCATGGTCAACAAAACGTTTTGGAAAGCAGGATGATTTTTTCCTTAGTATGTTTTAAATACATCAAGGCAAAAGTAAGGAAATATAAATTTCTTTATTGTTAGGGGGAAAAATGCACCTAGATTTTTGGTTCGACCAACTTGGTCCCACATTGAAGAAAAAGAGAAGAGTGGGAGAAGCAAAGGGGAGACAGAGAAGTCAAAAGTTTTTCTGTCTTACTAATTTCTAGAAAAACATCACTAGTGAGCTTATTAGTATGGCATTTTCAGTGGAAATACAGTATTTCTGCTGGACAAAATGCAAGAATGTTTTATCTCATGGAATTTCCCACTCAGGAATGGAACAATTCTTCATACTGCCACAGCTGCTTCAGCTCCTAATATGGATTTAGCAAGTAGCTCAAAAAATACCCATCAGAACCCAAAGATGCAGTTGCTATGCCAGGCTTTCAAAACCTTAAAGAAATATAAAAAAAAAGTCAGGAAAAAGCATTTGCTGTAAAAATTGTTAGCTGCAAAATAGGAAGGGATCCTGCATTTTGCCACACTTATAGCTATTTGCTTTGATTTGTGCCACAGCAGGTTCTGCCTTGAATACACTACAAAATTTGTTTTTGTTTTGTTTTATGTGCACGCAGCCCAAGCAAAAGCCTTCTGTGATAATGTCAGTGCCATTTTGCTCTTAGAGATTGTAGCTTTCAGCTTGATGCTTTCTTGTAATGACACTCCTCTTGTTCATTCTTGTTTTGATGTTCTTTTGATGTAAAATGTGTTTTCTGAATGAAGACGTTTGGTCCTTGTTTATAATTCAAATTGCTGAAGCCTATTTTCACTGGATTTTTAATTATACAGCATTTAAATCCAGAGTTTGTTTTTCTTTGAGAAGAATCCTCAGAAGGCTGTTAAATACCAGAATACCACTTTTTGCTCAGGAGGTCTCTGAGTCACAGAGTGCTGCAGGAGACTGCACTGAGGAGGTATCACTGCATGCTTACACTGATATCAGATGGTTTCCTAAGTTTATATAGTTGATTAGTGATGGAGCCATGATGGATATTCTCACCTGGTACAGCTCCTTTATACCCCTATGCACATAAAATGTGTGTATGTCTTCATTCCTCATTCTTTTTTGGATCTCAGTTTCTGTGGTTTTTTTATTATACAGCTGGAAGGTGGACATGTTTTAGGGTGATATCCTAGCAGAAGTCCCAGGCTGTGGCTGTGCCAGTACTCTGGGCAGKGCCAGGAGCAGTGGCACTGGTGACCTGTGGAGTTTGGGTGTCAGCACCCTCTGGGACATGGCTCTGCCCGTGCCAGCCAGCGCTGTCTGCGCTTGGACCTGGCCATGGGTCAGGGCAGCAGCGTGAGCCAGGGACTTTTCCAAACAGGCAGATACGGATGAGAACTCCTCTTTGGGGAGCGAGCAGAAGGACAGAGTTTAGCCATATGGACATGGGCTGTGCCATAAAACTTGTGCTCAGGGCAGGGAATTGGCCCTGAATTGCTGTGTTTTCTATTCCAAGGCAGGCCTGTTGATTTCTGTGCYGCAGTGCCAGCGCTAAGACAGAATGCATTTACGGCTCTCTGTATACAGGACGTAATTTTAATGCTTGGCTCCCGCTGCAAAAAATGTCACAGCGAACTTCAAGAGGATTGTTTATGTCCCCAGAACCTTAAGCTGGAATAATGACTCTAATTTATTTATGCACATTTTGACAGCTTGTTATGTTTTATTCYGTAAAGCTAAATGTGGTCTCAACACCTTGGAGTTATTGCTACCAAGTAATGATGCCAGGGAGAGAHAGGGATTTTTGTCTCTGAGCAGGGAAGATCTTTTCCATTTTGTAAAGATTTAAAACTACTGTCCTTGTGTCTGCCTGTGTGCTTGAGAACATAGGGTGAAACTGAGGGGTGATGTGTCCTAGCTGCATAACTGAGTGGGAACAGATCGACTCTACATCAACACCGAATGCTTGAATAACCCAGAAACCAGTGACCTTAGCGTGGGAGCTGTCACTCTCAGACAAGAAATGGGGATCTCTGTCCTAGAGCAGAGACCTGTGAATGCTTGCTTGCTCTGTAATGTGACTCAGTTTGTTTTAGATCTGCTGAATGATACAGACTGGGTACCCCCTTAAGAGACTYGGTCTCTTTCTCTGTGGAGGTCTGAAAGACAGACCCCTCCTGATATGAAAGGGTTGTATAATTTCTGGATGTGATTTRTGTACCCATAATATTTTCAGAGTCTAATATAATGCTTTGAATCTGATAATGTATTGACAGCTAATCGAGGTGTTCATAGGARCATTGAATAGTTTAGATATTAGTGGGTAGAGGGCAGTTTAGATGAGGAATTTTAATGAAAACGAAAGAAAACAACAGTAAAATTAGAACACWGGTCATTGGATTCTTTATGATTTTGAGTTTCTTTTCCTGTTATCCACAGCAATATCTATACTTTTAAAGAAAATGGTAAGGAAACATCTCCAAGAACCACATTGTCTACAATTAAGTGTTAGAAGMGTCTCTGGCAGGCTTTAGACCTGGGCCCACTAGATTTCTCTCAAATAATTTACAGACACCATTCATGCATGAGCCCCAACCCAGGACCCATTCTGAACAGGTACCTGATCATCTTGTTTTGGATGTTAAGAGGGTTAAATGGTAGGAATAGAAAATATTTGTAGCCAGTAGCTGTAATCCCAAAGAACTGTCCCAGGTTTGTTCAATTGTTAGTGCAGACACAGCTAATGCAAGCTTATTTCTATAGCAAATACATTGGGAAGCCGTGTTGAAATGGGGAAGGGGAGAAAGAGTATGTTTACCCTAATCCAAGATATATGGGGATGACAGAAATCACATTAACACAGACTCTTAATTCCTTCCTGAATATCTTCTATTGGCTCTTAACAGTAGTAGCACAAGAAAAATAACATTCATGACGGGCCAGTGTGGATCCCTGGAGTCTCAGTAGGKACTGCTGAGAGACAAAGCTGTAAATATGTCATGATGGACTGAAAAGGAAAAGGTACCACTTTAGGGGGAACTCAAAGTGTGAGTATTGGCTCAYGTTCACTAACCTGAGCGACAGAACAGACTGATCATTGCCTTTGGACTTTAGTCTGTGTTAAAATGCATTATTTTTTTTATACTTTCTCTTAAAGGATTACACCAACGGCAGAGTTTCCAGGGCCAAGTTTATTTATAGTCTACATGGAGAGCATGAGTAGTGGTTGCTTCTGAAACAATAGGAGGATGTTACTCTGCTGCTCATGAGAACGATCTATTACCATTCAGTTACTAACTCCTTAATCAAAGCTTTAACTAAGTTTATTATTCAAGAGAAGGAGCTGTGGCCACACTGGAATTCATATGCAAAGTCATTCACCTCAATTTCTAGTGGTAGAAGTTTTGTTTTCTCCCTCCTGTCCTGAGGGAACGATCAAGGTCAACCTGACAACTGATCATCTTTGCAATCCAAGGAAGGAGATCTGCTTGAACGTGGAAAGTGAGCTGAATTCTCACATTTTTTTTGGATATCAGTATTTGAATCTTATATTGTGTATGTCTCACAGGAATAATGGGTTTATCAGGATGGCACTTGCATATAGTTCTATGATCACTGTGACAGTTCCCTGGTCTCTAAAGTAATTTCCTGAAAAAAAATAATGTGGAAAATTGCATGTGTTAATCAGTAATTTTTAAGTAATCAGATGCAGCTGAAAAGATAGATATGCAAGAACTTGGGCCAAATCTTGGCTATAACTTAATGTCTGAACTGTGTAGAATATGGCATACTCCACTATCCTTTTTGTGAAAAGGTAGAATTTGGTTCTATTTCCTGAAATGGTTGCCATTCCTGTTGTTAGCAGAGGCAGAACTTGAAGATCAGTGAAGAAATGAGCCACTGGGAGTCTGATGTTAGTTAAGTTCCACCATCAGTGAAGTCTGCAGTTATCAGCCACAGGCATTTTTCGCTGTGGTATTTTAGCCTTGGCTCCTAGGCCCAGTCTATGGTATCTGTTTTCTTTTCAGAAGTGGCTGGTCCTGACACTTAGTGAAGGATGCACAGCCTATGTCTGTTTAGGGCCTTGCCTGTTTCATCTTGCAAAATACACACAGGTTATGTCTGTCATGTCTTCTTTTCAGACAGGAGACACTGACAACAAGGAGTAGCTGATTGAGCTCCTGACAGCAGGTGTTACTTTTAATTTAGCTATATGGTTTTTGATATACTGGCATGATTTTTTTTCTTGTCTGTGAATTCATGAGTTATGGAGCTGATGCCTGGACTGCCTCAGGAAGTTGCTGTACTCTAAATTAATTCTCTGCACAGTTAAATGGGACCTTTGGATGTTTGGGAAGGCCAACCACCAAATGTTTTCCTGTTTGGAAAGGAGGGGAGTGGACAGAAGTTCTCACCTTCATGGTCCTGCTCCAGAGAMATTGACCTTGCAGGACATAGGGGTGGTGAGTTTTCTGGAAGATAAGCAAAGACTTGAAAGCTCATCTTTTCTGACTTTTCCATTAATTTTGCAGCTAGGCAGGTATAAATTGGCTGCTTTCTAGATACCCTGGTCCCCAAACCATCAAATTGTGTACCTGGGTATACTGAGCTACAGCCCACAATAACTTTTTGCATTTTGTATGCGAAAATGGAGGAAGGAGATTGTGACTTAATATGACTTTTATGAGGAGTTGGCACAAGGTTATATAGTTTAATTTGGGCTAGATTTTGCTAGCTTTTGCACATATGGAATAGCATCTTTCTCTGCAGTAATCTTACCTATATAATGCTGTCAGAATGTGTCCTACCAGCTGGAGTGAGCTATTTCACACTGTATCTGATATTGTTTCCTTTCTGTCGGGGCTCTGCTGTGTACCCTGATATCCCATGRCTCCCCTTTGGAGCTCTGTTCACACATCTTGATTCCATCTGTACTCTTGAAGAGGCCCATTAGGTGGAAGATGTGTCTGTCAAACACATGTACACTCTGGACAGCAGCCCTTCACGGGTCAGGCCTTGAAACTTTGCTAATTTGATTTCAAAGGCAGCTATTACAAAATGCCTTTTGTGTTGTTAGGCCTCAGGAGAAGGACCCCAGTTGGACACAGTGAAACTCTGCAACTCCTACAGCCATGGAGTTYCTTGTTGGGACAGATACAAGAATCAGTCATGTCTTTGTATTGGAGCGCTGCAACTCTTCAGGAGGAGTCCCCTGATGTGAGGGGGGACGGCTGAACGTGCAGGGGACAGAATCTTAGTGATCCACAGCATCCATCAGATGCTGTCCAAAGCTGTGGAACAACCTCAGGAAATGAGTGGAAATCTGACTCTTGTTTGGCGATCCTGAGTCCTGAGAATGGCGCAGTGGGTGCAGAGGGTTGACGAACACATCTGTGTGCTCCCTGGCAGTGCTTTGAAGATCTGTGTTGCAGCCTGTGGCTTTTTATGATGCAGTCGTGCATTTTTAAGACTTAGAATTAGACACCTTTGTGCTTGAAGTTAAGCATGACTGTGACTCATTCAGCTGTCACTCTTACAAACTTGGTGTGAGAACCATATGGAAGGGGAGCAGTGTACTAAACCCAAGATGTAAGTTTATGGATTGCAAGACAGGAGGCCAAACACCAAAACAGCATCTAACAAAAGTGAGTAGTTGGTCGAAGTTTCCACTTCTATTTGGTCAAATTTCCAACATAAGCTAAACGATTGTCTTGAAGCAGTAGCTTTTCCCCCTGGTAAGCAGTGAGTCTTCCCCCACAGCTAATTCACTATTTTCAGTTTGTGCAGCCTATGAGCGACTGTAGCTATCTCTGAGTACATTAGAGCCATAGTAGTAGCCTGTCTGGCATTTGTAAACAGGCAGCTCTTGGGACCTCATAACACTCTAACTCAGTGCAGCAGTGTGCCAAAATAAAGGTCATTTCAATTTCATATTATGTCACGCGGTTTTGAAGTGACATGTGTTTAATGATTTTTCTCCAGTAAATGAACGATAGCAAGTATTAAACTAATACGCTTTGACGATATGCCCACAAAAAAGGCAAAGTCTTTTCAAAAATATTAAACTAATATTTTACCAGAAGAAAACCCCACAACCCATATCAAAAATTCAAATTCCTACCCAAAGCTTCTGCAATGAAGAAAATCAGACTTTTTGGCCATTTCCAATGACAGTTTGCAGAAGTTTCACTGTAATTTATTTATGTCTGTCCGTCACTGCAGAGCGAGGCTGATCTGATAGAGAGAGAAGAGCATGAAGGGTGCAAGCTGAGCTTGTCACAGAAGCTGTCACAAACCTCATAACAGAGCCACTAAAGGAAGTGAAAAACTGGTCCCAATGTGTATGAAGCCTGTAATTGTACATAGAAATCTTTAAAGTCTTCCCATTTAGCCTTCTTGTTTTCCAACTCTGTCTAGTACTCCAGATGATAGTTTTTCCTCTGCCATCTTTCTATCAGGCTACGGGCTCAAACAGGCACAAACTGGAGCACAGGAGGTGCTATTGGAACATCAGGAAATACCTTTTCATGGTGAATGTGGTCAAAGACTCACAGGTTGCCCAGGACAGCTGTGAAGTCTCCATCCTTGGAGGTATTCAAAACCATCTGGACATGATCCTGGGCAACTTGCTTCAGGTTTTTGAGCAAGGTATTTGGATCAGATGACCCCCAGAGGTTCCTTACAATGCCAGCCATTCTATGACTGATTCAGTGGCTCCTTGATCAGGGCTGCTGACAYCTTGTTATTCAAAAGCCTAAAGGCATTGAACAAAATCTGTTACCCAGTCMTGGTTTTGGGAATGTTGCTTTTGGTGTTAATAGCTGGTTGTGTGCCACATTTAAGAAACTAAYAGTGCCTTCAGCACAGAATAGGAGAGACAACTGTTTGATTCCCAGTGGTGTAGCTTTTGAGTGCTCAGGAGGAACTGTTGTACTGAGGCTGCCTCTCCTTGGAGGAAGTGTGAAGATTCCCAGCGGTGGGATAGCACGAGCAACTGGCTGGTAGTGTGAACACTGGGGATGTAYACCTTACAGCAGTTTGTAACAAAACCTGTATCAACAGAAGCCTGTTCTTAATATTCTGTGTTATGTTTAGTAGTCAGATAATGAACTGTCTCTTGAGCTGATCACACACCAAGTTGTCTCTTCTCTTTGGCTGCTACTCTCATTGAAATAGAGCTGATGGCAAACTGTAGACCAAGAGATCAATACTGCATGCAGAATAAATTACTGTTCCCTTGCACTTCCTGTCTGACCTCACTGAGCAATAGGTATAGGAACACATCAGGCAAATTTGGTATTAGGCTGCAATCCTAGAATGATGCAGCTAAAGTAATCCAAATTAATTTCCTTTGGAGACACATTTTTCTCAATGGCACTTTAGGTACTCAAACTGCAAAAAGTCTGCTATGTTGCAACACAAATGATAAACCTTCTTATGTTGTTCAACTGATCAGTTGCTTTTTTGGGTCAGTGGTTATATGACCTTATTTGACAGAGGGCAGCTAAATCCACATAAATAATAATTTAAAAAGCAGAAAACTTGCTGTCTTAAGTACACTGAGCCAATGATGAAATTTAATAATACAACCATGCCTTACTATTCTCAATTGTTCTTACAACCTGTCTTAAAATGTTTTACTATCAATAATTATGACAAATATAATATGATATCCTTATTTTTCCAGTACATGGGCATGAGCTTCAATGATGATAATTGGCTTAAAAATTATTTTAATAAATTTTGAATTGTTTCTAGTCATATCAAATTCAATGCCAGAAGGTAAACAAARTGGTTTTAGGAATACTTTTGATGCTGTGCTTAATGCATTCATAGTAATAGGAAACCAAGGTTGTTATCTTTTGAATGCATGTGCCATGGAACTGAGAGATATCTTAAGACAACAAAATACTATGTCTTTGTTACTTTTTGACTGACGCAATCCCAACGGGTTGGTAGAAGTCCTCTTTTGAGCAGACATAGCAGGGTAGCACATCTCTTCCTCTGCCATGATTTCTGTATAGGGGTACTCACACTGTGTCATTGGTGTTAATTGTTGTCTGTCAGGGTGAGTTATCCTGCAGATCCCCTGTTCCGTTCCCGGGGCTGTCCCGGTGCCTCCGTGCTGCTGTGGCTGCTCAGCCCCGGGCTGGCACTGGACACTCACTCGGCTGAGGGGCTGAGACACGGGGAGCAGTGCAAGGGCTGATGSCAGGGATGTCACAGCCTGTACCCAGCCTGGCATTACGGGCTCGGGGGAAGCTCCCCCCGGGGCTGCAGCTGTGCTGTGGGACTGCACACAGGCTGGATTGGGGTACAGTAATGCTTAYAGGCTGGCTGTGCTGTCAGAGCATCACTTCTCATGTTTCACAAGAGGATTGTATGCAGTCTTTGGGCCTTTCATGTCTTGTGTTTTATCCTAAGACACATCTCCTTTTGGAAAGACATTAAAAAGGATCTAATATGTATACGGGTAGGGTTTTGTTCCTACTAAGAGAAAGATTTTTCAGACCTTGCATGCAAATTGTTGGAAAGAGGGAGCACACTGTTACACAAACTTGGAGCATGAGAAATGTGACTGTGTTCTGTAAATGATGCATTTGCTTGAATGTTCACAATCAAACAATGCATCTGAGTTTTATTTTCTTTAGAATAATTTTGCATTCCTAAAAAGAATGAGGGGAACACCATGAAAACAGTCTCCTGGCTTTATTATTGAAATTTAAGGCTTTAATGAGAATATGTAGAGACAGTTACTGTCATAAAATCAAAGCTATTCCTTCCATAATAACCATAATAGATTTGCCAAAAATGTAAAGATTATATATCTACACTAATGGTTTAAAAGACTAGTGGTGGCGAATTCTCTTAATTACTTGCCTGTAAAAATATGAGTCACAAAAAAAAAGTGTAAATTCTTTCTGTTCTTATTTTTTTGACTTACAGAAGTACTACTGAGCTGGCACTTTATTTTAATGTTTTTTTTCTTTTTTTTTTGGGGGGGGTGGACTCCCCAAATTTTCTAGCTTGAATCAAATCTCTGTTGTCCTTTGGGTGCATTCTCTCCTTATTAGTGGTTCTTTTAAATTCGGAGATGCTGTGTGCTGCCCCTGGGAAAAATGTKCATCTCCCAGTGGAACTTCCCATGCTGGTTGATTTTGAGACAAGGCAAACTTCTGATCTACATGTAATGATGGGAGCAGTTGTGGCACTGTGATACATRTCTAAGAAAATAATTCAGGTGGTATTGGAGTGCTGGAGGTGTTTTTGTTATACAGAGTTGGTTTCAGTACATTGTAAGAGGAAGAGGCTCTTTTTAGTGTTCAAGGAGGGATGACAGATTGGAAGTTATGTTTGGGATGGGCTCTTGTTGCTACTGAAAATAACTGTGGAGTCTCCAGGGAGTCTATTCAACTCTGCCATATCTGTGTTAAAAGGAAAACACGTCAATTGTACTGAAGGACTTGGATAAGTTTCACAAAACCACTTCAGGGTAACTTAGTTTTTTATCAGTTTTAAAGAATGATGTACCTTTTTCAGACAGGATAGGGATATGAAAAGTAAATAAACCATTCCTGTATCCAGGATGAAAGAAAAAAAGTGGATTAGGAGGAGCATGGAAAAATATACTGGAAATATAAGTTTTGCTGCCTGTAATGGCTGCAGTGCTGGCTTTGGGGACCAGCTTTCCACCGCTGTGCTTGTGGGCTGTAAAAGTCTGCTCAGAGAGATCATGTGTCACAGTCTTTGCACAGATTTAAATGCCCCTAAACTCAGACCCAGGTATGGGTTGTGTACAAGTACTCAGTAGGCTCCATTCCAGACGCAGGAAGTTTCCCTGCTCAGGGCAAATGATCCTCAGCCTGCTCAGCAGCTGGTCCGCTTAATTGTTCCATGCTTTCCTTGGCCAAAATATTTTTCCTTGCATCTGAAAAAGCACCTTTATAATTAACCAATAGAAATTATTTTTAAGATGCTTTATTTGCCCTGGACAGAAAAACTCTCTATTGAAAGACATTGTGTCACCAAATGGGAGCTGCGGTTCAGGCTTGGTCATGCTGCTCCTAACTTTTCCCTGCATGACTGCACTGTAGCTCGAATTGATCATGGCATGTAAACTGAAGCTGTTAGTTCATTTAATTGTCAGTTCTGTGTCTGTGCAGTAAGTCAGTCAGTCAATGATTCTTCTGAAATGACTGCTGCTACATCACATAGCTGCTCACGTGGCCATGGGATGTGTATCGACGGGGCTAATGGAGTCACTGAGCCCAGCTCACATCTAGCAATGTCACAGCTCTCCAGATATTGGCCATGATGGTGATTTGTTCTGCAGAGTGTCCTGAAAGCCCAGGCAGAATCAGAATCCAGTGTACTGGTTTGGATGATAATGGCCACAAGGCTGAGTAGGCTATGTGAAACATGAAAGAAGACAGTAAACAGCAAAAACAATGGTGTTGATGGTGATACAGGATGCACAGGCTAGCTTTACAGTCATTTAGATGCAGCATCACTTGGGATACCTCAAAGTGTGAATTTAGTAATGATTTTTTAAATATTGAGCTTAAGAATGACATCTTAATTAAAAAGAACTTTACAAAGGACTTTTCTGCGCATTCTGAACCTAGTAAATCTARATGATGTATTTTTTAAGAAACAGAGGAGAGGGGAGTTTTGATGAATGTAAGAAAGACTAGCAGCAATCTTAGAAGTTAGGGAAAATTTAATTTGTCCTGAGTACAGCAATGGACCTGAAAACATCTTGTAGAAAGCAGCTSTTAAGTCACTAGTTCACCTTAACCTGAAAACAGGCTTTCTCTTAACTGCATTCTGTCTTGAGATGGTTTCATGTGATTTTGAAGGCTAATATAATTTMACTATATTTTACCACTTTTCCATCTGTGATGCTGCTGTTAATAAGCTCTGCCTTTTGGATGTTTTGTAGCATTTGCAGACTCACCATTTCTGATCACTGATTACCTCAGCTATATCTGAAGTATTGATATAGAGATGAAAACCTGTGTTATCCACGAGTAACCCTTCTCTGCCTCCTTTGCMTCTAAAGAAAATTATATTTTTAATAGCTTCTTTTTCTTCCAAGATTGCTCTCTCTTCACTAATCACTTTGCTTAAAAATGTCTTTGAGACTTATCCTGGGGATCATAATGATCATCTTCATCAAAGAATAAAAAAGCAGAACAACCTGTAGCATCAGACAATTATTCCTCACATGTACAGCTGGATAAGATGGGACTCATTCAACATTTCAGAATAACTGATTTCTTTTGGAGCAGAGGTGCTGGATTATTATTTACATTGATAATTCTGTCATTCTAAGAATTCTTCTGGAAAACAGTGCTCTGCTCAGTTTACAAACTGAAAACTTCACATTTCTGGGGGGAGGTCAGTGATGATACTTGGTGTTTTACAAATGATCTGGGATAATGATAAGTAATTTGCAACCACCTGGCACTGTGTGAACCAGCCAGAGAAACATGCCTGGGGTGTATTAGGGAGAAATTATACAGCTGCATATTTTTTGTGCTGAGATCAGCTGCGGGGCCTTGACCAAGATTAGTTTTTTTCTCAAAATGAAAAAGATAAAAAAAGATGAATTCCATTGGGCAGCACTGGAACAGTACTTAGCTAATGAAGGTGCTGTAAGCCTGTGGAAATGTTGGGAGTAAGTCTTGTTTCCCTACTGCTTACTGAGCTGAAGCAAGACCATTATAGGACCAATGCAGTGTATCCATGGGAACGTAGAACTCAACATTAAAAAGCTCTTAAGAAAAAAACCTGATTTCTTTTTTTTTATTTTTTTAAAAATAATTTTATAAGTAACATTTGAAGAACTTAATGAGTGGTCTAAAAATGGTACTTTATTAATGTATCTAAGGAACAATAGGTATGTCATGATACTTAAACAGTTACTTTAATGTTGTTACAATGATGTAGCTTTAATTAGTAAATCTGGCTCACCCAAATCAGGAATATTTTGTAAGAATAAAGATGGATAATAATGAATTGATAATATTTTCAGGATCAGATTGCACTTTGCATTGGAAATTTCTTACATTTAATGGCTCCTCCAGCTAGTAATTTAGTATCAGAAAAGCCCTCTTTATTGATTATTATTGTATATTAATGGATCTATCAGATATTTATTTGGAAAGTTTCTTGGTTAAATTTTCTTTATTGATTTTTCCCAGGGGGTAAATGAGCTGCAGAAATGGAAATAGGCAGTCCTCTTTTGCTCGGTCTGCATACTTAAATGTATTTTCAAAATATCAGCTCTGCTACAGGAGCATGTGGAACAGACATTTGGATACCAATAATGTAGTAGATTGCAAGACTTTTTATTATATAAGGATTAACTCAGAAAACAGATGGATGGACTRTGTCAAGAATCCTAGCATGTAGGGAATCACTGGAGGAGAAATTTCCAGCAAAATTCTAGATACTTGTCTTCTGAAATGTCTGTGAAGAAGTCAAAACTGTGCAGGCAAATCAAGCTGCACATTTTCAGCTACCCYTGTTGTGTGTGCAAATGGAACTTTAGGAAACATAAGTTTAGTAATTTCTTTTAAATTGATTGTGCCAATATCTGAGAGGTGATTGGATGAATTTRTCAATGTTCCTGATATAACTTGTAATTGCTGCTTCACATTATAAACAAAGCYGTTAACTGAAACGTATCTACATTTACAGAAATGAGTTTCATTCATTGAAGACATTGGGGCACATTTAATGCCTTTTTGCTTTGTGTAAAGACAGCARTAAATCTTTCACATTTGCTAATATTTAAATCAAGCTTCAAGGTTAACTCAAATGATTACTTTGATGGAGGAGCAGGTTTTATGCATTTGACTAAACCCTCTTTTTTTACATAAACATTTTTTATAGTAGGTTTATTTTTGATAGGCCTTTGTATAAAGACATTGCCTTCAGAAAGAAATTATGGTATTTTAAGATTGCTTGAAATAAATATATAAGGATATATGTCATTACTATGCAGACTTACAGGCAGTTGGATCAAATGGACTTGCAATAATGATGGACCAAACCTGCAGTAAAATTTTCTAATATTTCAGTGGACATGATTGCATGTGTAGCTACTTCAGAATGAAGCTCGTGACCCTGGACCTCTTTTCTGAATATGTGTATGAAGATGCTTCATAAAACAAATCATAATATGGGACTTGTTACAGTGCATGGAATTTTATACTTTGCTGGCTTACTTTTGCAGCAGCACAAGGCTACTGAGCAAGATGTAATTTAAGCTTATGCATGTGTACCAGGATTTACATGATTTTACTGCAGTCCAGTGTGATGGAAAACTCACTTGTGGATCAGACAATAATTGCAATGAGGGGGGAGTTTCATGCAGTGTCTTTGCTACCTTGTCTTGCAACAAGATAAAATATCAAATGGACAATATTTGCGGAGTTATTATCACTTCTCATTGATCTATCATATTTTGACTATAAATCTAAGAAATTTAAACTTGAGGTAAAAAAAAAAAGGCATTAAAAACTCGGTGTTTACTTCTCAGTAATTGATCCAGAATGAAGTATAGTTTTGAGCTGCTAGAGAAATAAAGCAATTGATTAGAATGTGTGAATTTGCTAACTTCTGTTTTGGTAGCATTTGTCAGAATCACTGTTTTTTACACAATCAGCTGCTATATAAAGCCAAAACAGGTTCTAAAATTTAGGCTAGTTGTTGCCTTGCAAGGATTGTTACACCTGATTATCTTTATGCCCACACTATGAACTTCAGTATCCTACTTTTCATACAAGTACTTTTATGTGAATTTTCAGACAATGAGCACAATAATTCAAGGCTTGCTGCCTTAATTTGAAAGTTAATTTGGATGAAAGTAAAGTTTGCATTTAAAGTACAAAAGCTCTTCCCGCATAAGTGCAYGTGTGGACAGTTCTAATTGAAGAATCTAAATGTCTTCTGGTTTCACTTAATCTGCTTTGAAAATAGTAGCATTTAGCTTAATCCTTTATTGAACTGGAACAGATCTACTTATTCCAGTCCACCTGTGAGTTTTGCTGGAAAGGGAGTAGTTTTTCTGAATAACTACTATTAATTTCAAAAATATTTTTGCATCTATTTAGGTCTGAGCCTGATCTGAGCATGCACTGATGTGCACTGCAGCCTTTCAAATCTCAAGTCTAAATTTTCAACTTGTCAAATGACAGGCTGCAATTTAAATGCTCAGAAGACTGGGCTCCAAAACAGAATCTAAGTTRTGTTGAGTATTGGTGACAGAAATGTAACTTGGATTTGTGGCTTTTACSAATGCAAGCTACAGTTGGTTCTCTGTTGGTTATAAGTGCAATAGTAGCAGTATTTAACAAAAAAATGGTAGTGATGAGAGTTATTAATTGAACAAATTGAACCACTGATTGTTTTGGTACAGAGGAAATCAAGGCATATGCACAAAKCCCATCAATCTCACTTAAATGGTGCTATGACTTAGGAATAATTCCCTGCRTCAGGACTTGAGGCTGTCAGCTCTAAGGAGCAAGTCTTGTTATCTCCAAGTGCCTGAACTGTGCTTAACCAGCTAGAACTGTTATATGGTTGAAAGCTTCAAACACAAGTGCAAAATATGATATAAGCACCTTTTCTGGCATTTCATTAGATTCTGAGAGTTAAAATCTTTGCRCTTAGTTTTTTGGGAGCTTAAGTCATCTTTCCCCTTTCCCCTTTCCCTTTTCTCCTTTCCCCTTCTCCCTTCTGCCTTCTTTTTCTTTCCCTTCCTTTTCCATTTAAGGTCCTTGTGCAGTTTTTAGAAAGGCTGATGTGCATACCTGGGTTACTCTGAAGGTCAAATACTCTGCATAYTGAATATTTCAAGCTGCTGTCCTGCTTAAGTTCCAAATCATTAGCTTAGCAAATGGGAACCTAAATATAAGTAAAGTCAATAGGGAAGAAAAAAAAATCTACTGCATACTATGTCTAGTGATAGAAAAAGCTACAGAATGCAAACATAAATTTTTAATTCAATGTTCTTTAGTTTAAAAAAAACAAACCCACACCACCTCCACTCCCCTCCCCCCCTGACAAGCTTGCAAAAACTAGGTCTGAATTCCCAGTGGGAATAATGAGCAACAGCAAGAATGAATGCTGGGAGAGTAGAATGCAATTGTATTAGTCTCCATCACAATGGGAGGTAAACCCAAATCATTTATAAAACGTAAATGCTGGCAGAACACAGGGAGCTCAGAGCACCACACTGCAGGTGTGATTTATGAGGCTGGGGACTGGCTATAAATCAAACCCTTTTGTTTTAAATAGTACTGCTTCAACGCAGGAGATCAGTTTACATGTAGAGGAAATGATGAAAAAAACGCAGTACATTGCATCCCAAGAATATTAGAGAATCAGCTTTACAATGTGACTATCAGGACCACGCTCAGACAATGGGTATCTGATGCACAATTTAACGAATGCTCCCACTGCTGAACAGAGTGCCCTAATCTAGCAACTCAGGTTTGTTTCAAATGTATTAATCATGGGATCTATTTTGTGAGACCAGCTGTTAAAATCATTGCACTTAAGATCAGGAATACATTGGCTATTCCTGTTAACCAGCTAGAGGTGTCCTTTTATGCCACCAAAAGCTCTGCCTGTTTCCATGTTACCCGTATTTTTCCTTAATTCTAAAGGTTGATGGGTCTCATTATTTAGTGGCCTTGTCCTATGGAAATGGGTGAATAAAACAATTAATTCCTAAGGATTCAAATAGAGAGTAGGCATCCTGTGAAGTTCTGCTCAATTACGGGAAAAAGCATGTCTGGCAAGGAAAAGTGCTTTTTTTCCCCCTCTATTGGTTATATAATTATCAAATGCAAGAGATTTTAAAGGTAATGAGCAAAGCGATTTCTTCTGCTCTGCTTTCTTTGTCTGCCAGGGTTTATCTTGGCTGCATATTTTGCATTTGTTTTACATGCATGCCACTGGAGCCCATGCTATATGCCTAAAACCACACAGTTTCCTGCAATGTGGGCCAGAGAGGTACTTAAAAAAGCTGAGAGAATGAAARGCCTACTAAGAAAAAAGGGAGGTAGAGGAATTACGTGAGATTTCAAAGAAATTTATCATGAAACAAAAGCTCCTTGTGTTGCACTTGTGTGTATTTTGATCATTTGATGTGATGTCCTTATAATGAAATTGTAGAATGGCCTGGGTTGGAAGGGACCTTAAAGATCATCTTGTTCTGACCCCCCTGCCATGGGCAGGGACACCTTCCTTTAGACCAGGTTGCTCAGAGCCCCAAACTCATCTGAAACACTTTCAGGGATGGGGCATCCACATCTTCCCTGGGCAACCTGTTACAATTCCTCACCACCCTCACAGTAAAGAATCCCTTTCTCATGTCTAGTCTAAACCCTTTTTTTTTTTCAATTTGAAGCCATTCCCTCTTGTTCTGCTCCTACATGTCCTTGTAAAAAGTCCCTCTCCATCTTTCTTGTAGGCTCTCTTCAAGTACTGGAATGTCACAATTAAGTCATCTCTAACCCTTGTCTTTTCCAGGTTGAACAAATCCATTTCTTAAAACCTTTCCCTGTAGCAGGGGTGCTCTGTCTCTCCARTCATCTCTGTGGGCCTTCCCTGGACTCACTCTCACAATTCCATGTCCTTCCTGTGCTGGGACCCCAGAGCTGATGCAGCCCTGCAGGTGGGGTCTCACCAGAGCAGAGCAGAGGGACAGAATCCCCTCCCTCCCCTGCTGCCCACGGGGCTTTGGATCCACCCCAGGACACATTTGGCTCTCTGGGCTGTGAGTGCTCATGGCTGGGTCATGTCCAGCCTCTCACCCACCAGCACCCCCAAGTTCTCCTCAGAAGGGCTGCTCTCATTCCCTTCATCCCCCCGCCTGGATAGAAACTGGGGGTTTCCCTGACCAACACCTTGCACTTGGTGATGTTAAACCTCATGASATTCACTAATGATTTAGCCACGTGAGTATAAGAAGTAGCACTGATAAGCAGAGTGCCTTTGTGTGAGCAAGGAGTCAAGAGACATCTTGCATTGAAATGCTTTATTATTTTCCAAGAATCCAAACTGCACATGGTATGGAAACACATGCACACAATTTCCAGGATTTTTGGGAGGTTCTGTTGTTRATAGAGACAACATCAGCTATTGCTGGAAGCATCAGTATCAATTGCTTGTATGAGGAAAGTATCATTTCACTGAAATACTTGATTTTTTTTTTCCTTACTTATTATAAAAACACACCTAGTGCCATAAATTTATGGGCCACTCTATGAATGTAAAAACATATTCCCTGCTCAGTGGACCTTGCAGTCTAAATTAGGCCAATATATGAAAAGATATATTGATGATGAACAGAGAACAGARACAAGTGACTGAAATTGCTTTTACCAATTTCTTTCCAGCTGATAATGGGCCAGACTTTTAAAGGTATTTGGCCTTCTGTTTTCCAAAGATTAAAGTACTTAWATGTCTTTAAAAATAAAGTCATTTTACATATAAAATCTAATGTACCACAAAAAACACATTATGTGGGAGAGCAGCAAAGGTGGCTTTGAGTGTTTTATGAATCTTACATTGTCCTGGTCACTAGAGTCAATATAGATACATGGCCTTGAAAGGGACCTGCCCCTGTTGTGTAGTCCTCTCAGGTTCTCAGGTTGCAATGCCACCTGTAATCTGTACAAAACTTTGCTTTATGACTGGATTCCTGAAGACTTTAAATCTTTGGTTGGTCTGGTGTGTTTGGCTTTTTTTTTTTTTTTNTTTTTTTTTTTTTTTGAGGTTAACACTCTGTCTCCTTTGCCTATTGTGCCCTGTGAGAGGAATAGTTCTGTGGGGCAGAAGTAGAATTTTAAAACTCATTTGGGCAAACTTTTCTGCCTTTTAGAGAAGTGAAGATGTCACTCAAGGGACCTTGYTGCAACACTCAGGAAAATACATAATTAAAGCTGGTTTAAATATTGAGTTTCTCTACCATTATAAAGGTTAAATACATGAAAAAGCAAAAGAACATTCATACGGTAGGAGTGATAATGAAGGGTTTACATCAGCAGCCTCCATGAACAGGGGAGGTTGTGGCTTTTCCTATGTAGACTCATCAAGAATAGCTGGTAATTACCAAGTTCAAAGCCTATTGTCTTCTCTAAAAAGCCAACTTGTGTTTTTGGGGTTGTTTCAGAATGACGTGATGTCTGATGCCTCTATTCCTTTTATTGGACTTCTTGATATACATTGAATTCTGACCAGGGATGGAAAGTAACTTTTGTGAACATATTAACAGAATGATGTGTAATAGATATAGCAAAGGTTGTAGGCTGGTAATGGTGACTGATGTAGTACCAGGGAGAAAAGAAATCTGAACACTGCTCTCCGAGGAGGCTGAGTGAGGAGTGAGGTAATAACAGGTTTGATTGCCCAGTTGGGGTTGACAGAAGGCAAGATGATTTTGCTCCTCAAATTGTGCTCAGAGGACGGGAGGCAGATATTTTACACACATGCAGTAGGTGATAGGAGAGGCTTGTTCAGTGATGTAGGGGGCATTGTGACACATACAAAGGTCTCCTGCAAAGCTGATGAACACTTTTTCCTGTTGTGGGCTGACATGCTGAATGCCTCCCTACAAATCCTGAGTCCAGCCTTGAAGTGGTTTGCTTGCTGTATAATCTTGTTAAGCTTATGGCACTGAGGTAAAATCACTGGAGGGTTTTTTGTATTCTGTAGCTCACAAAGGGAATGTCCTGGACATTTAGTTTTTATTCTAATGGCGTGGTTTTAGTTTCTGGTAGGTGTTGACTTGCGCAAGCTATTTCAAAAYGTCTGCTGCAATGGCTGCAATCACAGAATGTTCCAGAGGAGCTTACATAGATACACCTGCTGTCTGTGGGCAGGTTGTGCAGTATAAAGAGGGTGATTTATGACCTTTGCTTCTTAAACCATACCCTTCCACATAGGAARCCCAAGTAGGTCATGTACCGAAGGGAGCCAGGAAATGTACGTGCGTGTGTGATGTGAGTCTGATAGCCTGTCTGGTAACCAGGAGTGGCCACAGATGTGCATCCCAGTTTGGCAGATGTGTTTATATGYTTTCTGAGATGTTACAGATATAAAGTGCATATCAGAGTTTACAATCTGACCTTAAAAAGTAGACGCCTCTTCAGATTGTCTTCAAGTTCCTTGTGAAAAGAATGAGTTTTCCAACTTAATCAACATTTGTGACTTGATTCAGCAGAGCATTGAAGATGGGCTTATGGCAATCACCATTCAGCAAAATTTTAAACTTTAAATACATGCTGTGGGAACAGAGCTTGAAATTAAGTGTGGGTTTACATGGGTTGCAAAACTGGGTTTCAACTTTGAACCTCTGAATGGGAAAATTAGTCATGAAAGTTTGGTTCACAGTGTGAGATTTCTCCTTTCTTACTCAGGAAGGGGACTRGCAGAAAGGGTGTCACTGGAAATCACGGCTACCAGTGAGCAATTCACAGGATGTTTTAACATCCCTTTTGAAATAAAAGCTAAACATATGAGTAGGTATAAATTAAGCAGAAATAGTTGTTTTCAACATTTGGCTATTAAAAGAAATTTTTTTTTGCAGACTGACATTTCAGTTTCAAAATTAAGTGAAAAAATTGGAATTCAGAAAGTGTGCTGTCATTTGCATCCCTCAGGATCCATATGCCTGCAGACAGATATTCCTGTTTTCAAGTAATTTTTCCAAGATCCTGTGTTTGTAAAAATATGAAATAAACGAACAAATAAAGACACGCACGTGTTTTGRTATGTTTAACTCTTTTTCTGATATTACCCTGTAGGATGCAATAAAGATGTGGATTCAGGCTAAAGGGATCAGAAGTATCAGGGCTTCCTCCCCTGACGCCCACAGAGCAGAGTCATCTCTAGTCACAGCTCCCTGCCATTGGAGCAACTGGGAGAGCCTGGTCATCCTCATCTGCTCTCAAAAATGTGCTGTGAAGAATGTCACAGAACTGGTAACTTGCTGAAGTGACTCAAATTCTCCATCCTGATATCTGCAGATGGCTCATGAATTTTTAAGCATTTGTACACTTATTTTAGCATTGATATGAAAGGTGTTCTCTTACAAAAGAAGCTCATTAGTTAACAGTGCTCTTTTACAGCACTGTAGCAATTAATGCTCCAGATAAGCCTGGTYTGGTGCCTCTCTTCAGGTTTGCCAGGGGACAACACTGTGTGCAACAGGATGGTTCYTTCAAACCTCTGCTTAGACTTTAATGCAGGTGCTAATTTATCTCTTTAATGTGCCTGTGATAAATTATTGTCRTAGTCCAGTGATTTAAAAGATTTAAAGTAGGCTATCTGGTGGGAACTGTGGGAGACGCAGAGAATCCCACTGGACAGCCCATCTCCAGTCTTATACGTTGCTGGAAGTGGGGTTTCAGAGTAGGAGTCTGAATTTGCTCATAATTATGTACATACATTTTGAGTTTAATAGGTATGAAATGGAGTATAAAAYTCTTGGAGATTGATTCAGCTTTGTTCTTTCTAAGTATCAGAAGATGCAGAAACCTCTCTAATTTCCAGAACCTGCTCCACAACTCTGTAGCCTCTGTATATTCCAGTCACAGTTTCTATCTATGCAAAATTTGGAATAGTGTATTGCAGTCAAGAAAACTTAGTATTGAAGTCAAGAAAGTTTTAGTTTAACATAATTTAATAACGGACTCTGTCCTTGAACTTCACCATTCCAACACTCATTAGGCATTCTGGTTTTGTTCATACTAGGACCCATCATAAAGAAATTGATTTCCCTCTGTTCACTCATACAATTTATTACAAGAGAGCTCTGTGTTCATTTGCCCATTACACAGCATTTTGTGGGGTGAGAAAGAAACAAGCCAAAAGAAATCAGCAGAAGAAGTAGTTATCATGTTGGATGAGGCTCTGCTCACATTTATTTTTGGTATAGATGCAGAACAGCTCTACTTCTCTGAGATGAATTTATTTGCATTTGGTGGGTGAGACTAACTTCAGATTAATGTTCTGAGCCCCCAAATTCACCCTTTCTACCCCTATTTTCTGCTCTGAGTTACAAAAGAGACTACTTAAGATGATACAACATGTTTTATGATTTCCATTACTTCTGCTGTTTCTCCCCTCTTTCATTGGTAGTTGTGCTCCGCAAGCTGGGCAGGAAAATAATGTGTCCTCCATGGCTGTAAAAATTGCATTATAAATAGTCTGGGAAGCAATGTTTTTGGAACAAAGCAATTGGCACAGTCCCTTTTCCTCTCCCCAGTGGTAAAGTGTTGATGACCACAACACAGTTGGTCTCTGTTATCTGGAGAGCACGACCATGTGGTTGTTTCTGTGCCTGGGTCCCTCCCTCACAGGGCTGCACAAAGCAGGAGCATTTCAGTCAGGATGCCACCATCAGCGTGCTGAGCGTTGCGCAGTGACAGAAAATGAGAGCCCTCTTCTCGCGCGTTGCTCCGTGCTGCGAACAAAATGGCATTCTTGGTGGAGCCAAATTGAAAACTTCTGCACAGTTGGCTCAGTTAGAAATGTTCAGTGAGGAGAGCGTTAGCTGGTAACTCTGTAAGCTGTGAATTGCATTGGGTCTTGACGTGACAGTAGATGAAGTGATCCAGCAGTAGTTTTGTTTTCCTTCTATGTCACTCATTGTCTTTGTGCTCAGCTGCATCACATGGAATCTTCCCAACCTCTTCTTCAGAGCCCTACAGATGTTGCCTACATTGCCAAATCACCTTCCTGTACTAGTTTAACAGATTCATATCTGTCCCCTGCCTACGCTTTCTCTCATGTATTTTCTGTCCCTGGTACAATTTTTCCCCAGAAAACCCACCCGCTCTCATGTGTTAGTAATTCTTYGCTCACCTACCATAACTTTCGTGCCTTCCTCATCTATATCATTAGGACTTTGAGTAATGAAATACTTTTATTTTGTCTTGTCATGTTGGGTGGGCTAATAATCTTAGCTTACTACTCCAGTGGCATTGTGCTTTTGAAAGCTTTGTAAAGGATCCCTGTAGACCATAATAAAAAACTCTGAATATATCTTAATTTCAATGATTTGAGAACAAGGGTTGAGACCAGTACTTGGTGCCATGGTCTGCAGCTAGACTAATTACAGCAATCCCTTGCAGCTAAATATGTAGATATTATAGATAAAGTGTTTATGCATTTGTGTGATTCTGGCAGAAATTTCTGTTTGGAAATTTTGAATAACAGTTTTGATTAAATTAATGTTGCAGAGACTTTCCCTTTGGAATGATGATTTGTCAGTGGCTTAGAATGACTCAAGTAAGAATTTTATACAAATACTAAACTGTTATTTAAAATGTGTCACAGCATTGGTAGGGTACCTCTGAGCTGGTGCTAAACATGKCTTTCAGACCTAGGGTGAATTCTCGAGCTCCATTTTGACTGGGTGGTTTGAAATATGGTCTCTTCTTTTGGCTTCTCTGGCAGTTTTCCAATAAACAGTCTGTCAGCCTGTTATGCTTTCACAGCTGTATTAGCCCCTTTGGCCTCCCCACCAAGCTCCTGACTAGTGTCAGCTCATCTTTGCTGAGAATGTTGGTCCTACTGAAAAGTGAGTTTACAATTTATTCTTASGGCATGTGGCAGCTGATAGCAAACAGACAAACATTCTTTGCGCAGCAGTCACTTTTCTTCTGAAATAGCTCAAGAAATAACACATGCACTTGTACATGTAGGGATATATAAGTATACATGCATGTTTGTGAACACAAAAATGTGTATTTATGCACAAAACTGTGTATATGCACCTTACTAAAATGAAGAATATATATTCTCCTTGCCTTTTCTTTCCTCTGTTTCCCTACAGCTTTCAGGAGCTGTCTATGTCCAMGCCTTCCTGTGGTGCACAGCTCCTCATGAGCTTGGTGTCATTCGGTTCCTACTTCCTTACTTGGCCCACTGCCTTCTCCATTTCTTTGTCTCAATTTCTTTCTTACTCAGCTTGCCCTTCCCAGCTTCTTAATCTGAGAGATTTTAYCAAGGCTAAGTATGCGCTTCTGTAGGGCTGTATCAATGCTTCATTTCATTCTTCTGCCTTTAGGAAAATTCCCAGGCTCCAGCTCTGGCAGCCAGCACAGACATTCTGCCTTTTCCTAGATTTGACTCTTCTCAGTGCCCTGCCCTCATACCCAAACAATAACTCTTACAAGAGACTTTTTCAATGATAGATTTTTTGGCCCCTCTTCCCTGCTTATTAATACAAACTGTAATGAACCAARATATGGTGAAGACAGATGGACGTAGAAGTACAAATGATGCCTACACTGGAGTAGGGCTTTTGTACAGTGTTTRGACATGTCCTGAATGACTCCTTAGAGGTTTTGGAATAAAGACTCACCTAGGAGGACTACAAAGCCCAAACTAAATTAGTAACTYAGAAAAAGATATTGAACTCTCAAATTACCAAAACGCTTAATGGAGCATAGGGATAGTTTTCATTTCATGCAGTAAACAGCAGTTTCAGGAGTCACTCGGTTTCGAATGAACTGTATTTGACAGAAAAAATCAGACTGAAACCAGAGTGGACTGTTTGTGAATGTACTTGGGCTGAAACTGAAGAAAAGCTTTCCATGAATCGCTATAAGTGGAATCGAATGTGTTAACCTAGATGGGTGCCCTACTTCCCGCCTAGGGCACCTGTCTGCTGGCTCCCTGTGGGTAGGCAGGGTAGGAGATGACCTTGACTAAAGGGCTCTGCCTCAGATACAACACTGGGAAGGAACCATTGTTCAAACACAAACCGCTTTTTGCCCCTCTCCTCTGTGAGATGGAAGATCGGGGAGGTATAAACCCTTCTGAGTGCAAATCTTCTCTGCAAGGTGCTCTTGGCATAGTCTTGTCCCCATCCTGCTGATGCTGTTGGGGTGTGCAGYCYGTGTGGGCAGCACATKTCCACACACCATTGGCTGCAGACCTCACTCATATCTTCTGTGCCTACATTTCTAGGGGCTCCCTGGKTAGTACCTTCTCAAAGATATTTCAGTCTCATTTCATTTTTTCACATCTTCATTTTTTAATAGAAAAAGTAGAAAGGTTACAAAGTGCTTCCTGCACCAGCTGATTTCCTCTGGTTTGTAGCCATTCCCCAACACAAAGTCACTCTTGGATTGAAAAGTAAGGGTAGTTTAACAATGCACAAAAGACTCATACCGTGTTTATTGCCATGGTGCTAAGGAAAATTATATCTTGTACTGCAAGTTTGTGGCATAGCAAAGGATCTTTTTTCTAAACTTATGGTAAGTTTTTATTTTTAGATCACTTTCCGAAGCTGTATAGTTATTAGCTAGCTAGATATATCTTTAATATTTTCCATTGTTGGATTGTAATTCTTTCTCATAGAGAAATTAGCTATTTTTCTTCACGAAAGTTGGGGAACTTCTAGATCTCCAAGTGGTTTCACTATTAATTTTATTCTGAATAGGGTCCAGTATATTTCAGTTGTTCTGATTTGTGCTAGYTGTTGCACACCAGTGCTAGTGCTGACTGAAGAAAAGGGAAAAATGTGCAAAATCTGAAGTCAGTGCTGTGGTGTGTGACTGCTTTATTGCTGCCCCTTTTCCCCATCAATTCCATCAAATGTATTGAAAATCATCCATCCAGCCTGTTGTCGGTCAGGCTTCACCCAGGTGCTGTTGGAGAAATTATTTAAAATTTGTATGTGTTTCCATGCTACCRTCAGCAAAACCACAAAGGGAGAAACTGGTACAAAATCAAAGAAAATTCAGAGAGTTGCAGTTTCTGCACAATTGGACTCCACTTCCTTCACCATCTTTGTGATTCTTTGCTGGATCAGCACCAGTATGTTTGTTTCTCTTGAACTGGGGAGCCCAGGACTAGACCCAGCACATCAGATGTTTTTCACAAGTGCTGAGCAGAGAARGATCGTCTCTCTTGACCTGCTGACAAAACCCTTCTTAATGCAGCCCAAGAAGCTGTTCACCTTCTCTGGTGCAAGGGTGCATTGCTGGTGTGTGTTCCATTTGGTGTCCTCAGTAAGAGTTTTCTGCCAAGCCACCTTCCATCTGGTCAGCCCCCAGCGTATCCTGGCACAGGAGGCTGTTCTTCCTCTGTGGCAGGATATGGCATTTGCCTTTGTTGAACATCATGACTTTCCTTCTGGCCCATTTCTCCAGCCTGTTGAGGTCCCTCTGGAGGGCAGCACAAATACCTGCTTCATCAACCACTTCCATTGGCTGCAAATTTGCTGTGGGTGCACAGTGAAGATATTAACACAGTGCAGGCACAGATAGAAAATCCATAATATTCCACTAACAGCTGGTCTCCAGCTGGGCTTTGTGCTGCTGATCAGAGCCCTTTGAGCCCAACAGTTCAGCTGGTTCTCAGTGCACCTCACTGTCCATTCAATCTACTCTATGCTTCATCAGATTGTCTATGAGGCTGTTATAGTACTAAAAACCAAGGCTAAAATCAAAAGCCATCAACAAAAGCCAAGTACTAAAGCCGAGGCTAAAATCAAGAGAAAACCTCACTGTGGTCAAGACTTTCAGGTCTGATTCTGACAAGTGAGACTTTTTTTTTTTTTTTTTTTTTTTTTTTTCTGACTTATATCATTGTTGAGGTCTTCTGTCCTGGACAAATCACTATGTCCTTCTGTGCCATGCTTTATGAAGCTGGACCTGAAGTTATATAAAATTATATAGAAAGAAGGAAGGCATGATCTTGCACAGAAAGTATTTTAATACTGTCAAGTATGATCAGTTTACATAATAAGATTCAAAAGCAAGAGCTAGGCATGGACAATTCACACCAAATATTTGAAATATAAAAATAAAAAGTGCTTATAAAACCAGGGTGGTTTGTTAAAGCTTTTGAAATGTAGTGAACTTAGCATCCATGAATATTAAACACGTACAGTTTACCTTTAAGAGGAAAGGCTCTGCAGTGGGCATTTAGCTAGATTTGTACACCTACACACTGCAGATGGTTTAGTTTTATAAGAGATGAAACTGCATTTGGTGGAACTGATTAAATATAAAAACACCACCATCTGCCATTTATTCTAATATAAAATGGTTTGGGCAGATGCTGACATCTTTTGAGATGATTGATTCATCTCTGACAAGTGAAGATTCTCGGAGGGTTCCAGCTGCCCACTGCTCACACAATACCCGCTTACGAGAGCAAACGCCAATCACCGCACTGTTGATTTGGATGTAGCAGGTGAACGAAGGGCACTTTAATAACCAGCAGCCTGGAATTCCTAACTACATCAGTGGTGGGTTTTTTTCCTTCCTTTTTTCTCCCCCCTACACTTCTGGTCCACATTAAACCGGGAGGATATTTTATGCACACAGTATATTGTATTGGAGCACAGTGATAACTGGAAGAGTGTCAATTTCTGGCACAAATAGCTCTTTTTCATTTTTTAGAGTGGAAAACCATCAGATACTCTCCACATATGCTATTCATTTTAAAATTATTTTTGCTAAGTGTCCATCAGGATTACATTTAAACTTCCTGGAATATTATTTATTGAGTATGACACCAAATGCTTTGTAATAACCTAAATAACAGATGTCTATCTTGTTTTATTTGATAACATTGTCACACTCTCTACTTTGGTATTTCCTTAGAGTAGCTGGCTGTAGCATCAACTTTTTTATAGGTTTTGCTCAAACTTTTTTAAACACACATCATAAGTTATGGAAGAATTCTTAAAAAATTTCTCAGGACCAGACTGTGACATCCCTGCCCACACTGAATAGCTGCTTGCCCCAGCAGTAAGTCCTACAGCAGACAGATCATTTCTTATGAAGCAAGGTCCTGACCCAAAGCTAGATTTGTGGTGACTGCAGTGGACTTTTGGTCCATCGCCAAGTGGGAGAAAGTGCAGCATAATTAGATTGTCATGCAATAAGGAAGCAGATCCAGTCAGTCCTAACATTGCAAGTTTATAAACGGCAGGACTTCTTCAGAATACCTTAAAATAGGATGTGCTTTTTGTACACGTTAAAGTGTAATCTCTGACTGTGCCCCTCACTCAGAAGTATCATGTTTAACAGCTTCTTCACTATAAAAAATTAGTTAAAAAAGGAAAAAGGTCTGTTTATATGAAATGACATGAAAATGTGACAGTTTAGTGTTGTGCTGGCAGAGAAGCGTATGGCACATATATATAAATTTGGTCAGAGGGATACTGAGTGATTGTACAGTCATCTGAATGTATCTGAATAATTCCAGCAAAGGCTGGAATAAGCCTATTGTACAGAGAAGCAGTTGATGTTACAGTATGGGTAAAAAAACACTCTGTGTGGCATTTTTAAACTATCGAGAGAAGTTACAAGCTATATAAAAAGTATGGATTCTAATTATTGGTACAGAATCTATTCTGCTCACCTGTTGCTGAAGGTAAGGCTATAGAGAGTGTAATTTCATTGTTTAAAAAGGTAAGGGGTAAAATTAAATCAGGCAGATTCTTATCTGACATAGGCTGGGGTTTGAAGCCAATGAAGCTAATCTTATTTTGATCGGTAATACACCTAGGGCAGAGGATTCAGAAATTGATTTTTTTTCACTTCTCTTTGTATTAAACCCCCTTTTACTTATGATGTTTTCTTCACTCAGATATTTCCATTTACCTCTGCTCTCTTTTTCTCCAGGTGCTTTTTCTCCAGGAAGAGTCAATGCAACATCTTGCCTCAGAAGAAGCTTACGGGCCCTTCCTGGATGCTGTTTTGTAAGAAGCACTGATGAATGCTTCCTGCTGTGAGAGGAGGACTCTCCCATTAAAGAGGGTGACCGTGCTATTTCATCTATTCTRGGAAGCTGGGTGCCTGGAATTGCCTCTGTGTTTGGGTTTACTGCTGGGAAAGAGCAATGTTTATGTTAAACTCAAAAAGCAACACCTTAATTTGAACATTCAAAAGGTTTGTTTTTAGACAATGAAAGAGAATCTGGAAGAGAAGTGTGTTTTGGAAGTCAAAATGAAAATCAGATTCCTAATGAATATRCAATACTTAATGTATGGAATGTATATCTGACTTTAGGGAAAAGACTTTTTCTCCATTTTGGCGCCTGTTTCTTCTGACATGGAAACATTATACAAACCTAAAATGTCTAATCCAAGAAACAGCCACCAGAAYCTTTATAATGCAAATGATCTGACTGTTCTATAGTGTCTTTCTTCCAAGAGGGTCCCAAAGTGCTATACAAATTACATGTGGTGACATGAATCAGTTCCCACACCACCGAATTACAGYGAGCTCGGGGGTGTAGAACGTCTTTCTACCAGTACACAGAAGCATTACCAAACATTTTGTGGTGGCAAGCAGAAAATACAAAGGAGGCAAAATAGCTAAAGGCAAAAAGATGAAGCAGATATTGAAATTAATATTCAAAGAAGACAGAAGAAAAGGATAAAATCAGCTCCATGTTTTTCTTTGATAGTGTCCTCAGAGCTAGTGATGCACATTGTTATTGATAGCTGTAGCTGACCTTCACAATATCTGCCAAGATCCTGGTTCCCAGGACTTGGGCAAGGATATCTGGGCACTGCTCCTTGTTTCTGGCTCATAGACCATTTCTCTCTGCAGCCCCTCCCCTTGTGTGTCTGAGTTTCCACAAAGAGGGTGGAAAGTACAAGGGTGTTGGGGTACCTAAACCCTGGCCAGTTGTGATTCTTTCAGAGAATGCTCTCGGTTTTCCTGAAACAAGGGGTGAGATTGGCTCCTTGTGTCACCTACTCTGCTCCCAGCCATCCCAGTGTCAAGCAACAGGGTTGACTCATGGAGTTGAAGCCTGGGTCAAGCTTCACTTCTGCCCTTAGCAGGAATGATCTCCTGGCTGCCACTGCTCCAGCCACAGCCCCTCCAGAGGATGGAGGGAGGAAGAGAAGAGAGTTTCCCATGAAAACAGTTCAATAAAAATCAACAGTCCTCCACAACCCTATATTTCATKATTTCTTTCAGCAAAATGTTTTGGATTCTTGGTAAAAGTAGGGAAACAGATACCTTTTTTTCCCCTCAGGCCATTAGCATTGAAAGGTGAAACATGAAAAATCCCTTGATCTGTCTGATTTTACATCAGCTGAAAATTTTGTTTGACAAAGCTAAAATTTGGGATGCATCTGATGTTTCCCACCTAAATTCTGTTAAATGCTGTGTTGAAAAGAGGCTTGGTGGTTTCTTCTTTTCTTTTCTTTTTTCCTTTTCTTTTTTTTTTTTTTTTT
>NW_026623238.1:1167994-1208086 GCF_030028575.1 Malurus melanocephalus
GCTAATCATTTGCTAATCATTTGTGGAGTCTGCCTGAATGCARTGATGGTGACTGTGCCGTTGCTCTGTGCATAATAGTTCCTTCATTTGTGGGAGATATGCTTGGTAATTAAAAAAGTCCGTAAACAAAAGCTGAGGTGCAGCTTCTCAGCCGAGTGCTGTGGAGTGACATTGTAGTAGATGATTAGTCTTCTTGGGAGAAAATCAATGAAACCAGCAGTAGTCAGATGTCTTCTGACATAATTTTTCCTGTGTGCAGGTGAAGTGTTTTACAGTAGTCTTAGGAGCTGTTATTTTTTACTGGCTCTACAGTCAAAATTTGCAAAAATATCKGAAGGATTTAAGTATGCTCCCATGGGTGAAACAGGTACATGGGATTTAGGCAGGTAGGAAAAACAGAAAGGGACAAAAACCTCCTAATTTTGTCACTGCAAACTCTCATTGAAACTTCCTAGGTTTCTTTTGTGCTGCTGACTCCTTCCCTCCCTCACATGATGCTTATCTGGGGAAGCAATCATGGCTGGAATTTATAAATGCTTCTCTGTTGTGCAAAGGAACTTTGATAGCATGAAATGAATAACAGGTAACATAATAAGAAAAAGTATCTGGCTACAGCTTTGGAAATGTAAATTCTTTTATCAGTCCCCCTGCTAATTGGAATTTCTGTTTGTTGTTTCACATTTAGTGGATTTCATTATAGTTTCCTTGGTAATTAGATATTTTAACTATAAATGAAAAATACCAGACCAAAAAAACCCAAAGCAAAACAACAAAACCCAACCCCAAACTACCAACAAAAAAACCCTTCATTAAGATTCAGTCAAAGTTGTATATGGATACTACGTTAATTAAAATATTGTTACGTGCAGGTAAGCAACACAAAGGAAACAAATGAGCCACAAAAAATTGAAACTTGGAAAAAAAGGACCCAATCCAGCCCTTCCCAGTCACCACAAAGGCACTTGCCATCTGCACTGTGTTTGGGAGGAGACCTCATCTGAATGAGACCTTGAACTGGGGGCCAGGTCCCAGAGGTTTTTGCTTCTCCTCCTCAGTCTCCTGGTTGCACCTCTTTTGGATTGCCTTCCTTCCATGCTGTATCCAGCTCCAGCAGCACCAACTCCCAGACTGGTGGGGGCTACCAAATGCTCCTTGCCTTGTTTGGATACAATAGAGAAGGTGTCAGAAGAGAATTTTTGCATCATTTGTCATATGTCCATGTGGAAATGACTTCCCCAAAGTGATTTTTGTTCCAGGCAGGTGGAGAAAGGACTTTGCAGACCTGAGGAGTTTTTTAAATAGAAGGTCTTGCAATTTTTTCATGCTTTATGGATTTTTAAAAATATGCATGATGGTAAAGGGACAGTGAAAGGGTGGTTTTTTTTTTTTTTTTTTTTTTTTTTTTTTTTTTTTTTTTTTTTTTTTTTTTTTTTTTTTTTTTTTTTTTTTTCTATAATATTTCTTAAAGGAAAAATGAGTATGATGCATTGCATGCCTATGCCCATAGCAAAGCAGTGGCCACAGACCTGCCCCTTACACTTTTACTGATACTGCAGAACTAAGTGCTGTCCAGAAATGTAATTTGGAAGGCAAATGAGCCTTTCTGCATTTGCAGCTTCAAGTTTAGAGATAGGCACAGACACAGAGGAAGAAAAACTATTTCACAAAATGTTCATTCTTTCCAAGGCTGAATTCTGTCTTATTAGCTCAAGAAAGGAAACTCAAGAAGAAGGTATCATAGACAGATTTGGGTGCAAAGTTTTCACCAAGGTTGAGCTCTGCTCTGTAAGTGAGGTCTGCCGAATAGAGGCAGTAGTGTCTGAAGGATTCTGAAGTCTAGATGCCACTGTATCAAAGCAGTTTGCCTTTAAACAGATAGAAAAGACATAGTTCCTTGCTCCCTGATTTCCTTCTTTATCCTGTATGAACTGCCTCATTTACTAAGATTTCAAACCAAGCTCTTTTTTTTTGTGAGATTAGATTGCTTTGTACTGAAAACATTATAAATATGAAATATMCCAAAATCCAGATGAATCAAAAGGAATGACATTTTCCTTCAGCTGAAGGTCAGCAAAAACAGAGTGCATTGCCATGCTCCCAGAATTACCTTCTTAATTTCCAGYGTCTCTCTGCAGCTCAACCTCCTCCCTTTTGTATCACCCTTTCTATTAGTTTAGTAATATGCTGTCATCCTGATTTTTCTTAATTTCACTTGTGATATTACTTCTCCTTTTCCTCCTCCTATGGGAACAGATTTCTTCTGCCATATGCCCATTTAAACCTGATTGTAGTATCTGAACATCTTGTGTGCTTAGCCACAGCATCCCTTGGGGTTCAATTGAGGCAGAGGATGTATGTGACCTTTAAAGCCATGTCAATGTGAGACTCTCTCAGCACATGGGTCTTTAAAGCCTGGATGTCTATGCTTTATACTAACAAATTTGACCAGCCTGCCTTTTTATGAGGATATCATAATTTTGGGCAAATTCCAGGTTCCATATTTTAAATCAGCATGTAGAGCGTTTTTAAAATCTCAATTTCCCAAAGGTCAAGTTCCAGTAGATTAAAAACGAAAAAAAAAATCAAAGCAGTTGTTATTTTACTTATTTATTCCAGCAAATTTGTMGTAGTAACTACTTGAACATGACTAATTGGCAATTTGTAAATTGGACTGTTCTCAGTAGCAAAGTTTTAAGTAAATCAATGCTGTAACTGTTTCCTTATTATGACAATTCTTAAAAAGTGTGACAAGGTTGTTATAGGAAACAGTGAAAATCCCTGCATTTCTGGGGATAATAGATTTTGTATTTGTAGCCCAAGTAGTCTTTATTTTCACACTTTTTTTTTTTTTTTGCATACACCAGAAATAGGATTGTGCTGGGTAAACAGTGAGCTGCCCTAATAGTCCTGCCATAATAATGCTTTACTGTGCTGAAGTCTCATAAAACCTCCTCGGCTCAATGAAAGCCGTTTCACAAACATCCTTGGTTTGGATCTTGTGTTGTGCCACAGCACCATTGCTGAGCTTTGCCTTCCCAGAGAGTCTCTGACAGTTCAGCACATAAATTGTCCATATTTCAGTGCATTGCTGATGTAGAAGTTCTTCAATATAGAAACTCAGGTATGTCACCAATACATAGAAGCCAAAATATTATAACACTTGCCTTATGAGGCAACAATGTATGGAGTCTTAAGGGTATTTTATTATGCAGCAGACTGGAGACTGAGAGAAAGCAATGATTGATTTGTACTCTGAAGCAGAAAAAAATGCTGAATTTCAATTACAATTGACAGTATGTTCTAGTAACATAAGCATAACATTGTACATATATTGAAATTAATCCTACATTACATAAGTATGTAACACAGGTAATTTAGTACTAAAAYGACACATCTATGAAATAAAAACATTTTAGGCTATGAAAACACATAATTGTGACATACATCCAGAGAATATTAACTTTGCTCAATAGTGCTATATATCATGCAATTGGATTTTGACTGTTAAGCATTTAAACTCACCAGTTAAAGTTAGGCATTTCAATATTCATCTTCCAGCTTAGCTTGCTTAGTTGCTTTATAAAATATAGACACCTGACCATTTTGCTATTTTATAATCCTTCATTAAATGAGAATTCCTTATCTAAAAGCCCTCAGCATTTAAATATTTCTAAAAATAGAGTTGGTCCCAAATCTAAGTTTTGTAGAGTCTATTGTTTTCTCCTGAAAATGTAGTAAAGGAGAAATGAATYGCATTTAAACAGAAGACAAAACCAGTAGCTGGAATTGGCAAATATTGTAAGCTGGTTTTAGTAATTTTCTTGTTTTAACTCAATAGTGAGGCTCTGGGAAGAGTAGTTGTCTTTGTGGTGCAGATTATGAACAAAATTAAATGCTAGGGGACTTGTCACTAATGTCAATTCCTAAATCAGCAATCTTTTCCATGTTAATCACTTTCTGAACCTGATTATAGCATCTTTCTGTCCAAYGAGGAACTCTATTGATTTTCCTGTTTGGAAACAAATTTTTTTGTGGAAGATTCTCAAGCAGAGGAGCTTGAACAGTGGGTGAATCTTTCAGGAGGGGTAACTTTTGTAGACTCCAAATGTGTGACAGCCAAGCTTATGTGCTGTTTRCCCTGTTGAGCTACAGTTAAACTCTGAATTCCTGGAAACACTATCAAGCTGGAATAAAATTGCCACCTTCCCCTGCAAACACTCTTATTTATTTTGGTCTCCTACAAAATCTTTGACCTGCATTTATTTTTCATATGCATATTAATTCATAACGAACAATATTTCTCAGGTGCCTTGAAAAAGAAAGGCATCAAAGTTTGCATTTTCACGGTGAACAAGTGACTGGAAAGACAAACACCTCTTGCATTAGGAGAACACCCAGACTCACAGTCACCAGAGTACAATCACAGGTGGTTTGTAGGTGTGTGTAGGGCTGAGGGGTGAGTGTCTTGTTATTCATKCAGTAGGGTCACCCAGAGTGAGTGGCTCTTTTCCTTCTCAGCTGGTTGGCAGAACCTCAGGGGGATTCTGGGGCAAATGAAAACTGCTCGTTTTCATTCGGGGCAAGGATCCCACCCCTGCATTCAAGTGATAAAACAACTGAGTGACTGCATCTGCGTCACAGGGGAATATGCTTATGTTGTTAATACTGGCTCACAGCTACACTTTGATTTTACTTGCTGTCTATATGATGAACTGTAGTCAATATTTTTTACTTCAGTGATATTGTCATTTTTTATTTGATAGTAAATCAAAGGTATGCTGCCTTTTAATTAATATTATATTCTCCTGCACATAATTTTCTTGTGTAAAGAAGGGTTATCTAGAAGGTCAAGGGCCAGAGAGAAAGATGGTATCTTGTAGCTTGAATTAATCTAAAAAAAAGGAAATAGATTTTTAGAGAAGAGAACAGTATGAGTCTGGCCTGAATTGGATCAGGCCCAATATCCTTCTGAGGAAGAAATAAAGGGCTTSAACCTTCTCCCACTGAGRGCAATTACAAACCTGCAGTTTACTATGATAGTTGTGTGTGATAGGGGCATAATAAATTTAAGGTCTGAGATAATCAAGAAGGACTGTGTAATCTTCTGCTAATGCATCTGAAAGATGCTCTAGCAAAATGTGAGGTATGGAGAGCCCTGCACTACCCRTTATCAGAGGAAATAAGTTTAAGCCACTTGCTTTTTGCTATGACATCTTGTGAGCCTGGTTTTAATTTGACAGTGATTTAAAATGGCAAAGTTTTGAAAATAGAATTTGTGGAGTGATGACTGTGGATGCTGTAACTCTGGGAGTGTGRGGAGTATGAGGGGAAAGGGAAGACATTTTGCAAAGAAAATATCTGTATAGTGCATAAGAAGGTTAAAAGGCCATTTTAGGCAAAGTTGCCCAGCTTGGTGTCCTGTTTTTGACAGAGGTGGACAGGAGATGCTGGTGGATGGTATGGGAGCAGGGCACTCCCACAGTGTGCAGTGCAAGTCTCCAGCAATGAACACCTGAGGGATTTCACATCAATAATTTGCTCTTTAAGGAAAAGTTATTGCTACTCATTTAAATGTCTTCCTCAAACTCACCTTATTCAGAGCATTTGCTTRTTCAAAGGCATTCATCAGGCATTTGCAAAATGTAAGATTCATTGTGTTTAACAGAGTGAGCTAAGTTGCTTTATAACTTTAGCTTCAATTGGATAGAAATATTAGTTCTGATCCAAAGCACCAATGTAGCCATTACATATCTTTCTGCTGCCTTAGATAGGATTTGGCTCAGAACCCCTGTGCCCCCTACTATTTGTCAATTTAAAGTAAGCTGGACAATGGCATTTGTTTTTCCTTTTCCTGAACTGGAAGACTTGTGAAGGTGTTGCTGTAGCCTCATCTATTCCGTTAATTTTTCTGAGTTATATCTTAGCTAAAATTAAGATTTTAGATTTCACAAAAGAGACAACTTTTTTTTTTTTTTTTTCTGTCCTCTGTTTTAAATTCTATAAAATAATAGTACTGAATCCTAGAATTTTGTCAGTATATTGTATGAGAGTGAAAATATATACATAGCTTTTCTGCTATGGAAACTGTATGAAGTAGCATATATTTATATAAATATGGCAGAGTTACCTACCAGCAATAGGAGGGTCCTTTGAAAAGAAAAACTAGGAGTTATTTTAGCAGAGAAACAGGCTATATTTTCTGCTAAACAAAATTTGTTCAGAAGACACATTTGTTCAAGTGCCACTGAAGACTGTTAAATTTGAGTGAGAGGGTTACATAAGTTCTTATGAACTATTTTGATATGATTTTTGAAAAAAACCAAACCTCTTTCAAATTATTTTTACTGTCTTTGTTTTCCCCTCTTACATTTTGCAGCTTTTATATTTCAATTGGTATAATTTATGAACATGAAAATACATGTTAAATCTCTAGTGAACTGCTGATGGAAAAAATGAAAAGTGTTTCAGCTTATTCCAGATAAAGACATTGATGTTCCTAAGTTAGCACTGAGCTAATGTGCTTTAAATTTCAAAGCTRAAACACATGTGAGGTTGTGTGTGGAAATGTTGCTGTGGATTGAGCAGTATAAATGGGTTTTAACCTATCGTGGTTCATACAGGCATGTTCTGTAAACACCTGCTAATGTGTAGACACTGATCCTGCTCTCCTAATAACAATTAGATTTTACTCTGAAAGTGAAATGAAGTATATAAAGTCATGCATTGTATGAAATAAATAAATAAATAAATAAATATATATATATATATTAATTTGCATGCACATCAGTTTTTGAATGGTCGTTTCTCATAGAATTTTCTGAAAAAATTGGGTTGATCCATACACTTATTTAACATATGCAGTTGTATGAATCAGGATTTTATCTGCAGACTGAGAGGCTCCAGTGCTTAAGGGAAATACCGACAGCTGAATGTTTAAACCAGTTTCTGGTTAAATGTTGTCCTTGGTTGTCTTCAGGAGCACAGACTTGGCAGCCAATATTTTTTCTACAGTTTTCCTGGTTTGTGCATCATGTTTTCCTTATCCTTCCCTAGACACAGCAAAAATGGGCTCCAAATACTGTAGTCAGTAATTCCTAGAAATGTGAATATTTGTTTTAAAAAGGAAAATATTGCAAGTGAATTGTTAAAAATTCCAAAGTTTCTCATTTTCTATTTGTAACTGGAAGATTGAGGGGTTTTTTATTGTCCATGTTGTTATAACTAAGCACAGCTCGAATGTTATTTCTTTGGCGTATTGCTTTGGACCTTTGGGGTATGATATAAGGCACAGAGCATTCAGAGCACTGCAGCAGATTGCTGCTCACTGAATAACCAGGGGAAATAGCTGCAGGATGGAGTCAAGGGAACGATGGTCAGCGAGAATTCTGACTACACAGTTTTTCACTGTCAAATGTCAGATTGCTGAAACCCCAGGATGCATTAACTGTGATGAGTTTCTGGTCACTTACCCCAGCCTGTGCCCCAGACTGACCAACAGCCCAGTGCTTAGAAATGGGTGAGGAGTGTAGTTTTCTGGTGACCTCTGCGCCTTATTGTCATTAGCCTCTCGCTTTCTTGAATGGAAATTTTTGTTTAACAATCAGGGAGATAAATATGGACTTTGTATAGTGAAGAACTCCATGGTAGATGGAARATAACAATTGGGATTCCCTTCCCAGTTAATAAGTGATTACACAAAATGAAGTTAATCCAACAAGGGAGATGGATAGAGCTTAGCCCAGAATACCCCTGAACCAGTGATTCAGACATTCAAAGGATGGTAGATTAAGGTTTACTATCCAAACCTGTATCTGACTTCTAGATGCCTCAAATACAGTTTTCCCCATGGTGTGCTGCCTTTTGTTTTGTATTAAAAATATTCAAAGTGTATCAGTGATGCTCAGAAACCCAGAGCCTGCTTCATGCCTGGTTTTTGGTGTCAGCCCTGYGAGGCACAGGTGTCTGCACAACACAGCTGCTCTTAGAGATGCCCAGATGGCCAGACCTCGTTTCCCTGATTTCCCCAGACATAACAACAAGAAGAGAAGAAAACTGCCAATAGCACAATTAAAGAAAGAAATAACTGCCCTGCCACCCTTGTATCTCTTATTTCCTGCGTTAGTGGCTGGTTTGCTCTGTGGTGCCTTTGGAGGCATGTGGACCCTGGGCACTGCAGGGGTGGCCAGCACCACCCTGGCTGAGGGATCACTTAGTTGGAGATGTGCCTGACATGGATCTTGGCCATCTCTGTCTCTGGAGGCTGTTGGTGTCTGAGATCTGAAATAGGGCAGACTTAGACCTGCACATCATCCTTTTCAGTGGAGATATGGTGTCTGCCTCCCACAGCAGGATTTTTTGGCCTTAGGTCAGGCACCTGACCTCCACAYGCACTGTTTGGAAGATGCTGATGCTCCAAACCTCTCTTTACAGAGATCAGGGCATAAAGAAGGCAAATGTCTTTGTTAGAAAACAGCAACTCCTCTTTCCACTTCTTAGCATCCTCTGYCAACCTGAGGTGTTGCCTTTGCTAAATCAGGGTGTGTCATTCAGAACAGCTTTCCAGGTGTATGTTTTATCTTKGGAAAACTGGCCCATTCTAATTTTTAGGAACCAGCTACAAGGAAAGATTGTGACAGGTGCTGATAGGACCCTGAGAAGAGAACCAATGCACAGATGGTGGGACATTTTGCTTTTGCCTCTGTCCATGTACTGCTCACCCTCCATAGTCTGTATGTGTTAGGTTCAGCCCTGCATCCAGGTGGGTGAGCAGTGGAGCACTCTTCACCTCGCTGGTATTTGGTGTGTGTTTTGAGGACCACACTTCTCCATGTTGGGCTGTTTTGTATGTCAGATTCCAATAGTGCAGGCCTGTATAGTGCCTGCACTATTGATGCAAAGCTGTGCTGTGCTTGGCTTTTGCTGTGAGGGAGGTTTTGTTATTTTTTTTTTCTGTATATTTGCCATCTTAGCTGTAAATGACAGCACTGAGGAGTGAGAGCCTGTAAATGACAGAGCAGCCAAATCAAACTCTCATGCTAAAGCTGCCGTCAGTTTGTCTCCGTCTGCAGGCTGGGGACGGTTTTGAACTCCTAACACTAATATCACAGCAGCATCAGTTCCTGCCCTCAATAAAAGAACTGTTGAAATGACCCTAAAAAGAATTTCTCTGCACTGCTTTTAACCAGTCTGGTTAGTGGAGGCAGAGTTTACCCCTGTGTTTTCCCGAGCTGCAGTACACCGAGTTGTGATCTGTCGGCACAGCCTGGCTGTGAGCTCTGTGCCTGTCCAGCAGCCCRTCAGAGCAGTGAACATGAACATCAGTGAAGCAGTCCTGGTTTATTGCTGCTGGGGGTCTGTCCAGCATCTGCAGCTTTTTACCCTGTGGGTAGTGTGGGCAAAGTAATCCTACAAGGAAAGAATCACAACTGGATCCCAGCTTTTGTGTTCGGGGGGTGGGGGGATGTTTGCATTTCATTAGTGTTAAGTTTGCTATTTCCAAGGACTGGGAAGAAACATCTCTTCCCTCTTTTCTAGAATATAGAGTGGTGTTTACTTTCTCATTTTGAAATTTTCGCATCTTGTGTAACAGCTGTGCTAGGGCAGGACTCGCTCTCTGCTGAACTGCTGCTTTTTTCCTTTGGCCTTTGTTAAAATTTCTGATAAATAACAGACTGTCTACAGCTGTTCAAATGATGTTGCTTTTTCTAAGTGTCACTTTGGTGTTCATTCCCACCAATGTAGGCTTTGCTTTACAAGGTAAATAAGGGAGAAATAGGGCTTGCTGTTGAATAAAATTGAACATGTGGGCAGTGGGAAAAGAATTTGAAATGTGAATTGTCCAAGCCTACAGAAGCCATCCACCTCCAGCTGTGATGGAGACACTGTAACATCTTGGCAACATTGCTGTGTGCAATTTTCTTTAAATAACTAGTGGGTTTTTTGTTTGCTGCAGTTGGTGCAATTTCTTCACATTTTCTCATTTGAGGGTAATCTGCTTCTAAGAAGTGATTAGTGTGATTTGTACGTGGGAAGGCTTCACCAGGCTTCGAATTTTTGCAGCGGCGTTAGCTGTGCCAGTGCTACTGGGCTCACCACTGTAATAAACAGTGAGAACATAATATGTGTGACTTAATAATATACTAATCTATTGCTGAAAAGAAATCTTGTATAATTTTTATTAATCCATGATTTAATTTATCTAGAAGCTCTAAGAACTTTATAAAATCACAGTTCTTGAATAAAAGGATATTATGAACAAAGATTTTACTTTTTGTACGCAGTATCTCTCCTTTATACASCAGTTTGTTCTGTTCATTTTTTGTTCTTAACTATTATGTACAGATATCTCTAAGAAGCTGAAGGGCAGAATTTGGTCTGGATTTGAAAAACATAAACAATTTCAAAGAGTGCAAAGTTTTATCTGTGTTTGAGATTGGAAACTGAATTTCTATAGTAATATTTAGGTGAGGTAAATACTCAGATGAGTTTTGATTTATTTCAGGTTGCAAACTTCTTATAAAGACAAAAAATATATAATTTATAATTGCAAAGAGAGGAAAGGGAACGAACTGAAGTAACTCAACTCTGTCCTTTCCACAGCTGAGGACACAAAGTAATAATTGTTGCTTAGCTAAATTATCACACAAAAGAACAGCAAGTCATTCATTTCCRCATGAAAAAGCATTAAAAATAGGGTTTCTGTAAGACTGATTGGAARGTTTAATATGAGAATGTCAATGTGAAGGTTTCCTTTTAAAGGTGTTAGATCTGCTTGGGCTRGAATTGGCCTTGCTTTTGCTCAAKCATACCTAGAGTAAAMGTGTAGTGAATAAATGGAGAGCCAGTGACATTTWTTAAACAATTTTTTGACAAATATGACAGTCCAGATCCTCAGCTCTTCTAGTTCTTGAAAACTTTTCTCAAGGTTGTTATCATTGTAAGAATTTTCATCATATATAAGCCAAATATGTCAGTTCCAGTGTAGTACCAGCCCTTACTGAGATGTAGTAAATCCAATGGTCCTGTAATTTGCTTGGTGGCTCTTTAAATACTGGATGCTGGCTTACAGCAGTTCTGCAAAGCAGATAGACATAATTCTGTTGGTAGACATCAAATTCTGGTGCTTTTGGAAAGAAGCTGGATTTGTCAGTTACAGGGAGATCTCCAAAAGGAACTTGAGAATTTTGCGAGCATGTGCTTCAGGTTTGCTCARCATTTTGAGGCAAGTGTAAATCATTTCTAAGTAAGCTGAGACGAATGAAATGTTCCTAATTACAAGCTGCTAGCCAATCTTTACACTATTTTTGCCTGAGTACTACTTAAATTTCCACAGCATATTTTATAGACAAGAAAGTGTGACTAAATACCTGAAACAYCAGTAGACTCATGTAGAAATAAGAGTGAGAAGAACCAGAACTAACTCCTCTGGTTGAATATGTTAATTATTTATTGGATTAGAGGTGATAAATTGGGACTCTCAGCCCAAATCTGGGCAATCAGCCACTCTAGGCACTTTCCACCAGCTTGGCAAAGAGGCCAGGGGCTTAATAGAGGTAGAGTGTGAACTAAGCTCTGGTTTCCTGAGATGGCTCCATTTCTTGAGGTTTATGGGCAAAATTGTGACTAATGAGAAATGCGTGTCCTTCTGGTGTGCAGCTGCCTATGTTCACTGGGTGAGTGAAGACCTGCAGGCCACTTTTCAGTTGCAAGTGTTTCAATGGTGTCAAACACTGGATATTTAATCAGATTTTGAAGCAGCATCAAACACACACGCAAATTGCTGATCTTGGTTGCTCTCAGGATCCATTTTTCCTGTGACAGCTGCGGCCATCTTAGAAGAAAGCAACAATAACAATACAATAAAAGCGTTTCTCCAGRCCTTTGTGGTTGGTGAGAGAGGATGTTCAGTTTACCCCAGATAGTGGCYGTAACACTGAACAGCAGGGTTTGTGTGTGCTGTTTTCTGTGYGTGGTTCTGGAGGCTGACCACCAGCTGCTGCTCACGGGGGGACAGCCGCACTCGGAGCATTGGGCAGATACACATCTCGGAGCCAAACACGTGTGGCTGCAGCCACCGCTGAACCCATCTCTGCTGCTGCTCCTCCACACCTCTAACACTTCTGAGGCCCTACCTCTGCAAAGAACAGGGGTTTTGGTTAAATATTTAAATGTCTTTGAAACGGGGCTGTCATGGAAAAGAGGAACTAGGGTTCTTCACTGTATTTGGTATTTGGAGAATTTTCTATGTTTGTAGGGTCACTTACTTGCTTTATTGTAGGTATATTATATTTATATCATGGAGTTACTTTGTTAACTGCCTCATCAACCCTGCTCAGTCTCAGTAACTTGTAGTCTGTTTTGAAAGAAGAAATGAAGCCAGGAATACCATCAGTGGTAGGAATCAGAGAGGGCTTTGCTGTGTCAAAGCTGGGATTTGGCATTTCACCTTGAACTGGCTGGTGAGAATTTTAAATATGGAGATATTAGTCAGCATCATGGTTATGGTATGTTGTATTTTCACCGCTGTGCTGAAAGGTGCCTTTTCTCTATCTGTAATTGTGAGGCATTTGTTCCTCATGTGTGCCATACAGTTACAAATGGAGGCTGTGTTCTTAACAAATAATTACCTTTTCATAATAGGTCCGATAAATAGAGAAGATCTACTTGGGCAGGCAGTCCTTTGCTTTTCCACAGAGGCATTCTACCTTTTGCAACTGAATCATAATATTTGCTTGTGTGTTCAATTGAAATGCCCAACACAGGATKTCTATATCCAAAATTAGAATTCAAGGGCTCCTGATTATCGTTCCTTTYCCACATTAATTGTTTTTTAAATCATGTTTTAAAAATCCTGTTTAAAAAAAAAAAAAGGAAACAAAATCTAACCATTCCCCTAATCTTTTACTGCTCTGATATTTGTGGAAGAAAAGCTGCAAAAACACTTTGTGCAGAGCATATGAAAGGGAAATGGTTTTAATTTTTAACCATAATATTTTACTTTCCTGAAATTTGTCTTCTCTCTTGGAGATTCTGTACAAGGAAAGGGAATCTGTAACCCCTACGCTAGCATTATTTGGAATATCTTCTACATCTTCTATAATTACAAATGTCTTTGATACATTGAGGAAAGGATTTATTGGAACAACATGTTCAGTTAAATTATGAATATTTTGGCTTGTGCCATATCCCAATTCTGTTTTATTTGCCTATTTTTTCATGCACATAACATTCCTATTAACTTGCTATGTCATTATATTCTCTGCTTCCCACAGCAGAGTAGGCTTTCCTTACCTCTTTTCATTACAGCAGCGAGCAAAATGTGCTAAAAATGTACGTGTGTGTGTGTGTGTGTGTGTGTGCGTGCGCCTGTGTGGCGTCCGGTGTTTACGCTTTTAGTGGACATTTCACTCCCAGCCTTTTCCATCCTCGATGCTTTATGTGGTCAGCTGTGGCTCTGCAAACCTGGCCAGCACCCTGTGGGAAGGCATGAATAGCCCTTGTTGTGCAGCACACCTGTGTTCTGTGCACAGCTGTTTGGTTCACAACAGGGTTGCTGTTAGCAGTTATGAAACGTTTTCACACCACCCACCCACTATCCACTGGCTTATAACATTTGCTGGCACTTCTGTCCAGCTTGAACTTTTTTCTTTTTCCTTTTTTTTTTTTTTTTTTTTTTTTAATTTAAAGGACACCAGGATACTTTATGCATAGGAATAACAAGCCAAATTGGCACAGCACCTTATTAAAAATATTCCCTCTCTCCTGAGTCAAAGATTGCTCTTTTTCTGTCTATGGTAAATCTCCAACTATAAGAAAAATGTTGCTATTTATTTTTATATAGCTTGTTTAAATTTTTTTTCCTAGTTATCAGACCGTTTTGTGCTGGCCAGAATTTAAACAGGCTGGAACTTTACTTTGTTTTTTTCTAAATATTATTGGAGATGCAAAGTCACCCATTTTGTTCTATRTTTTCTCTGTGTGTTACAATAGGAAGTTGAGACACTGAGCAATAAAAGTCTGCCAATGTAGCACTTTTTAAACCCCCAGAACTGAGTCGATGGTAACTTAACTCTTATGAGAGGAAGAAGGCTAAAAGCTCAGTTTTCTGGTACTCAAGTCTTCAAAATGGAAAACTGAACTAAAAGAAAAAAACTAAAGACAAAATGAGGTGGCTAAGTGAAGCAGGTGCACCACCTGGACGGGAACAAAGACAAATGTAATGTTTACTTCTATAGGAGAATGCTATTTAAATACATAGACTGGGAAGACAGCTGAACTCTTCTGCGCAGTTTTATCAGCTGTGTTTTGTATCTCTCCATGACACAGTATGTGGCTCTTTTCTGAAAGCAGGACAATGTGTTTTGACAGCCCTTGGCAGTGAGAGCAACAGTGAGAAAAGCAAACCAAAGTGATTCAAATTAACACGAGCTGGCTGTTGCGAAGCTGGTCCATCCAAAGCATTCCCCATGAATAGAGAACCTCGGATATTTTAAGATACACCACAGCCAACTGGGTTATAAGCTCTGTGCTAGCGCTGCCCACCATGCTGCTACCTACGGAGAACTCCATTTTTCTTTGGTAAGGAATGTTGTAAGGGCATTTAGCTCTAGTCCTGTTTGACAAGGTGAACAGGTCCTGTACTGAGCTCTGTGTAGGATCTGCAGGGAAAACAGCATCGAGCAAAAAGGCAAATCTCAATTAAAATCACTTTGGGTAACCTTGACCATTTAGGTAGGGGATGGCTTGCATGGGAATTTGTTGTTTTCCTAGATTATACATGGGTGTGGGTTTATTTTGCCAAAATGTGACTACTGATGATTTTCATTTTTTTAAAGACTTTAATGATAATCAGAAGGAAAAATATTGAGAAGTTCCTATGCCTTATTTGCTTTCTAAATACTTCCTAATTAAAAAGAGGCAAAAATCTTAGAATTAAGGATTTTCTGCTCCTGCTAGAGCAATTTCTATGAGGTACAGTCCTGCTGACATTATTCAAATATGACTGATTTGAGAAATTCAGAGAAGTCTAAAAAAGACAGCCCTTTAAAATGCATCAAAGCTGAAAAATCTGTTTTTTTGTCRTTCACATCCAATTCTGGCCCTGCAGAACAATCTTTTCCTTTCATATKCCTTTGCTGATGGTAAGAACATGTTATTTTTTTGAGGCGTACACTCCTATGACCCATCTCTCTGTTTTGTGTGCTACAAAGTTACTTTCCCCCACATTCTGACTTCCTAAGAATACTCCTTTTACTTAAGATCCTTTCATTTTGCTTCTCTTCTGAGTGCCTTCTCCCACCTCACCACCAAATAAACCTTAATTTAGATAATTCGAAGTATCTGTTGTTTTCTTCTTTTTCCCACACTTGCCCACATTCTACTCCTCATACCCGGTGCCTTCCCACTCTCCTTTCCAGCTGGAAGACCTCCCCTTCCCATCGTAGTAAAACTCCCTTATGAGTTATAAGGAGGAAATTAACCTTTCTACCAGTACTTCAGTCCCTCATGATCCATAATAGATTTTATCTGCACTGTGTCCTGTGAAGAAGAAATCGTTGCAGATGTGAGAAATTAAGTGATTTGCCCAAGGTCATCAAGAAAGTTAATGGGTAAATTAAGAGCAAACCTCGTGGATCCTAATTTGGGCTGTGGAAGCTGTAATAGCAATGGTGAAGAGGGTGGAAAGTCCAGGCAGATGATTTGTGCTTCTTACTTRCGGCCAAATATGACACAAATAGAGGCAACCCCCATTCCTGACGAGGAGAGGCGGGAGAGTGGGACATAATTCAAGCTATTCAGATTCTGCTATTTAGCATTTGCCGATCACTAATGTGATATTTGCAAAGTATAATATTTTCTAACAGCTGTAAGAACAAGAGAGCCTAAAATTTCTCCCTATACATAATATCCATGAAATTGCATTGAATATTGTAATGATGTGTTATGCTGCCATTAGCTCCCTGTGAATACCTAATTTGGAAGGTTAATGAAATTGACAAATGTGTGTACTGTATGTGCATTGTCAGTACTAGTTAATGGCAACTCTCACATTTTTATTTGGAAAATTATATAAAACTGAAAGCGACAATTATTGTAACTTCATCTTTTTTGGAATCTAGCAGAGTGTGCAGTTTATTTAAATAGGGTTGTATGTGTTTTAAATTTGTATACCATCATATGAAGTCCTTTGCTTATCATGTGATTATATACTTAATTTTTGTATGAATGAATGCGTGTATTGTGGTCTTTTACAGCATATTGGGCCATTTTTTTTGGCTTTTTTGTGTGTATTCCACACTAAAATACCATAAGTCCTTGTCTTCCTGTTGGCTCAACAGTGCTTGATTACAAAACTCATGCCAATTAATTCAAAGAGACATCACATATTCAAAATGAATTTCCCCAGGCAAGGAAAGTATGCTAGAGCACAATGAAAGAGTATGYACTTGTATTTTCTGAACATGACTGAGCACCAACAAGGTCACTTGCAGCTGCTGCTGCTTCCATGTATGAATTTGATTAAATCCTTGAAGTTTGGCCCTTGATTATTTCTGTGGCTTTAGACAGTGCTTCTTTAGGTCAAGGTCACATTTTAGGTGTATAGAGTTCAGTTTGATTTCTCCTTTTGGTCTAAAGCTGTTCAATTAGACAATTTCACACAGTGAATGACCCTTACGGTCCTGGAGAGCTCAGATTCATCTCCTGGGAAGTGGGTAGAGACATTATGGTAATCCTTTGTGATACACCACTGAATTGATAATGTTGCCACATCCGAGCCTGGCAGGCTAGCAAAGGGTGCATGGATGGAGTGTTAGCTGCACAGCCCACTTCCCCTGCTACTTAATTTGTGTGCATCTCTTCAACTCCTTGTGGAGTTTCTCGTGAGGAAGCAGGTGTCGCAGAGGAGGGTGGCTGCCCTGAGGAGACCATATGTGTCACTTCCAAGAACAAAGCAGCCTTTTAAACCCAGCGCTATATCGAGCCCGTGAGTCATGAATCTTTAGATCAATAACCAAAATGTTTTTAAATGTGGGGGCAGCCCCAAACAGAGTGACTCAGCACGGCAGTTCCACGTTCAGCGCGCAGAGTCTTGGTGCAGCTCTGGTTTCACATTGCTGGGCTCTGGAGCGGGGCCAGGTGATGTGTGGGGGCTGAGGCGCTGATGCRGGCACGGCCCAGTGGGGTTTGCTTTTTGATCCTCAGCACACCTGCTCTGGGTCAGTTCAGGCAGGAGCTGTGCTCTCGGGCTGCCCAAGGGTCGCCTGCAGCCCATCTGACTTTCTGGCGTTTTTTTATCAGGTGACTTGGAGCTGCTGAGGCTTAAGACAGGCTTAGATTCTGCTGTAGRTTTCCCCCATTTTGTCATTTTGTATTAATAAATAGATGTCAGAATCTGGTGGAAGGATACATCTATTCAGATCTTTTGTTGSAGGTGTCACAGATTCCAGTAGCCTAAAACTCTGAAGAGCTTGTCCCTCTCACACTTGACATCACAGACTCTTTCTCCTTTTGCTCTGGTCCTGGTGCCCATGTCACACTGAGCTTGTGGTACCACTCAGGGAGGAGCGGGAATGCATTAATCACCCCACAGACCTCCACCCCAAAAGCACAGATCATGCTTAATGTTAGCAAGAGCTGTGATTGTCTAGCTATACACTTATTTGAAATAAGAAATTTGGAGCCTGGAAAAGCCTCACACTGAGATTGGTCTTGATAAGTGGGAGTGTTTTGCTCCTCTGTGGATTAATGATTTACTGATAGCTCAGTAAAGGATAAGAGACATTTGCACCTGGCCTATTGAAGGGAGATTTGCATTCGAAAAAGTTAGGCCAGTAAATAATCCAGGGAGAGGACATTGAAGCCAACTCCTGAATGAAGAAGGGGAGACAAATTTGAAGGAACCTTCATGCAAAACTCCAAGAAGGAATGTAGGGTTATAAGCTAGCCTTCATCCTTGGCTTCCCTTCTGTGAATATATATTTCTGACAGAGAGTGTACACCASCTCTGAAACCCTGTCCCCTGGGTCAGATGTGGTTTGGGTCTTGTTTGCAGTTAGGTACGAAGTGAGACAAGAAGAAAGGAGATAGTGGTGGGCCTCTTGCACTTGATTTAAGAGAAAGTTTTCTTTCCTTTTTGCCAGCCGTATGTTAAAAATCTCTACAACTCTGTTGCTTATTTTGGATTTTATAAATATTTTCCCTTGCTTTTGACTTGGCTTGTGCTGAGGATGATTTCTAATGTTGGCTAGCATAAAAAACCTATCCTGAAAACTGGTTTATATGCACAGTGTAGTAACATCTAAGTCCTCATGATATCCCATATCAACAGAAATTACCACCTGTGCATACTATGGGACAGAAAAGCAGCTGGTAAAGTAGAAAAACTATATTGATGCAAAATATTTGGTTGATCAGCACAAAGGTGGGGGGGTTTGTGCACACATAGGGGGACAAAAAGCATAATGAGCCGCAAGTTTTGTGTTCCTTTCCAGGGCTCTAGAGGAGGACATAAAAAGCAGTTAACATGCTTTAGCCTTCCTTGAAGAGCTCTTCCTCTTGTATACAAAAAGATATTTGGTATTTCCTTCAGGCCTGAGCATATTTGATGGGCAYATGCATTCTTCTGTCCTTTTCTGACCAATATGCTTCTGTACTATGTGTGTGCAAGAGGGAGACAGATGAATTTTCTACTGATTAATTAGATTTCCTTCAAGGCCAGGAACTAAAGTTAGGTACTCTTAACTCATGAAATTGGAGTAACTTGGAGAAAGAAAGTAATAATAAGGCAATGCTTCAAATTAAATTATTTATCCTCCAGAAAGGTAATAGGGCCACCAATTTTGCCATCTTTTTGACATTTCAAGCAGAAAAGGAAGAAGATTAATGGTGAGTTGAGAGTGATGATGCAAGGTTACCCTAGGGACTGTGCCCAGAAGTGGCAGGGGACTCCCTGGGCTGGGAATGAAGGAGTTTTACCATCCAGGGCTTGTSCCATCACCTCCAGCAGTGATTCCTTCTAGGAAGTGTATTTCCATCCTAAGGGCAGCAGGTGTGGAGCCCTGACTCCTCAAAGAACATTGACTTTTTCAACAGCTAAGATGCCACCAAGAGAAAGGAAACCTCTCTAGAAGAATGATCACTTTCATTAAACAAAAAAAATTCTGCTGGAAATTTGACTAGAAGCAGAGTGTCCATACAGGACAGTAGCAAATAATGAAAGTGAATAACATAGCAGAAAATTCTCTTGGTATCTATGGAACATAACAGAGGTCCCATCTATCAAACAACTGTGGGTAATTATTGATTCATTATGATGTRTTTTARCATTCAGTGAAAARAMTCTCACTGACCTCACAAGATGCCAATCTTCAGTTCACTCAGTGRAGGAYAAAATAATCCCCAGGTCATTTAGCCAGCAGAATTTGGAGAATTAAGGTWTAATTTGCTTTCTAATAAAAAACACTGGGTATGGCACACAGAATCATTTATTTTCTAATAAAACCCACCAGATATAGCACACAGAGAACCATGTCATACCTCCCCTTTCCTTAGCCTGAAACTCACCATTAGTGAATGTGTGAATGTGTGATACCTGAGGTGTAAGAAGCGATCCTACACTAGAAGAGGTARAAATTAGAGTTCACAGCCCTGGGAAGGTCAATGATTCTGTTGCTTCTTGAATGTATTTATTTCACCATATTTTCCTATAATGACTATACTATTAAAAAAAGAAAGAAACAGGATGCCATGTCTCTGACTGTGGTTAGTACAAGCCGTAGCTCCTCCTATGCAGCTATGTCCCAAGCTAGAAGAAAACAAAATGCACTCAAGAGCAAAGAGTCTTGATTAAAAAAAACTCATGGTTTAACCTCTGGCTTGCTGACTTTTGGTTTTAAATGTAAGGGGGTATTATCTCATCAATACAGTTATATCGAATCAAGGAGATGAAACAAAAGACCAATGTTTTTGATGTGAATTTGTGTTGTGGTACCTTCTAACCTAGAGGCAAAAATTGAAATATTGCTTCTATCTGAGGTTGGGACCAGAAATCCGACTGAATCCAACCTATCCAGATTTCTCTGCTAATCTTCTGCTTTTGCAGTTTTTGAACTAAAACTCAGGATACTTGGCTTTTTTTCAGACAGTATGGAAGATTTCATGGTTTTCATGGTTCTTCTGATATTTTATGTATTCTTTGATTAAGTGTATGTTTCTCATAGTATCCAGCTTTCAGCATTTCCCTCTATTTCTTCCACAACTAAGTTTGTCATAGTCAAACGGGAATTTCTGCCAGGTGAAAGTACTCTATCCACTGTCTACTCCAAAATGGTTTAAACTGTGGAATTAACTTTCCATTACCACAACCAATGGTTAGCAGTGTCTTTCACAATGTCTTTGTTACCCTGGTAGAAAATCATTTTTCTGGATCATACACAAGGAATTCAGGTGTAACAGGGATCAGAACAGAATTACCAAAGAGGTAGAGGAACTGACAGCTTCACACCAGCACTCCCTGATGAGGTTCAAATCCTTGACATGGTGTTGTATGTCCCATCCTGCCTGAGCTGGTGTCCAATGTAAAAAAGCTGGAAATAAATAACTGTGTTTATCCCAGTCTCTTTTTTTCCTKTGTGGGCTCTGTGGGTTTAGTTCACTGTGCCATCCTTTGCTGATCTTCTAATTTGTTACTGTTTTCAAGACAATGATGGCTGTCTSAACAGGTTACCCCGGCAGGGCAGGTTTCAAGGGGCAGCTGTGTAGGATGCAGGCAGCATGTGTGACACAGGGCCTGAGGGATGCTCAGCACCCAGCATTACAAGATTCTGCTTTTTTCTTGACTTGGTGAGTCTGCCTGGGTGAATGAGGCTTACCTGTGGGTGTTGTAAAGTATGTTGCTAAGCTTATTTTTGGTGTTTCTTTAAAAAATCTTCTGTGCCTGTTGCCAAACATAAGAGGTTTGTTTTCAGACTCTAACTTCTCAGGTAAAACTGTCATGTTTATTCTTACTCACTGCATCAACACATAAACATGAGATTTTTGTTTACAATTATTRCTCTTTGTGTATCTTTATAGAGCCTGGAAATATTTTTTTTCAAGGCTTTATTCATTTCCAGTGTATGAAAGAATGAGGGGGAAAAGTGCCACTATATAACCTGATCTGAGAAGCTGCATATGAGCTGTGTGTTGTCTGCAACACAGTAGGATACAGTTAAACCTGAGACAGATTTTGGTTTACATCTTCTGATATAACTAACAGCCTTAGCTTTGACCATCACTTGACATTAAAAATGATTTTCCACTTTTCAACATGAAAGCCATGAGTCATCCCTGAAATGAGTGTTGCCTGTGTAGTGCATTTGAGGAATGGTTTGGGGCAGGCAGACCTGCATTCACAGGTTCTATAATCTATCATCCACTTTGCAGTGCTTTAAGCTACTGACATTTTCACAGGCTGCAGACAGTGGCTCTCTACTCAGATTAACCACAAGCTCATTCTGCTTCACCACAGTTTGACCTCCCAGATGAGCCRCACATTAATATGTTTGCAGATTGTGTATGTATATTTGGCTATAGACACTTGTTAAGGCATGCACAGCACAGAAATCGTTTTTATTTTTAAATGTGTTTGGTTTTGACTGTGATCTGGCTGTTCGTTTATTCCTGGTAAATGATTCTTATAATGTCAGATAGTCAGTTGTGGAGTGCTGTTAAATACTGGCCCATTGTTTTCAAAAAAACAGAGATTATTTATGGAGGATGTTATGGAATCAGGTCAGAAAAGACCTTGCCAGTCCTGCTGTGTTGCCTTAAGGTAAGCAGTCTGAACCATTCATTCCTCCCAATGCCTGCTCCAGCTCACTCCTGGTATCTTGTCCTGCTCCCTGATGTCCAGCTGTGGATGCTCAGCCTGCCCTGACTCACCACATSTTATTGGAATTTATTTCACAAAGGTGAGCCAAGGCTTGTGGAAACCAGATGAACCCTCCTGCTCCATCTCCTCGACAAGGGAGGTAGAGAGAGGCAGAGCAGGCTACTGAAGGTCAGGACTGAGCCAGGACAGCTGAAGCTCTCTGCCATGGCACCTGCATCCACAGCCTTGGCCTGGGCTTGTAACTGAGCAGCCACTCAGAGCCTTTGCCTGCACTGCAAGGATGGCATCTCCAGAGATGATACAAGGKTGGCATCTCCAGAGKWKWWWRMARGGYKGSMWYYYCMRRRGATGATACAAGGTTGGCATCTCCAGAGRATGATGGGTCTCAYTGCTGCTGAGGGATGTRGTTGCTTCCAAATGCTCTTTTTTGTTCTTCCCATCCTTTGTAACCTCTCCATACTGAAACATGCTGGGCTGTTGTTGGCAGCACCTTCCCCCAGTGAAAGATGAGCAGGAGGAAATCCTGGATGTCCATCTCACCAGCCCGTCACAGAGTGACAGCTGGGTTGTGTTTGGTGGCTGTGCTCTACAGAACCCAGCCCCACCAGAGTCTGTTCCCCACACTGGAGTGTGGGGTGAATGGGCTGAGGCCAAGGTAGSCAAAACATTTACCCCTTAGACACTCCCTTCTTATCCCGCATAGTTTTTAATTTTACATTGCTGTAATTTCAAGGTGTTTGTCCAAATGGTCAAGGAGCACTCCCAGGAGCTCATCCAGGGAGATCAGATGGTTCATTTTTGAAGAGTAGTTTCTCACTCACTTTGACATGAGACGTACAAAGTTAATGTGCTCCTTTCCCTTTCTGTCTCTTTTTCCCCCCAGCATGTAGGAACTTGTTATCGGTTTCATTGAGCAGATGAAAAACTACATCTTGAGCAACACCTATAAATGTCACAGGAATGTTTTTTTTTTCAAGTGTTTACTGAGAGCATATTATGTTTTAGTGTCTCTATCATAAATACCTCTTTGTTAATCTTTCACCCTCACTAAATCTATTACAAGCTTTAATCAACCTTTCTAAGTGGTAATAAAATGTTATCAGCAGTTGGCAAAGATTATAAGTGACAGATCCTAATGTTTTCTAATGATTGCCATTATTTAGAAGATTGTTTATAGTTTTACAGAAAAATAATTAGATCTATCACATATATTTAAAGAGAGGGGAGTGTACCTCCTCTGATAGTTTACTCTCAAGAAATCCAATTTGTAAATAATTACTTAAAAAGCAATAAAGCAACAACCTAGAGCTGAATGGCAAATCAAAATCTATTTAGGCAAATGCAGGCAGCAGAGAACATGCTTTATGCTTAAAAGACAAGATACTCCCCAGGTGAATACATTCAGTTCAAGTTTTTCACCTACTGTCAACAAGACCTGAAGTCTGAATTTCTAAGTCTACAGCACCTTCTTGATCAACTTGCTACCGTGTTACACACACAGAAATAGTCTTTGTGAAACTATTACTTTATATTATGCAAATGATTTTTCCCTTTAAGAACCAGTCAATAGTGTTTCACTTACATGACATGTTTCTGCAACTGGAGAAGTGAAAGCTTTGAAATAAATGAAGGTGAGAATTTCTTGGTCTCCTTAAGGTTTAAACATTTTGGGTGAATTTTTAAAAATTTGTTTCACTTTGGTTAGGTTTGATTTGTAAGRGAATATCCTGTAAGCACTGTGCTCTGGATGCATTTCAGTGTTGATATACTCAAACAAGATACATTTCCATGCATTCTTAATGGTGTGACTYTCTTTTAATTATTCCTGTCCTGATTCAGGTTGCTGATTAATGTGGAGAATGGCAGCCCTAAGCTTAGCACAAGCTGAGTTTGGTTTGTTCTCCATGCACGGTGTTCAGTCAGTTGTCCCACACCTCCTGTCTCGTCACCATGATGCAGCAGCTCCCTGCCTTCAGGTTCTGCTGTGTCCCTGGAGCTGTGGAATTTTTTACTGCACCCCTGGTACAGCCCTTGGGCTTGAGAGGACCAAGCCAGGATCTATTCTTGGACATCTTCCAAGTCCAATGGCATCTTCTCTTTTTGTTTTCTCTCCTGTTGTATGACCCCCAGATGTGTGCCAGTAGAGAAAGGGCACCTGTGAAGCAGCACATCAAATGTTGTAGTGAAAATATCTACAGTGCTCCCAGAGACTTGCTTGTCCCACAAAACTGAAATCCTGACCAGCACCAGGCAGGGAATGTTTCATAGTTTAATGTTGTTTCATGCCCAGTGAATGCTCACTGCTGACCTGCTTTCAGAGGTGTAAAAAAAATCTGTGCAGGTGTTTCGATCTCATGGATGTGTACCCACAAACAATCACACATGGATGTGTACACACACACACAATCCTTTAGCCTGAGTGACCTAAGCACAAGGGTGCACCAAATCAGATTAATGTAATTGAACTGGATCTTAGCTTTGCAATTGCAGACCTCATCCAGTCTGCTTTTAAGCCTCAGAACTGAAACTCCTTCCCCAATACGCCCTTTTCCCTGACATCAGTTTTCTTGTTGCTTGGCATGTGGATCAGYTATGYRCTCAAGATGAACTTGCAAATTATTATTAATTTCTGTGAATTTTTGGATAAGCTTGGTTGATTTMTTGTGGTGGGTTTCTGTTGGCCAGTGTAGATGTTRACTCTTTATTCCTGTCATCATCTCTTAGGCATTTCTAGAGTGTTATGCTGACTGCCTGTTTTTGTCTTTASTGATCTCTGTTTCTGCCCATCCCAGAAACTTTCTGTTTAATTCTGTTGACAAAAAAAATGATATGTTTAAAAAATTAAGCTGATTTTTAGCTCCTTAGTAAACACTAAATGCTGCACTTTTTCTAAGCAAACCAGGCATTTTTAGCAATTAATTTCTTTTCTCAAACTCTCYATTACTCTGGAGGAGGATGTGCATCCTAAAGATATTATAAAGTAAGCAGAAAACCCAACTTGAAAGGACTGGCAGTGTTTAAAGTTAGCATTTGGAGTATATCTGCAAGAAGCAGCAGCAATGTTTAAATGGGAAATTCCAGACTATAAATTCTTTTTCAGCTAGATTATATGCAGTACAAGTGTTGGCTTTCAATTTATACCTTTGATATGACTCATTGAATGTTCTGATTCTTAGTTTATTTGTCCTGTCTTCAGCAAAATGGATTCAATATAGGGTTATCCAACCATGATGCGTTGTCTCTGTGCCTCAGATGTTATATTGGTGAAATCTTAGTGTTTGGCACTATCTAAGAAGAGTATAAAAATTTGATTTGGTCTGCAGCCAGCTTTCCTCCCACTCTGGAACAATGATGGAACATCTGGAGAACGCTGTATTCATTAACCCAAATCCTGAACACTTCACATAATACCTGATCCTGTAAGAATCTGCTTAGTTTTCCAGCCTGTGTAATTTGTGCTGGATGCAGCTAGAGCATATTTAGTCAAAGGACCTTGTCTCTTACATTTTTGAGCTTTTATGTGACATTATGCTTTGTCATAATTGATGATAACAAGATTCCCATTTGTTTTCTGATTTTAAATGCCAGTTACATGCATGGTGGCTCACTCCATTCTCTCTCCTCCAGAAATTTCTCTTTATTTGTCATTTRTATTTTCAGCTGGAGACCTTAGGGTTTTATTTTACCCATGGTCTCAGCTGAAGCCATATGCCAAGAGGCCTCTTAACTTTCGTGAGGATGGATCTTGGAATATCAGACTGGCACCAGTGTGCCACCTTTATTGTTTTTCCTGCTTTCATAATCTCCCCTTCTCACAGTGGCAGATGCACACCAGTATTGTGGCTGTCAGAATAGCCATTTTCCTCCTGGGGTTTGATGCTGTGCTCTGGCCAGCTGCTGTGGGTTATACAAAAGGGATGCAGTTGGTACATCCCAAGGTTTGAATATCCCCTGTGATTTTATGCTCTGTGCTTGCCTAAGAAAGGGATTGTGTTTATGTCTCCTCATGACCTCAGATCCTCTGCATGGATTTGACTTTTGATGAGACTAAATAAAGCTAAACTCCTTAACTCTTATTTTAAAGTGACTGTCTTAATGCAAAACATGGGAGCTCAGCTGTCTGTTATAGCAAACAGGGAATGAAGGAGTGGTTACAGACACCTGAAAATCTTTTCTYCCTTTTCAGGATAGGTATGATCTGTACTTAACCTTGTGCAAACCGCACAGGCTGAGATCCAGAAAATACTTATGCACCTAAATCCCACTGTGGGATTTAGCCACCTGGACAGGAGAAAGGTCCAAATTTTAAAAAAKCCTAAGGTTTTCAGAGCACCTCATCTACGAAATGAACATGGAAGCTCATAGCTTGCTTCAGCAGTGTGTCATGAGAACAGATGTAGCGTGTTTGTAAAATATAAGCCACTCATCTTTGTCAAGCCCAAATGCTGAATCAGAAGGACGTAAAAGTGTGTGTTATCCCACTACTTGCCTCTTCTACTGATGTTTTCAAAATGTATCATTTTCTGGCAGGGTTTGGCAGAAATGGAAGAGAGTTTGGGACCAAACCTGAAAATTCTGTCTATGCATTTTATTGATACAGCCTCTAAAGGTTTATGTAAAAATCGGCTCAGATGGGCCACTTTTCAAGGTCTTGATATCAGGAAGAGTTAAGGTCATTATCTGGGCGCCATAAAAATACTTAGTATCTCATGTCTTCAAAGCAATGTAAAAATACTAACTAAYTAATCTTCAAAATAGCTTTACCTCCACACCCCACAGTCAACTGATTAAAAAGTAAATATTCCTCCTGCACATGTAATCAAGGCTCAGAGCTTTATACTCTAAGAGTGTAATTGACTTGTTCCTTGTTTGTGATTTTGGTAAACAATTCAGTGTGTTTCAAAGGATCCACAGCCAGAGGGAAGGTCAATTGCAGTGTTGAAGAATGGAGTGAGAAGTGCTTCCTCCTCGGACATCATCAGTATTTCTGGACTTTGCTTTCTTTTCACACTACTATGATAGAGACAATATTTATGGTATAAAATGCTATGCCTGGAAAATCTGAACTACGCTGAGAAGAATGGTACTTTAGTATGTTTTTTACGTACCTTAAATTTCAGCTTCTCATTGCTCAATGTTTTTATTGGTATGCAAAAGTGCACCACAGGTCAGATCACTAGCTTCAGTTCTTTCCTGAGAGCAGACACATCATTGGACTGAGACAGTGACAAAGTGTAATATTGGAACCAAGGTGATGGTTAGAGCAAAATAGGGGGAAATTTCTGTACTTAAAAAAGATACACATTAGTTAATCCCAGGTGAGGTTGTGTCTCTTAAACCTGACCCTAAGAATAGATAGATGAGAGATGCTGCCTCACAATTGATTTGTCTCGTGCCACTGTGGCAGAGACATTTAAAGTAAAGCCACTTTGTGACCATTCTCTGAAAACTGTTCTTATCACCCCTGAATGCTGCTGCATGGGGGAGACTCTGGAAAGAGCCCTTGCTGCTTTTAAATGTTTTGGTAGAATAAGGGTGTACAAAATCCAATTGTAACAGGCAGGCGTTTACATCTGGAAGCATCTGAATGGATAAATGCTGAAAAAYACCAAAGAGAGCMTCAGGCTGTGCCAGGGGAGGTTCAGGTTGGACATGAGGAATTTTTTTCACTGAAAGCGTTGTCTTTCAATGTTAAGTGTTTTAAAGATCACAAAGCAGTCCCAGTAATGAATAGTACTTACAAAAAACCTAGTAAATTGGAACACTTGATAAGGTATTAAAATATACTGCATGAAATTCAGGTGTGGTTGGTTAACAGGGTTAAAAATAATGGATTCTTGCTGTKCCCAAATYGAGTTTAGTTTGCAAGATATTCCYGGTCCTGCTTTTGAATACTAAAAAWTCAGCATTTGTCACATAACCACTTCAGCTCAGTTCAACACACCTGGGTGCATGCCACAGTGGGATTATCTCTGATCTAATCACTAAGGAAAGTGGTCCTTTCAGGTCAGGACTGAGGTCATGMTTAGATTGTAGATAGAAAATTATTCCTCCTCTCTCTGAAGCATGCTTATTTACAGTATCAGGTGGTGTTCACTCATGTCTCCTCGTTTCATCATTGAAATGCTAATACTCATTCATCAGTGTCACTGATACTCCATGTGTGTGTGGGAGCATGTTTTATATTCTCAAATAGGCATTGCAATATCATTTTCAAAGGTAGACCTTCGTTAATACATTTAGGTAGCTCTATGTATTTAATTAGGTCAATGGCTTCAGTGGATATAAAGGTTCCATCCATAGTAATAATATTGGGCCTTTGTACTTAGCTTGTCATTAGTAAAGCCAGGAAGCACATATGTACTGCTCTAAGAAACTGTAAAACATAAATAAAACATAAATTCTTATCTTTGTGTTGAAATGTTAAATGTTTGAATGTCAGAAAGCTCCACATACCAAGGATGCTCCAAGAGTATGAATTAACTGCTTGTCTACWATGCTTTCTGGTTTACATCATCCCATAGCCTTTTCAGCAAGTAAGAGATTAAAATACATATATTTAACAAGGGCAGCATTCTTATTAGAAATGAGATTAATATCTTAAGATAAAATACTGGAAACAAGGTGAAAAGCAGAAGAAGGTAGTAGCTGAAAAATCTTTTGATCTTTTCTGAATCCTTGCTATCAGTTTCCTGGATCTGTTTTGGTACAGAAATATCCAGAGGCTCTGTTTCTCACTACTCCTCCACTCCTGCAGATGATTGCATCAAAATTGTTACRCTCAGCTCTTCAGAAGTCCATGGTATCAGCTTGGTGATTCTCACCTGAGGATTTAACTCCTCTGTAAATGTTAGAGCCAAGCTGGATGTGCTAGAGACAGGTTGTAGTGTGCTCCTTCCACTGTCCTATTCATCTGCATGAAGAAGGTAACTGATTTTCACTGGCATGTCAAGATTTTGCGACATGGTGCACTCATCAAATTGTGTTAGACTCCAAGCTGACATGTGAGATTAACCACTACCAACCATCTTTGCAGAAGAATGTCCAAAAAAGTGGGCAGCTCCAGGGAAAATGGAAGCTAGATGTATAATGGAACCTGGATGAATAGATAATATCAAAGGTTATTAAGACTGTGGCTAAAAATAGTAAGGATGYAAGAAAAACAGGGCTCTCAGCAACAATATCCATGAAAATGGAAGATAAATCAGTGGAGGCTATAGATGAGTGCACTGTGACTGCTCAAAGTCTAAGCTCATTTTTGAGACGTACTTAGCAGTCCTTGGAGAGAAATAAACGCTGCTGGGGCATGATTGGTGTCACCCTGAGGCTGAMATCTGATTTCAGTTCAGTGAAGCCTCTGTTCCTCTCTAATGATTGGAGTGTAGCCTGCTGCATCAGGCACAAACACCTACTTTATAAACAATCAGAAATAGGTGATGTGGTTTGTGCTCTGATCATGCTGGAGACACACTGTGTGGTTTTCATCCATTCCACTGYGAATGGAGGGTCTGAAAGAGCTGTTTTGTGCTGGTAAATAAAAAAGGGAGAGAAACCTCCACAAAAGGCCAGGTGGGTTTTCACAGTATCTGGAATACAACAACATGAACTTCCCAACAAACAGTTCAGTTTATTTTCTTTCTGTTGACATCAAAGAGATTTTGCTGCTGCATCTGGTGAGGGAGGGTACAGACTGGGGACCAGAATTTCCATTTTGGAGCCCTTATTAACCTCATTTTGGAACAGGTGAATAACAGAATGCAGGTGTTGCTGGAGAAATCAATCCTAYATTAAATATTGCATGTGTATCTTCGCATTAGTCCTGCTTGCATATGCTTGAGGGACAATGTGTGTGTTGAATGCCGTGCTTTTTCTTGAGCACAAACCAGTAATTAGGGACTCATGTCCTCCTTAGGCACCAAGAACACCTAAYAGAAAACCCAGTCCAGTTTTGTCATCCAAATTAAAAAAAATATTTTTTAAAGCTGACAGAAAAATATGTTCTTGATTTGTGAGTATTCAGTTTGGAAGGTATTTGATAACTGGAGACCTGTTTTTCTACCTTCCCCAGTCTCTRGTTTCTGTAATTGATTTTCTGCTCACATGTATCTTGGGCTCATCTGCACCAGTGTCAGCAGTCAGCACTTAGAGCAGCGTGGCTGCAGTGCCACTGAAAGCCTTCCTGGGGCTCATTCCTGACATCACAACAATGCTGAGTCGGGAACTGCTGGGGTTTCAAAGGTGCTCGGTGCCTTAATTTTCATTGCCTGTGATCATTTGCTAAAAAAGAAAATCCGTTCTATTTTGCAATAGGAAAGCCTTTTTCAATTCAAGCCAAACRTTCCTGTGGTACTTGGATTAGCAGTTAGCCCTCTCTTTGTTTATAGACATATATTCTGCTGCTATGAATCTCTTTCCACGTTTAACACTACTGCAGCTTAAGCAGTATTCCAGAGTAAGGCWCTGTAATCAGGCAGCACAGTTTGCTTTGTGCTTAAGAATGGGGAAGAATACCTGTGCTCTATTGGAATATCTCTTAAATCTTGTCAAGGGTAATCTCTTTAAAGAAATCACTATTGTACAAGGCAAAAATCAATCACCAAATTTGTCAAAGAACTTTTGTATCTGACTAGCACACAGATCCAAAAYTTATTAAATGAAATGAATCTTCTGTACACAGTAGACAGGTAGGATGTGTAATGGTTTGCCACAACGTATTTTTCACATTGAGTTTGGTAAGATTAAAAACAAAATAGGCTAAGCAGACTCACGCTCTGAGAAATGCAAACTATTTTCTTTGTATGTAAAACTGCAGCCAGCTGATATATTGTAAAATAGTACGTTCCTTTTTCTGTCTTTAATGCAACGACTGCATGACAAGTGCTCRGATGCTGCAGAAATGAGGACCATTTAAATATTTAGCTATCTTATACTTTGGTATTTCTCTGCCTGGGACTCTTATACCTGGAAGTGTATGTTACCAGAAACCTTTTTTTGCCACACAGTTTGTACCTTCCTGTGCACAACGTTACTGAGCTGGAGAAATATCTGGTGGTACAGCTGCTTGACTTTAAACATCTGATTCATTCAACAGAAAGTGCAGAYACAGTGAAATCCAATGTGGGTCTTAGGGTCACTGAATATTTGTTTATTTTCGTGTTTGTTTGGGCCAGATATGCACTGGAGAGGATAAACCACAGGTTTAAAACTCAGAGGAAGATAAGACCTTCCAGGCCATTTGGGTGTTGTGTGCAAGTGCCCCTTTTGCAAACACATTGAGAATGGTTTGTTAGCTTTGGCAATCATTTGGACAGTGCAAAGGAGCCTCTCTGGCATTCATGCTGCTTGGAGATGGTCCAGAACCCAGCCCCAAGGTGTGGCACAAACAGGGACCTGTGGGATATGTGAACTGATATCATCCTGCCATATCACCCCAAAGCTGTGGCTTAGTGCATTTAAGGCAGTGTTCACTCTCTGCCTTTTTAAAACCTGGAACTTTTTGCAATTGTTTGGAAGGGAGAAGGAGAGTTAATGATACATGTTTAAGAAACAGTAAGATCTTCTCTGCAGCTGTGCAAAAATTTTAACCTGATATGYTTATTTGATGTAGTTTCACCAGAGATGGAGAGAGAGGGTTCAAACATCAAGAACTGCTATTTCTCACTGGAAAAAAAAGAGTTCGGTGAGTGAGACATACTACTCAGTGTGAAGCTTTTTATTAAAGAATTGATATGCTGTGATATGAAAGAAGAAATCAAGGGTTACACTTTTCCTAAAAAATGTGGAGATCTTTTTAATGCCGAGGCACTTGCAACTTGATTTTCCTCTGTAAAAGTCAAGGTTTGATTATAGTTCCTGCATTATTATTTATAGTTTAGCAGTTATACATGCCACGTCCTTGGCTGTGGCATTGCRGTTTGCACCATCTATGTCTGCTTCCTAAATTTATTGATCTCATTAGAAGATAAAAATGACAAAGATAGCTCATAATACTTCTGAGAAATGTAAAACCATTAGCAGGTCATTGTCAAAGTTATAACATGTCCTTTTAAGCTGCTTAGCAAACTGGTGGCAGCCTATGATACAGGGATTAACCTGTGCCAGGAGTGACTGAGAGGATCGCAGCGGATGGTTAATATTCAGCCTGCCTACAAAGCTTTGAAGCTGCCTCACAAAATGATACAACGAAGTGATAAACAGAAATACATTAAAAACAAAGGGAACAGAAGTTTTCTTTTCCTGTCTTTTATCTTGGTCTYTCACATGTAAGAAGCAGAATGGGTATTAGAGCTTCTGTCTGAAATTAAGAGTTACTTTTTAAAGTTGGGCAAAGGAGCCTCTTAGGCTTTCTTCTGAGTGCAGGCTGGTCTTGCCCAAGACCCTAAGCCAGGTTCCCCTGAGGTGGGACCTTGAGCTCTCCCAGAGCCGTGTTGAAGTGCACAGTGTTAGTAATGATGTTTCAGACACACAGTGCACCGCTGTGTTTTGAAGCCAGCGTTTGTTGCCCCAGACATTCCACACTGCCCAGGATGCTCACTGATGCCATGGGTACAATAAGACTTGTTGCTTTTTTTGCAGGAAACCTATACACCTGCATCRTTCTTATTGTTGTTTGCATTTCTTCCCTCAGAGAAGTGGCTGCATGCGTTGGCTGATTGCTCTATTGCTTACAGAACTGCCTGGACTTACAGAGAACTAATTGAGACTGGCAGAGAACACACTGCTGTGTAGGATTTGGGTGGAGGGCTGGGTTTTTGGCACTGGTTCTCAGGGATGGAGCAGGATAGGTGGTTAAGGAGAGGAGGATGTAGGCAGAAGGACTGGTACCTATTGGGTCTTTTCAGCATCTCACCTGACTCTTCACTCCCAGTGGAGGGCATGGCATTAGCATTAGACACAGTTACTGCCAAACCCCCTTGGGCATGGCTGAATGTGCACAGAGGGACTCTGACTACAGAAGTAGGAAGAAGAGAGAAAGAATAGAAACCCAAGCCCCCATTCACTGTTGTTGAGCATCATGGGGCCTGATTTACACCAATGCATTATTCTCTTTTAGGAGCAATTTATATGTGCATTCCAGTAACAAGTAAACAAGATCAGGGCAATGATGAAYTAGCCTAGACAACAGTTTACAGATTACATGTAAGAGAATGAGGATAATAACAGTATTAATAATTTCAGTTATTCATTCTATTTTTACTCTATYAATGGCTATTTTTAAATTTTATCTATCAGAAAGTCAGAACTATGAGATTGGGGACCCTTCATCACCTGTACACAAACATCACCCAACAAAGATTGTTTCTGTTTTCTTTTTCTCTGTGCATAGCAGAAATTTCAATTTGTTACAACTGTACAATTCTGCTTAGATCACACATTTGTAAATTAGGTGTGATAGTCTTCTATTGTCTAAATCACCAAGGTGGTTTTGGGTTAACTGGTGAATTTCAAATCTCAGAATGCTTCAYAAGCATGTTGTATAAATATTAATGTATACAGGCATTCTCAGCAATTGCCCTGTCATTCTGGTCTGCTAATCTTTGATTGTAATAGAAACRTTGTTTCCCACTTGATTTAGCAAAGTTTAAAGAGATATTTTCCCAGTCACAGATCTTTTAAATGATATAATGGGATGCCATCAATAAAGAATAAAAAAAAAGCTAGTATCCTTAATAAAATTGTGTGAGGAGAGTTGAATCAATTTCCTAGGCATTTCTGAGCTTTAAAACAAAATTGTTTGGTTCTAATTCAGATTAGTATTAGATTATACTTTTGGGAAAAAAASTCAAAAAATATGAATTCTTCTCCTGAAGACTAAGTTCTAGAGGTTCTGGCTCTGAAAATCTTTGCTTTTTCTCACTTCCAGTCACTGGATCAAGAGAATTCTTCAATTTCCATCCTAAGAGCAGCCTTCCAGCCTGACTTATCTGGGGCCATGCAATATGCTGATGACACTGATTTTAATACTATGCCCACTGTTGGTGCTCCAGAGCTATGGGTGCTTCCCATGGATTTCTCTCCCAGAATCCTGTAATCCTTTTGCTGAATATCCTTTCTTCTGAAGGATTAGGGCAAACTCGAAAGGTTGCAGAAAAGAAGAGCAAGAACAATTGAAAGTCTGAAAATCCTGCCTGACATTGAGAGATTAAAGAAGATTAGTGTACTTAGATTATCTGAGAGAAGGTTAAGAGGTGGCTTGATCATGGTCTCAAAGACCCAAGCTGAGAAACAGTTTTCCAATAGATGCAGAATCTCTAATTTAGCAGACAAAAACCATAGCAATGTCCTGTCATTGAATGCTTAATATGGACAAGTTCAGGCAAGATATAGTACTTTTGAGATTGTAGCAGGTTTTTTTTTTGTTTTTTTTTTTGTTTTTTTTGTTTAAAGTACTGGATTCATAGTAATTTTAAGATTTCAAAACATATCTTTTCTGAAAGTTGTCCTACTTTGCCCAGAAATTCTAGGGTCTATGCAGAAATCCCTGTATGAAATATTGTAGGTATATGTTGTGCCCAAGGGCAACTTATGCAATCATAATTTCAGAGTTTGTTAATCCTTTGGTAATGAATGTTCCCTACTACTACATAAAATAGGCTCACATAACATACTGCCATTTGCAGTTTTCTAGCCTTAATGTCATTATTCAGAAACTATCAAAGCTGTTTTTGTACCTCTGTGTGCTTAGCCCAAAGAAAAGGAAAGCTAGTTAATATAAAAAGGTATTTTTAGCATTTCTGAAAGCTTCTTATGCCAATCCCTAAAAAGAAACAAGAAATTTCTCCAAAAATGCAAATTCTCTGTCTAGAAGCAAGAGTATCAGTTTAACTACTTCATCATCATGTGTCACTCCCTATGTATAGCAAGTGCTGCGTGACAGTTGTTTCTAAGAGAATCAGGGACTTTTCCAATAACTACATATTGTATTTCGTAATATGTGTGTTTGTGAGGCATAGGGTTTTATGTGTTCAAAGCACTTAGGAGTCATTAGCTAATGCTCACAGCCCCTCTATGGAACAGGTAAGACTGTATTACAAAGGCAGATGGTCCTCAAGACCACACAAAACATTGCAGGTGGAGAAAGGCACAGAGGTTGGTACCTTCTCCTTTCCAAAATACATGTTCAAGTCTCCAAACACTCCCATAACTATGGGAACACTGTTTTTAATATTGTGTCGTAAACCTCCRTCTATTGCAATGATTTTATTGGCCTCCTAAACTAATACATGGAGTAAAGCAACAACACTGTCTAATTTGTCAAGATCAGCAACATTAGCCTCTATAGTTCTTACAAGGGCTTGACCTTACTCACTGAGCTTGTCCTACTGAAATTAAATCGCTGCATGAAAAGTATGTTTCATTAAAAATAACTGTGAGGAGGAAGTGGTACTACTTATTTTCAAAGTTTGCAGTTATTTTACAGATCAATGGCATTATGATTTGGCAGTAARGTCCACAGAGCAGCAGGGACTGAGTGCTTGCTCTGCCAAGTCCAGTCTTTGCTGTTAAAAAAATGTTTTATGAAAGGGACCACTTAAGAAACCAAAAACAGGACAACATAAATAAAATTTAGGAAAGAACCTCCAGACTATTTAGAATTCATTCTGTCCAATTTTATGTGCTGAAGGAAAGAATATCTGTCTGCCATAGACAAAGAGCCATTCACAAGGGATTTGTTTGGCCCAGCACCTACACATAGTTTCTCCCTTCTTGACCCGGCATGACTGTCAAAATCATCATGTAGCTGCTGTGATAGCAGTACAAACTCCAACCAATTAAATTTTATTCATTAATAAATCTCATGTGTGACAGACTTGAAGGAGGAACTGATAGTTACCTATCTCATCCAGAAGCTTTCTAGTGACATGGTCTGTGTTCTTATTATGTTTTCCGTGAATTTTGGAAAGTGATTGGCAAGGCAAATGTAAAATAGGTTGTTAGAGTAGAAATGTGTGGAAGGATGTGTTCAAAACCTCTTGACCTCTTTTCTGGATTCATTTTGCTCTGAGTTTTGGGCACCATCAGGCATGGCTTCTGGACTTCCTTGCACCTAGGGATTGTCACTGCACCTTGATGATAAATCAAAGAACTTCTGAGTAATGGACAAAGGGGAAAATTGGAGGATTGCCATACTGTCTTCTCACAGCCTATCACAGATACATACTGTTGTATTTCAGAGATGGATGACCAGATGATTAACCTCATACCAGGCCTTTTCATTTTGACCACTTTTGATGGAGACTAATCCAAAAAGCCTTAAGAAAATACAGATTCTACTGAGCTGCTATGTGTGTTTTGAATTACAAGAGGAAAAACCTTACACCAGAAAAGACCAAGTTTCCTTTCCTCCTTTTTTTTTTTTTTTTTTTTTTTNTTTTTTTTTTTTTTTGTTTCTGGCACAAGACATGTAAATGTCAGAGGGAGAAAATATCCCACTCAAAAGAAGAGAATCTTGGGAAGTCAGCAATAAAAAAAAAGAATAGCTTCTTGAAAAAACCAAACAACCCACAAACATAAATTCAGTGTTTCACTATAAAATTAAAAGCAAGTTACAGAGAAGGCAGGAAACATGGATCTGTTTCTTTCATGTTTTTAACTTGCCTCATTCCAGATATCTTCTGGTCAACTACCTGACACCTAGGCTCATCTCAAAGGCTCAGACATGAAGAGAAGAAGAACCAGCATTTTTGTAGAATATGATCCTGACAGGTGGGGATCAAGGACCTTTCCAGGCAATGAAACACAGAGCAAAAGCAGATCCTTTGCCTTGTTGGAAATGAATCAGGTTATTGTGAAAAGAAAAACAGAATAATGATATCGTAAAATACAAAACAACCTGGTAAGGTACACAAATYGTCTGCATTTATAAATACTTATTTAAATGTAATCTATGTTATGGTATCATTTTATGGCTTGCCAATGCAKCTTACTGATCATATAATGCCTCCAAAATAGTCTGATCATTTGCAAAAATCAATAATTACCAATATGCTGCAACTGCAAAGGGCTGGGTAATAACCATTCCCTAGCACTTCCTGTAGCAGGGAAATACGACATTTAAAATTTCTAAAAATATACACCTAAATTATTTGTTAAACTGTTCGGTAGTGTTTGAAGCCAAATATTTGATTTCTTCTGAACTCCAAAATAACAATGCTAAAAAAAATCACTATTATTATTATTATTATTATTATTATTATTATTATTATTATTATTATTATTATTATTATTTATTATTATTATTAATGATAATAATAATAACGTTGAAAAGTACAATAATTGAAATTAGTGGGAGATGATTGTGCTTTTTTACATATATTTTGCAGCTATTTTTAAAGGGAAAGGTAAGGTCTGAACATTGAATTTCCATCATTGAAATTTGTGGCTGTGGTACACACGGAGAAATAATACCTTAGTACCTAGCCAGAGTGCTCTGTTCACAGAGAAGAGAATAAGGCAAATCATATGCAACACCATGGCACCATTTCCAAGTTTAAACACTTTGTGTTTGGGGGAATTTTATTCAGAAGATCCTATTTTCAGAAATAGATGTTTTTGTGGAAAACAGTCACTATCCCAATACAAAAACCTTTCCAGAACCATTAATAAGAAGTTTAATGAAGGGATCTCACCTAAAAGATATATATTTTTTTTTAACTTCATAACCTAGCTGCTTGATCAAAGATCCTTAGTTCTGTGGTGTGGAGTGTTTTACGAAGAACTTTTATTTTGTGAACTTTATGACACAGGTACCACAAGAAGCATCAATAACGAAACTGACAGCACTTCATAATAACAAACTGATTTTTAATATTTTTTTCATCCCATTATCCCTGTTCTCTGCTTCTCCATAAGGACTAGTAAAAAGCATAAGAATAAACAGTCAGCTTTTCCAGTAGAAAATCATCAGTGAAGGGCCCTCAAAGATATAAGCAAGAGCCAGTCAGTAGAAGATCTGTCAAAAGAAATATTGAAATAACATARTTTTAAAAYAATATAAAGCTATTATAAAAAAGAYATGCTGGAAAGAATTGCAGAGGAATAAGGTGATACTKACTGACTGACAAAATGWCAGGTACAATTCAGTAATTAGAAAYRTAAAGTGGTGTTAATCTTAYATACACAGTAKTGGCTTTTGCAYTGGCTCTTATCACTCAGAAGAAATATCTGAATTCTCTGCAAACATCAGCCCTGAACTCAAAAATGATGAAGGTAAGAGAAGTATTCAAATGTGTGGAGCAGCTTCTTCTGATGGAGATAAAATAGGCTGTGTGTCTTTGGTGATGGGAATGCCTGAGATCATGAAGGGCAGAGGTGAATACAGGATTATTATTTAACCCCTCTTGGAACACTGGGTCTAGAAATCACCACATGTAAGCCACTGGATGGCAGGTTTGAAACAAATACCAGGGGCATATTTGAGTTGGGCAACATTACTTCATGAGTGCAAAAGAAGTTTAGACACTCATGGAAAGCTGTCAAACATGCTCATGGAATAAAAATTCACTGAGAACTATTAAAATATCTTCTTATCAGTGAGTCCCTGGCAGCATATCATGAAGGGAGGAGTGAGTCAACCAAGAAACGATGAGTATGTATTTGCCCTGTTCTTTTGCTCTTAGCTCTGTTGCTGGAAATGAGAGAAAAGTCTGTAAGGGCTCTTGGTCTCATGCAGCAAAACTGTTCTCATGTTGAAGGCTACTTTCTGTTGCTCTCTTTGGTAATCTGTACGATATGCAAAGCCCACATGTGAATGTGTGTAGCTGATGGCAGTTGCTGTGACCACAGTGGGGAGAACTCAGAGCAGGGACACTGCTTCCCATCACAGCTTCCTCATCGTGCTCTTTGGGTGCTAATGAACCTGAGAAGAGAGAGGGGAATTCAAGATGTCTGTATTTTTACTTGATTCCAGTAAATTTGTACCAAGAAATGGTAAAACCATATTTATGAAATTGGGAGGCCAATATTTTGTGGTTTGGCTACAATTTCTTTTCCCCCTGTCCTGATTTAATTCAACCAGGCAGTCCAATTTCAGTAATCCTCATCACTTCTTAGCTCCCTGCTTTGTGTTGATGTTTATTCATGTTTTTCTGCTTGTACAATTCACCATTTCCCTCTCCTTAATGTGTYGGTACCAATGTTCAGGGATGATATAAAAAAAACTGGAGGGAAACACGGTCATTTACTCCTTCTTGTCTTGTTTGTTTGCTTCAGAATTACTTGCACTGACACAAATAGACTTTCCTTGTGCACGGCAAGAGATAAGGTTGGGGTTTTCTGCTTTATTTGTTCTGTACCACACATAATTTCCCCACCCACTCCCTCACTTGCTTTTATACATGCTCACACACAGATGTACTTGCAACTATAAGGTTTCAGAGAATTTCACTCAGCTTAGGAGAATGTGACCGATGTCTGGGATGAAAAGTTTATATTTTCAGCATCACAAGTCATTTCCACTAATCTTACCATCACAGGTGGGTGTTTCTGGGAAAGGTGCTAAAGTACCTAACACAGCATTTAGGACACTGAAATACCTTTAGTGAAAGCAGTGCTATGAAGAGTTGGGGTGTGCCATGTCGTGACAAACTATTTGCTGCCTGCTCAGTTTAACTCCATATTCTGAAGTGGAAAAGTGATTTAGGTAATAGGTGATGCAGTTGTCTGCATTTTTTGTGCCTAGTTCTTTCTGGAAAATGTCAGTGTGGCTCATACCTCTGCCCCATTRCTACATCTTTGACTCCTACTTCTCATATAGGAAGCTGCACACAGATAATTTGGGTTTTATGAATAGAGGGATTTTTCTGAGCCTGCTGCATTTTGCTCAAGTGTTCTGTGTGTCTCTGCAGATAGATRAGTGCATCTGCAAGTTTCAAGATGTGTGGTTTCTGTGGGTGGAGTGGGATGAGTGTGGTGGGTTGAAAGAAGAGAAGAAGAAACGGTCTCCAGCATCAATAAAGTTTCTGGTGCCTCATGAATATTTGTTCTCTTACAGGTTCTGCTTTTTAAAAACTGAGCTCAGGAGAAGTTCTGAGGGATGAAAGGGTTATTATGYGACTGGACACCTTGAGTCCCTTGGGGTAAATTACTGCAATCTCTCAGTTATTACTTGTGTTCTGGTGAAATCAGTGGAGCTTGTTTTCACTGGTGTAGTATCTGAGCCATCAAGTTTAATGAATCGTTGCAAATAGTTTAATCTGCACTTGCAGGTACTATTAAAACTT